>NC_048222.1:80508555-80709146 GCF_002007445.2 Ailuropoda melanoleuca | reverse complement strand
GCTGGCTGTCTCTATCTCTGTCAAATAAATAAATAAAATCTTTAAAAATAATAATAATAAAATAAAATAAAATAAGGAGGTGGTCTCAGAATGTTGATAAAACCTGGGACTTGGGTGTCAGAACAGACAAATGAATTCGAGAACAAACAAAATGCAAAGAAAGAAGAAGAAATCTACTCAGATAAATAAATGAACCTAAGAACTGAGTCTTTGAAAAGAATAATAAAGTAGATAAATTTCTGGCAAATTTGACCAAGAAAAAAGGCTGACCACAAAAACCCAATGTTAGGAATAAGAGGCTGTATGCCCAGATGAAGTGAGCCCAGGTGGTTCTAACTAAAGCCTCGGTCTCCCCACCATTAATCACAGAATACGCACTCACTGAGGGCTGTATGAGGCTTGAATGAGACAGTGTGTTCAAAGGACATAGTATATGGAGCACAGTGCTGGCTCCATTGAGAAACAAAAAGAAGTTCTCTTTTAAAACTGCTAACATCTTGGATTTGGGCTTTTATCCTGACTGTCCTTAACAGGTTATTCCAGTCTAATAACAAGAATGAGCACATTTTCCTTCTTCCCCTGTGTCTGGAAGATGTTAAATAACCTAGGCATTCTAGCCATATACTTTGCTGTCAAAACTACATAATCCCAGTGGCATTTTAGAGCATAATTTCTTAACAGCTTTCTCTTCTCCATGCCTTTCATTATTCTTGATCTACTTATGCTCTTCTACCTACTTTAAAGGCAATTTTGGTAATTTCTATTTCTTAGAAAATCATCCATTTAAGCCTAGTATTTTCAAATTGTAAAGTTTGACGTAGCATTCTCCTTGTCATGTCCTCTGTATCTGAGGTTTGTCTCTACAGCAAGGATCCTAACTCTCCACAGCAAGGTCTTCAACAAACTGCACCACCTCCTTCCCACTTTACCTTCTAGAAGTCCACCACTCCCTCTGTGCTCTAGCCACATGAAACTGTTTGCCAGACCCCAGGTATCCCATGCAGTTTTGTCTCTATGTCTTCACTTACACTTCTCCCTCCCTGGAATGTCTCCTCCTGGTCTCTACACTTGATATAATTCTACTCATCATTTAAGATTCAACTCAAATGTCAAGTTCATTGTAGCACAGAATTGGTCGTGCCTACCTCCGTGACTAGGTAACCCTTTGCTCATAATACTTCTCACGGGACTTCTCATATTGGGCCATAATTGTTTTTATTTCTCTGAAGCTAGATTTTTTCCGTTTCCTGATGAAAGACTATATCTACTGAAATCTCTCTTCCTTTTTAACATCCTTGCTCTATCTAATCCTAGTACTTAGCAAAATGCTTGGCACATAGTAGTAGCTTAAAAGCAAGTTCTCATAGCTCCTGTACTTGTGCTTTACAATCTGTGGTGGTATACTATACACATACACACACACCTATGTAACATATAATTGGTCTGTCCCCCTACTGTACTGAGGGCAGAGATCTGAATCTTTTGCTCTCCACTGTATCCCCAGTTCTCAGCATCACACCTAGCATATAGAAAATATTCAAAACATATCTGTTAAATGAGTACTATTTAAAGTAAATTAGGTAAAGTGGAATCTACATGAGGCAACTATTTGAGAGTATTAATCTAAGACAGCTTGGGATTTGACATATTTAATAGAGATTTGGGGGGGGGTACTTAACTGGCTCAGTCAGTAGAGCCTGTGACTATTAATCTTGAGGTCCTAAGTTCGAGCCCCACGTTGGGCACAGAGCCTACTTAAAAAAAAATGAAATAAAATAATAGAGATCTGAGAGACCTTCATTCTGGAGCCACCCAAATGTGGTAGTTAGGTGAGGACCCGTTAGGAGGCTCGAGGAAACTCTGCCACTCTTGTGGCATAATAGCTTTTGAAATAATGGTGGCCACAACATGGAATAAAAGCTTCTGCCTCATTCCTTCATTCAACAAATATTTATTGAGTACCTACCTTGTGCCAGGTACTTCTGGAGAGACTAAACATTCCCACATTAAGCTGCTTCCATCCCCAGTCATATACCCTTCCCCTTAGAAATGACACATGATACACTAATGCTATTAAAAAAAAAAAAAATTACCGAGAAACCTGTCTGATGGTCCTTCCCTATGATGATTCTACTTGCTACAGGAGAAGAGATGGATGAATCATAAATGGAGTTAACCTGGGAATCTATTTTATATATTTTGAGGACCTAGCATCCCATTGTTTTTGCTTTTATGAAGTATTTAAAAGGAGACAAGATTAAGTGGCCCTGTGAGAGAAAACTACGCAGTGGTATAGCATTACAATGAGGGAAGGAGCCAGGGGGAGGTGGAATGATTTATGTTCACAGGCCACATAAGCACTCCAGACGGCCCCAAATTTGTCATTCAGCACCCATTTGACATCATTTACCATACATTCACACACCGTGATCACACAGCCATGTGGGTACCAAGGCATGACAGAACTAGGTCCAAATGATCAAAGTGAATCCATCACAACCCAGAAACATTCCGCCTGTCCCTGGACACAGGAGAAACTCTGTTGTCCTACTGGGGGAATAAGGTGCTCTATGTAGTCAAATCGAGCAAGTAAGAAATTTTCAGACTTGCTTGACCTCTAGACCTCTAACTAGGACAGTGATGATCTGGCTTTTCCTGGCACTTGTCAGACTGCACCTAGATAAAATGTTGCTCCGCGTTCTGCATGCCACTCTGTAGTACAGAAGTAGCTAAATTGGAGCGGATTAAAGGAAAGCCAGGCAACTACATCATGTCACATATAAGTGGCTGAATACAGGAGGGATACTTTTCAAATATGTGAAAGGCTGCCACATATCAGAATTAGATTTTGTTGTGTGTGACCCCAAAAGGTACAAGGAGGATCAGCACATGAAAGTAACAGGAAGAAAGATCACAGCATCACAGCTCTATAGAATAACCTACCAAAGAGAGCATGGGTCAGCCCGCCTTGGAGAAAGCGAGATCTCTATTGTGAAAACCAAGACAGTCACTTGACACAGATTCTGCAAAGGAGACAGAAGGATCAGAGGAGGTGATTTTGCTGGATAATATTTAAGTTATTGTCCAAATATGAGAGCCCACTTTTAAAAAAGTACAGCAAACCACTAAAGAGAATCTTCAAATGCACTCATCAGACAATGACATGGGTGAGCAGTGGTGGTTCTCATTTATGCTATTTCTCCTAACTAAACTGTTCCCCCTATTTCTAGCCAGCAGTGACTTATTTGAATCTCTCTTGGCTACAGACACCTCTGATAAGAATCTTAGTGGGCGAGAAGATGGGAAAAAAGGCTAGAGAGCAAGCCACAAATCTGGACAATCCACGTCTACGAAAAAAATCACCCAAGAACGATTAAGAATTTAGCAAAATAAAATGGGGGGTGGGGGAGTTGCTTCTAATAAAATCTGAATTTAAAAAAATACTGGAATAGGCCAAATCTTGCTTATTTCAACCCAGCTTCAAACAGATATTAACCAAATAATTTTGATGGTGCTAGAGGGAATACAGTGGGGCCTAAATTGTGGGTCTCGGTGACAGCAATGTCATAAAACTGGACAGGAGCTTAGTAAATATCTGCTGAATGCATGAATCACTCAATGAGGCAGTCAGCCTTGGCCTCGCATCTGAGAGCCAGGGATTAACTGGTATCTGGGCTCTTGGGAATAAGAGATGATAGAACCTACTATGGGGAAATGTGCTAAGCACAGCATACCAATAAATATGTTGAAGTCAGAAATTACGGTAACCTATCTTTCACTGGCTAGTGATGGTAAAATCCAGAGCTAAGTAAGGTCACATTCAGACTGGTTTTGGACTGCATGCTACCTGGACAATTCGACCATCTGTGAAAAAGATAGCAAATAAACCTCATGAAATTAATGACTTCAGCTCCTCATTTTGGTTCTTCACTATATATAGTGAACTACTATCAGAGACAAAGTGTTCTTGAAAAACAGCATGATATTATTTTCAAAATGTGCAAATTCAAATGCCACAAGCACATCATAAAGAAAAAGAAAAGTGCATACACTTCAGCATTTTAGTACTCCAAATGTTAATTTAAATAACATTAAAATTAGGTGCTAGGGAGAGAAGGGTTAAAACTGATACACTATCTGATGTCAAATGTGGTTCCTTTGCCAGAGTATTTATTTTAAAGGCAGGCACTATATGCATTATATCTCCTGGTCTTAATTTGTGTTTTGCTATGCTCAACAATTTTAATGCCAAGAGGAAGAAACTAAGTAAGAAAGGGAATGTGCTGGTCTGAACCTGGAGAGTTGATCTAATTGAACTGAAAAAATTAAAACCCTTCTCCATCTGTTCAGTACACCTGCTGATGGAGCACTACCACAGGTAGGGAGGAAATCCATCAGAGACCAGTTATAAATAGATTTTTATTTCATCTGCTAAAAGCTTGGCAGCCGAGGTGGGAGGGCTGCCCACACTGGCAGCCAGGCAAAAGCTCTGCGCTGCTTTTGTGTTTAGGTAAAAGGAATGAGGAGACAGAAACCAACAACAACAAAATAAATTTCCCAATAACTCATTTGACAACCAACCAGCAGTCATTAAGTTCGTTTAAAACATGTCACACATTTCTGAGAAGTGCTGGGGAGATAACAGATCAGTCCCACCCCCTTGTGAGGATGGTACAGAAATCCGATGGGAAACAGACATGTTCACCCATCAGTTCTGTATACAAAGTTTGTATGTTCCAACTTCCCTTGAGGCATTCATAAAATTACATCAAGAGGGAGGAGTGTATTGATAGCATGATATTGTCAACTTTATTGACACGCCATATCTTTCTGAGGATAAGGTCGAAGGAAATCCTAAATGCACCAAAACGAGTTTACATTCCAGTTTAGGAATCAAATGTTTTCATGGAAAAGAGAAACCAGAAGGCCCAATCCATGAACTATCAGTCCATGGAGAGACCATGAGTGGTGAGAAGCATTAGGGTCCCTCCTTGTATGTGTAAATCAGAGACAGGAACTTCTTGTCACACCCCCTTCAGCCTCTAGAATGGCACCTCACATGGGGGGGGGGGGGGGCCGCAAAGACCAGCCAAGTTGAATGAACTAATAGCAAGGGAAGTGAGAAAATGATCTTGCTCTTTGAGTAAAAACGGGATCAATGGATGTCTCAAGAAAGGACTGATGTGAATATTTAGATCAGATACTTAAGTGCAAAATGTCAAAGACTATATTTCCAAATAGGACGCATGAGAAGAGGGGTGGGGAAGAGAGAAAAGGAATATGTTTCATTTCACTGGAGATCGCATACGCTTAGGAGAAACTTCCTGATGCCCTTCAAGGACATTAAAGATATTACCAACAAGATAATGACCCGCTATTCTGTCACCACCAAGGACAACAAGAGAAATGGGATCGAACTGTGGCAAGGCAAAATTGGGTTAAATATGAGGAAGAATTTCCTGACAGCAAAGGTATTAAACACTGAAAAGGGAAACTAGAGGCGATTAAGGATGCTCTCTGGAGGTCTTTAAAAAAGTCGAATAGCTTGGCAACTATCTCAGGGTAATTTAGGTACAGTGCCGCCCGCTCCTCTGGCCTTTATCAGTGCTCTAATTCATCCCCTGGCCCAGACAAGACACATTCACCATGGTAAACTACTGTCACACTCTGTTCAATAATGAGCTCTCCGAAGGAGAATAAGCATTAATAAAATGGCAAAATCTCTCTTGGAAGTAAAACTCATTTTTCTTTATTTAAACTGCACATTGGGTTTTTGTGGTTTTCTTTTCCTTTTTTTTTTCCCTAACACTTACATCCAAAAATAGCCAAACAAAGCTCATCTCCACTGATCTGTTATTCCAAAGCATTAAAAGGTATCCAGGTGGAAGATTAAGTGTGGAGAATGTTCTGAGTCAGAGACCCACGGAATAATTTATTATGCACCTCTTTGCTAAGTGCTGTTTAGCATGGGGCACTGCTGCCATGAAATTCTAGTTCTGCTTCTTAGAAGGCTAAAAAAAGGGAGATTCCCATTGGTTTGGCTACAAAGAAGCAAACTAAATGATCTCTAGCCTTCTAAAATTCTGGAGTCTTTATTTTATGGCTCTCTACTCAGTGTCATATTAAAAAACCTCAAAAGAGTCTCACATTCCAAGAGGTCCATGTCCCTTAAAATATTTGAATTTTAAATCTCCCTTTATGTTGAAGAAGGAAAGGATGATTTTTAAACGAGGACCCTCTTTTTCTCCTGTCATACCTATCATTACACTTGATTGAATTTAGTTGCAGTCTTCTTCATCATTGTATGATAAGCTCCATGAAGGCACTCTGTAGGTTGTGTCCATTACTGTATCCTCATCACTTAGCTCTAATACACACTCAGATATTAAATAAATGATAGACTGACCACCTGAGTGAATGACTGAATGGAGGGCAGAGGATTTACCTAAGTCCCAAGTATATATGGGAAGGGCTCCTATAAAAGTAGCAAGCTGCTCTTCTAGTGACCCCATCATGGAGTGAACAAATGCCAAATAATGGAATGAACAAGGGATTTGAAGGCAGAAGACTTGATTTGAGCTATAATGTCACTTAGCCAACACTTCACCTCTCTGAGCCTCAATTTTCTCACTTGAAATGGGGTGTGTGTGTGTGTGTGTGTGTGTGTTTCTTAGAGGGCTGTGGTAATATAAGTTGATGTGGGAAACAAAGGCAGAAGAAAAATTAATAAGTTTCTTACTACCTACAGCCTATTGACAAGTCCTTGAAACAGGCAGAATGACATTCCTCTAGGGACTCAAGTGCCTCAATGTTAACACTTTGCTAAGGGGAAAAGGCAATCGTAGCCTGAACACGGCCACCCCCCCACCCCGTTCCTGTAAGTCTACTTTAACATATAAAAATTCCTTTAGAAATCTCCTTTATCTCTAAACCCCCCAAGATACGTGTTGGCAATCATCCCCCAAGCAAATGGCCCACCAATATACATCTGAAGGGTCTCATGACTAAGGTTTTATTAGACGGTAATAAATGACCTTTCCAAACAATAGCTAGCCCCCTCCAGGTCCTGGAACCCTTGCTTCTAAAATTCCGTAGAGAGTTACGCTATCCCTAACCCCCTCCCCTACTTGAAAGTATATAATGGGCCACTACTTGTGACCCCAGTGCAGCTCTTCCTGCCCATGGATCCTGTCCCTGTGCTTTAATAAAAGCATCTTTTGCACCAAAGATGTCTCAAGAATTCTTTCTTGGCCATCATCTTCAAACCCTAAGGTCTTTCCTACATCATAGGTAACATAGGAAAAACAGAGTTTGTAATTAAATAAAGGACAGTTACTCTTTTCACACATTCTTTATTGAAGTTTTCCATAAAACTTTTAAATAGTGAAGGAGTGGTACAGAGATGGTGACTGATGCCAACTGCTGATTCCAGAAAAGAATTCAGTAAGTGTAAGAAGGAAGTATTACCAAAGTTCATGCAGGGACAGAATATTTAGCTGGTGTCCTTCTGTGTTGTCGGGAGGCTCATTCACCGCACTGAATAGCAAGCAAGTATAATGAGGCAAACATGCATGGAGCCAAGCACACAGGCACTGCGCTTAAGAAAGCCAAATCTGCAAACTCCAGACCAGGCCCTTTTCCTTCAGATTTGGATTTGCAAATCCAGTCTTCCACCAGTTGTTCACTTCTACCTAGAACTTTACCTACCCTTGCTTATGGCAAACTATCCTCGACAGGCAGTGGTGCCAAACGGCTTGAACAACCAAACGCCTGTCAGTAAAGTGAAGAGAGCACACTTTCACACTCAGATTTTAAAACAGATATATAATTACATATAATTATCAAAACAGTTACATATAAATAGTAACCAGCAGGGAAAGGAGAGGGAGGGCTTGATATACAACAGGCAGCACGGCCCCCAGTCCTCCTAGTTTCTCAATCTTCTGTGTGTTCTTTTGTTTTGCAAAGTGATTTGGGAGATTAGGTGGGATTTTTTTTAGGCGGGACAGCAAGGAAAGTTGTTGAATAAGTGCTACTTGATTGCACAACAAAAGATACCCAAAGAGCCTCAGCCACAACTCAATTCCACTTGCCCCAACAGTTTGAATTTCTCAATTAAGTTATTTTGTTAGCAAGAAGACTGGTTAGGGAAAGGAGAAAGTGCTTACTGCACCGAGATTATTCACTGTATAGAAATCACTGTAATAAGATCAACAGAACATTCTTTCTAAGGGCCCAAGAACTCCAATTTGCTAACGCTGCTGATGCAATGGGAATGTGCCCATTATTGGTTATTGGTGTGCTGTAGGAAGTTCTGCAAATAACAAAATAAAACTTCACAATAGTCATTAATTCAATAATTGGCGCTCAGAAGCTCGGAATCTGCCCAATGATTTCAATTGACCAAAAGTCTATGTGAAAATTAAGAAGTTCTATCCTCTAGATATTAATTAAGGGGATAAAATTCTAGTTCATTCAAAGAAATATTAGACTCATTAGCCCTCTCTGCCACATCCAAAAGCATGGATTATTGTAAGTATTATCACCAAAACTATCTTTTCTAATTTTTTAAACATATACCATAGTTGATTTCAAAAGTTGCTGTAAGGAAAATAAACCAACCAAAAATTGAGGAGATATTTTAACCCTATAATAAAGGACTGGCATATAAATATACTGTTAATTAATGAAAATAAAACAACTAAAAGAAAAATATGCAAAAGATATGAATAGAGAATGTACAGAAAAGCAAATCTAAATTGTCAATATAAAAGGGTGCACAAACTCACTAAGCAATCAGGTACACAAATTAAAATAACAACAAAATATTTCTCGCACACCAGACTGACAAAATGTCAAAGTCCGATACCACCAAGCATTGGCAAAGACGTAGGAGACACAGAGATGTGATAGCACCATCACGTTAACGGGTACGAAGGCTCTGAAGAATGATTTGGTATTAACTGAGTAAAGTTAACATATTTGGCAACTCATCTCCATTTCTAGGTAATTCCCCTAGAGATCACAAATATGTACAGAAGACAAGTGCAGGTGTCCATGATAGCATGGTTAGCACAAGGAAAAAAACGAAATGTGCACCACCGAAGAATGGATAAACTAAAATGAAATGCTCTGCAGCATGAGAGCTGTAGTAGCAACATGGACCAATCTCAGAAACATCGAATCTCATCTGCAAAAAGATGCCAACGGTATAAAATCATTTTGTATGTGTTTTAAATTATGCAAAACAACAGTTACATTGTGTATAGTAGCCTATACAGGTAGTAATACTACAAAAATGTACATAGAAATGTTCTACACCAATTTTGGGGATGAAAGAATAGGACTTTAGTTATATTCCTACTGTTTCATTTTCTTTAAAAAAAAAAAGATCTGGAGCAAATAAAAAGTTCTGGATAATGAGTACATGGTATTCACTCTGTTTTATTCAGTACTTTGCTATGAATTTGAAAGTTTTCATAATTAAGACTTTTTTAAAGATTTTAAGGATATATGTACATAACCCACAAATCTACTGGCACAGATTACTGGAAATCGTACAGAATCAGATGCCTATCTTTACACACCACATTCATATACTTGAAGTAGCTAGACTAGATAATTATCTCTCCTATTTGTGTAATATCTATCAGTTAAATTGCCTTCAGGTGTTATCACCTCATTTAATATTCTTAACAACCTTTGTTTAGGTATTATGACACCCATTTTTCTGAGAGGAAAAGTCAACGTTTGGAGTTTCACAGTTTTTTCCAAGATTACCCAGTTAGTAAGTGATTCAGTACTGGGATCCAGTACTGTCACTACTATACCACAGATGACCACTAGGCATCTCCAAAATCAATTTTTTTACAGATTTTATTTATTTATTTGACAGAGAGAGAGAGACAGCCAGCGAGAGACAGAACACAAGCAAGGGGAGTGGGAGAGGAGGAAGCAGGCTCATAGCAGAGGAGCCTGATGTGGGGATCGATCTCATAACGCTGGGATCATGCCCTGAGCCGAAGGCAGACGCTTAACGTCTGTGCCACCAGGCGCCCCATCTCCAAAATCTATTATTCTAAAGTCATATGCATCATCTTTAAGGTCTGTGTTATCAACCTGAAACCACAGGTGTGAGTTAGCAAATGAAATGAAATATTTTATCACTGCAATTTCTCAAGCCTCCCGTCAAACCCATTTCTTCTGATGATTTCTACTATACTGACCTCTTCTAAAAATAAATTATAAAAGTCTGATAAAACCCAGCATATTATTAATGAGAAAAATGGAAACCTTGCACAGGTAGGTTTTTGTCTCCTTCAAAAGATAAATCTTCAAAGTTAATAAAGTAGAAACTATAATCTGTTTCTTCACCTCAAATCTTTTATTCAATGTGCTAATGGTAAATACATACTAACCGTGGGAAGTAGGTAATTAGAGGGCTAGTGAGAACTTAAACTTCATGAAATAACTTATCAAACACAAATAGTACCAATGATAGAAGCTAAATTTAACAATAACAGCTCAGGGACTATTCAGGCTATCTCACCAAGTACAAAATTAACAATCTAAATAACAGTACCACCAATGGGGAACCTGAATTTCACAAGGCAGTAATAAGGCACTCCTCCCACCGCAAGCTTTAAATAAAGGCCACTGAGGAATCCGGACTTCCACCCCCACCTTGTAATAATGATGAAGTGCTCCCTCTTCCCCTACAGACATGGTGTCAGAGGAGTCTATTAAAAAGGAAGATTTAGGGGCACCTGGGTGGTGCAGTCAGTTAAGCCTCCAACTCTTGATTTTGGCTCCAGTCATGATCTCAGGGTCATGGGATCCAGCCCCATGTTGGGCCCCACACTCAGCACAAGTCTGCTTGAGATTCTATCTCCCTCTCCCCCTGCCCCTACCCCCTATTCTTGTGTGCATGAGCACCCTCTTTCTCCCTCAAATAAATAATCTTTTAAAAAAAACACAGAAGATTTATATAAGATCCAGAGTGTCATAATACCCAAAATGCCCAGGATATAATCAAAATTACTTATTCTACCAAGGACAAGGAAAATCTCAACTTGATTAAGAAAAGACTAACAGCTGATCCCAATACCAAGATGACAGAGATATTAGAATTACCTAAGAAGGATTTTTAGAGCAGCCATCATAAAAAAATGTTCAATAAGCAATTATGAACAGACATAAAACAAAAGAAAAAATAGAAAGTCTCAGCAAAGAAACAACAGATGAAATACATTAACTGAAATTAAAGCTCACTAAGTGGGCTCAATAGCAGAATGAAGATGACAGAGAAAAGAATCAGTGACCCTGAAGATAGGAACAACAGGAATTACCTAGTCTGAACAACAAAGGAAAAACAGAATTAAAAAAAAAAAAATGATTGGTGTCAAGCACCTGGAGGACTATAACAAAAGATCTATCATTCATATCATCCCGAGCCTTGGAAGGAAAGAGAAAGAGGGCAAGCCTTAAAAAATTACTCAAAGAAATTATGGCTGAAAATTTGCAAATCTGGCAAAAGACAGGGACACCTGGCTGGCTCAGTCATAACAGCACACAACTCTTGATCTCAGTGTGGTGAGTTCAAGCCCCACATTGGGTGCAGAGATTACTTAAAAATAAATAAATAAATAAACTTTTTTTTAAAAACCTGGCAAAACACATAAGCCTACATATTCAAGAAGCTGAGTGAACCCAGGATAAATCCAAAGAAATCCATGCCAAGCCACATCACAACTGAACTCTGAAAACTAAAGACAAAGAGAAAATTTTTAAAAGTAGAGAGAGAGAAACATCATCTTACCTAGAAGGGAAAAACAACTGGAATAACAGCAGATTTCTTATCAGAAACCACAGAGGCAGAAGAAAGTGGTACAACATTTTTCAAGTACTGGGATAAAAAGGGAACTGTCAGCCCAGAATTCTATATCCCGCAAAAATATCCTTCAGGTAAAAGGGAAATCAAGACATTCTCAGCTAAAGGAAAACTAAAAAACTTGTTAACAGCAGACTGACTCTAAAAGAATGGAGAAAGGAAGTTCTCTAAGCAGAAATAGTAAGAAGGCTAAGAAACCACTTTGTGTTAAAAATGAAATATGACAATTATATTCCACGATACTGTATAAATACCATTTTATATGAGTGATTATAGTGCCCTGGTTAACATACCATGCAAAACTCTACACTAGAAAATAATTTAGAGATGACGAATGTGGTATTTGGGTTATGTCTACAAAAAAAATGTTCGACATCATGAGCTCATAGTCAAGTCTATAAATTCCTATTTATTTTACCATTATCTATGCTGAAAAGTCAAATTCAACTTACGTCACTTCAGCTTACAAGTTTTTCAAAAATGTAACCTGCTACAAGGGCTAATACTGCCTATGGATCCAGCAATCCCACTTTGGGGTCTATACCCAAAAGAACTGAAAGCAAAGACTCATACAGATTATCTGTACACACCCATTCTCAAAGCAGCATTATTCACAACTGCCAAAAGGTGGAAACAACCCAAGTGTCCATCAACAGAAGAACGGGGGGTGGGGGGGAGGTCTATAAGCACAATGGAATATCACTCGGTCTTAAAAAGAAAGGAAATTTTGACACATGCTACAACATGACTGAACCTTGAGAATGTAGTGCTAAGTAAAACACCCAGTCACAAAAGGACAAATACCATACGTATGGTTCCACTTACATCCGGTGCCTAAAGCAGTCAAATTCACAGAGACAGAAAGCAGAAGAATGGCTGCCAGGGACTACGGGAAAGGGAGAATGGGAAGCTGTTGTTTAATGGGTAGAGTTTCAGTTTTACAAGAAGAGTTCTGTGGATGGATGGTGGTGATGACAGCACAACAATGTGAATGCACTTACTGCCATTGGACTGTGCACTTAAAAATGGTTAAGACAGTAAAGTTTACGTTATGTATTTTTACTACATTTTTTTAAATTTTAACTATAAAAAGAATAGTATCTAATTTATTGAGCATTTGCTATGTATCAGGGAGTACACTAAGAGCTTTGCATGTTATTTCCTTATGTCTCTTCCCAAAGAGGAAGATAGCATGATCTGTTTTACACATGAAGAAACTGGGTTTGTACAACTCGACCAACGTTCAACAAGTAAAATATGGAGTCAAAATTCAAACTGAGGTTGGTGAGACTCTCTAATCCATGATGGTGAAGGATTAGGATAAAGAACTCCTAAGTCTCAGGAACAACTCAATATTTTCAAGTAAGGGAAAATAACTTACGGTGGCCGGCAGAAAAGAATATATGAACAGCACTGATCTATGGAATGAAAAGGATGGCATCACTACAGAGGGACTAATTCTTCAAAACCTAAACTTTAATACAAAAATATTTTCCACAAAACCTCAAGATCCATACTTTGGATGCATTCTCATTATATTGGAGCAAGAGATTCTTAACTATAAAACAGAGGAGAAAATTTTAATTCTTTGAACATGGTGGAATACAGAACACAAACAGGTAACTTCTTTCCTTTTCTACAACTGCTTCTAGAGAAATAAAATAAACTTGGCACAACCAACAACCAAATCCAGTCATGCCTTGCAGTTAGTGTTATTATTCATGACCTGCTGGGTAAATTCCTAACTTCAGTATTCTCTGAACCTTTTCTTTCACTTTACCAGAATTTCTACATACCCACCTCACCCTATTCCACCATGTTCTCTGGAACCCTGCTGATCACATCTCCTATCTGACCTGCATCCCATGGGGAAACACTGGAATGCTGCCCTCCTTTGCCCCACACCCTCTCACCTTCTTCAGTTTCTGCTATTCTAATTCCAAGCCTGGATTCACCCCCATGCTCACTCTCTCCAGGGCCACCACTTGTACCTGGAGTGACTTTGTACCTTCCTCTAGCAGCTCAAAGCACAGGGCTTGAGCAGGAAGGTTGGGCCTGAATTTCAACCCCCTCATAATTATACACAACGGTCTTGATTCTGCCCCTCTTGGGCCTCAAAGTGCCTCTGGAGAAAGACCTAGAAATAGGCTGTTCAACATGAACTGGCCTCAGCACCCCTTCATGATGTCTTATCACACTCTCAGTGATGATTGTTTTCGATACTCTAGTCTAGTCTCAAGATCCCACATCTACTCTCACTCTCTTAGTAAAGTTATTGGCAGGACTGAAGCCAGCTATTAAGCAGTGCCCTCAGCTCTCTACAAGTTTTCCTCACCACAGTCCCCTCAGCCTTCTTGCCACAAGGAGCACATAAGGAAGACTTCCAACTTTTTAGACAGTCTGTTGGCCTGCTCCATGCCTAGGCCATTCCACCAAGGCCTACAGCTCCGGGATCCTTTGGGGAAACGAGGAGAGGGAGAATGTAAGACAATGGAGGGCTGTGAGGGAGAGAATGACCATTCAGGGCCATTGTGTACTGGTCAAGTCCTTATTTTATATTGTCTCCAATGGTTACCTCGGGGGTTCTAACGCAGTCACAAAGAATGCCACTCCCTCTAAACTCATCATCAGTAACACAGACTCAGATTAAAATCAAGCATACTGCCTTTTGTTCCTCAACCATGATGGGAAAAGTTTTCTTAATCAAATAATCCTCAAGAAGATAATAATCTGCTTCACAATTTGGTTTATTCCTTCAATGAGTCCGTATTGGATAGCCATATGTACCAGTGCTAGGTCTTGTCTCGAGGACTGATGAGATGCAGATCAAAGCACTGGTAAACTATAAAGAGATACCCATCTATTGGTTATTCTTATCCTTCCCCTCCCTGCAGCTATGAATTCCTCATGTGCAGAAATTGTAACTTTGTCTCCCCTACATCCAGCATGGGGCCTGGCACAGAGCAGGCCCTCTGGGAATATTCGTTGAATTACTTCAGCAGTTCATACTGCAGCTGAAACAGTTCTCATCTCATTTCACGTGCTACCAGTCCTGACACAGGCCTTGGCCACCACAGCAACCTCCAAGCTCACCTCCTTGGTTCATGTTTCATCTCCTCTTAAGAATGTGAACCTATACCTCCTTTTCATATAAAAGAACAACTACATGGAATAAAGTCAGCCCACTAAGTTAAAAGCTCATTCATGTCTAGAATCAAGAGATGTATCATCCCTATGAGCCTTTATGTTAGTGAACAAAACTAAGGAAGCAAAATAAAACACTAGACAGCATGGAAAATGAACTGATTGGTGTGCTTAAAATACACAGACCCCTAGCAAACTTACTTCCTAAGGGCAACCCTCGCTTACAGATGTGAGACTCACCCTCTCTTCTCTTTCTCAGGAAAGAAAACAAAGAAAAACAAAAATCACTATAAACAGGCCGCTGTTTATGTTGTGGCCACATCTTCAAAAGTTCAACGACACCTACTTTGATATCTGTAAAATCTAGCATGTGAGCCGCGGTTCAATCTTCCCTATTTAATTTCTCACGACATTTGAATTGCTTATTGTATACGTCCATCAGAAGACTTGAACAACTGAAGCTTTTTGGCCAGTAAGATGCAGCAACCTGAAGAACGGTCCAACAAAGTTCCCAGAGCTGTAGGGACAACAGCTAATCTCCTGAGGTTTTATAACAAACCCTATAATACGTTCATTGTGCCATAAAGGTTAACATAATCTACTGAAGTAAGTCTCACTACGGTGCTGCTCTTTTCTATCTGGGCTTTTGTGCTTCTATTTTAAATCTATGCTCCCTTCCATCCACGCATGTGGTTTCCTTCCCTGTTACCCAAAATAAGTTCGTCAATAAAATATTAGCATGCTTAAGTGAGTACTCAATAAACATTTGCTCAGTGAATGAATAAATGACTGAATAATTATAAAATGCTGGGCTAAGGCCCCCTAAGAGGTTTCCACTAGTTTACAGAATTATGTGCTTGCATGTTCAGGTATACAAGTCTAAATGGGACTGAATAATAGGTATCAAGTAGCAGTTAAATATTAATCCATTTCTGTCTTAATAATTCTACATCAAAATCTATAATTCAAACTACAATGAATATATGCTGAGACAGAGTTCATTTACAATCATACTACTAGTATTTACGCACCTTAAAATAAGATTTGAAATATTAATACTGATGTGGAAAGAATTCACAGCCTAAACGTCAAAGTGTTTGTATAATAAAAGGTCTAAAAGTAAAGAAAAATGCCTCGTGTTAAGCCTAAATGTATGTGTTTAAAAATGTAATCAACAATTTTTAAACATACCTTTTAAAAAACGTTGTACAAAGGAGTGCCTGTTTTACACCCAGTTAACAAGGAACATTTTAATATGGGACTTTTTCATTTTAAGATATGTAACAAGTAGGCCAGAGAGAATATATTAGTAAGAAACTTTATCTGATGTAACAACTAATATTTACTATCAAATCTTAAGTCTAATAAACACCATAAAATGTAGCTTTACCAGTATCGAAAAATTTAATATTTCTTAAGATGTGTTCTGACATCTTTGTTTTCTAATTCACTTATTTCTTATTACCCTGTCAGAAAACAACTGGACATAAAATACTCCGGATATAAGATCAGTTTATTCTCACCGAGTTCGCTGCGAAGAAGTTCTGAAATAAGCTAGCAAATGATTCTTTTAATTTTAAGGGAAAATGGTCTCAAATAAACTAAAGAAGTCACATATTTAGCAAACCTCAATGATGAGAGGTTATGTTAAATGTTTAAAAAGTAAATGAAAGTAAATATAAATCGGTAATAAGACGGTCAGAATGAAAACGTAGCTCTAATTTCAACTTATTTGCTGAACTTTCTCTTTGTGTCCTGTGTTGTTGGTTGCTAGCATGGGTGTGAAGGGCCGATCCTGCGAGCAGTTCCACAGGAAGACTGTAGCCATGCAAGCATCTCCTTCCCAGTGCCTATCAGCATGTCTTTTCTGTCTTGGCGTCCATTTTAGGAGTATCAGCGAGGTGGTGTATAAAGAAGCTTATAAAACAAAGGTTGTCATTTTGGCAACCCATGTGAACACTAAGTGATTTCCTTTTATTGAAGATCAAAACATTGATTAGTAAAAAAGTTGAAGGAAATACTGAAGCTCAACTATGCAAACACCTGTATTAGATCTCACACATTTTTAACTCGTATTTGGATATTAAATGCCATTCTCAGAACTGCTGATGTATGTCATTATGATACCACAAAAACCATTTTAAACAATTGATCATTTAAGGCGCGCAGTAGTATAAAGCTACAAACAAAAAAAAAATTTTTTTTGTGAAAGGATTAACAAATCCATGATTACATGCTCAAAACAAAAGCATGGAGCAGTCTTTTATACTACCCAAAATGATTAGTACTTATGTGAATACATACGATTTCCCTGTATTCTTTTAGTATATGAAATAAAAAGAACATATATTATTATAGTAAGTCATAACCTAATGCTACAAGTCAAACTCTCTTCTTTAGAAACAGCAATACTTACTGACAATGAGGGTGGTCCACAAAAATACGTGCCTTACAGTTAACCTCTCCTACAATAATGCTGATTTTTAAGAGCAGAACTATCACAATCGAACCATAACCAGGCCTAATAGAAACTTTATTATTAAGAAATTAGATTTAAAGTATATATCCAAGTAAAATACTGGGTAATATTGAAAAGGAAATCCATGAACTTTCTAGATTTTCCTTCTACTTAAAACATTTTTGAGAGAGCCAAGCTATAGTAATCGTTTAATCATACAATCTAATCAACTAAAATAATGGAATTTTTCTCCAAGTATTGCAAACACAGCTTGCTATTTTTTATCCAAAAGATTAAATTTCTATTCTCTACCATTCCCAGCCATTTTCTGCCAACATTATAAAAATTACCTTTTATCATTTTCTTCTCACAATGAGAATTCCCTAATCGCACACATCTTTTAGACATAGACACCTCCCCACCCACCTCCCCACCCACCTCCAAAAACTGGTTCAGAGCAAAGACACACACAAAAATAATGACCAAGCTCACATTTCTTGTTTGCCCTTCAAACGAAGTCTGGTGTCTTCAGCTTGCCTTTCTGGTCTTCAGTGTTGTCACTCATTGCTGGGGGATGTAGTTTAGGACAGCATGAAGCAGCAGAAATAAAAGCTGTTGCTTTAAGAAAACGTTTTCTTAAACACATGGATAAAACAACTTTTACTCTGACTTCCTGGCTGGGTTGCATAAAATCTTAGAAAGGCTCCTTGAAACGTGAATGTCTACAAATGGGAAAAAATAAAATAAAATAAAATCTAAAAACTTACGTTCTGAACACATTCCGAAGGATGTCTGATTTGATTTGAAAGCAGGTTTGTACTGATGAACAAACTTTATTTTGTAGAAAATTAATATTCTCTCTAATTAGAAATTTGCCTTGCCATCTTCTATATTAATCCTGTCTCTCATGGTATAATCATACATGCAAAAAATCAAATACAGTATTTCCCAAATGCATGGACACTGTGGAAGCTTCATTTTGAAAAAGGCTTTTATTTCCCTTAATACCGGTGACTAAACGTCATTGTATGTACCAACACTTTCAAATAGCCCAAGAGACTTAAAAAGCCTTCTAAGTTTGAAAACCGAAAAGTTCTGAGTTTTTCTGTACCCCAGGACGGTTTTCTTTCCTGAAGCTCAAGCCGAGAAAGCAGACAAAAGAAGCTGATTTGACTGAGCTGTGCCAAGTCTTGCCTTTTTTTCTTTCCTCAGCTCTCCCTCTGCCTCTCTCTCTCCCTCTCTCTCTCTTTCTCTCTCACTCTTTTGCTCCCAGTATGGCAACCTTCCGAGCAGTCTTGGCGGAGGTCCAGCCTGTGCCAGTCTGTCTGAATTCTTGTCTCCAAAAGATGTCCTTTGCGGATCAATTAATACATTTGAAAACAGGAAACTGTGGTACGGGACCCAAATCCTGGCACCAACAGCATCGACTTCTGCCAAATCACCTTACAAATTTCATGGTATCCTACCTTTCATAATCATTACTAACATGTTCCCGGAGCAATAATGGAGTACTAGAAGCCATTCACTGTTCAGCGATAAGGAATCTGTTCCCTAGAAATGTCCATATGCGACATATGCACAACCTGCAGTAAATCAAAATTCTCCTGTGAGAAGAGATGTATGTAACTTTAATAAGCACCACATACTGTATTTCTTTTTATAAGACTTGCTTTTCCTTGCCCTGCTGCAAAGAATCATGGGAGGAGAGAAAAGGAGGCATGCAGATTAAAATTAAAACTGTATGCCCAAATAAGTCATCCTTTACCCTATGGGAAAAGAACATAGTTCTGATTGAACAGCAAATCCCATTATTAAGGAAATTCTAATATAAGCTGTACCCATCTAAAATTTTACCAGATATGAAGGGGGGAGAGAATTCTTTTCAAAATATAAATATCAATTAAAAGGGGAAGAAGAAACTTGGGGATAGATTTAGTAAAATTAAATATATATTTTGAACCTCAAGTTTCAACACAGTCACTTATTTACTATATTCATACCACTATAATTAATAAGTATAAATAAACACTGTTTATTTTTATTTGTACCATGTGCATCTTTTAAAGCAAAATAGTCCATGCTTCACACATCTACTTGTCCTTTGCAGACCAATTAATACATTTGAATAATACATTTGAAAACAAGAAGCTATGGTATGGTACCCAAATCCTAGACATTCTATACATTCCTCACTTTGCTCATCTATCAAATATAAAAATCAGTGACTTCCTCCTCTGTGGTTCCAAAATACTCTGCTTATACTCAGTATACCTTCACTCTAATTGTACAGTAGTTAGTTGAGTATATAGCCTTCACCAGCCAGATGCGCCATTCTCAGGCAGGACCTTGTGTGCTCAATAAATCTATTAGGTGAATAAATTATGACAATGGATCACATAAATATCACTCTGAAGTTCCATAAAACTGTAAAATATGATAATAAAAAACAAAACCACATATTACTAAATCATAAGCTGACAGATGAGAGAAATGCTACGAGATATTATAAGTGTTGAATTAAAGCACTAACAAAAGTGTTCTGGGTAATCCTTCCAAATAAGGGTGATGAGACATGGGCAGGATGACAGTGGATTTGCAATTTATAATCAAACTGTTGAAAAAGTTAAAGACGAAGAAAGAATCTTGAAAGCAGCAAGGAGAAGTGAATCCTCACGGATTAGGGGGCCTCAATAAGATTAACAGCTGATTGCTCACTGGAAGTCATGGAGGCCAGAAAGCAGTGGGATGACAGAGTCAAATTGTTGACAGAAAAGAAACATCCACCGGGAGTTCTACATTGGCAAAAGTCTCCTTCAAAACTCAAAGAGACACTAAGACACTCCCAACAGAACACTTATTCCTATAAGAAATACTAAAGGAACTTTCTCCTTCAGACTGAAATGAAACTAGACAGTAACTCAAATCCACATGAAGAAATAAAGAGCACAAGTAAAGGCAACCACAGAAGCAAATATTAAAAGTAGTATAAATGTGGGGTGCCTGGGTGGCTCAGCCAGTCAAGCATCCAACTCCTGATTTCAGCTCAGGTCATGATCTTGGGTTGTGAGATCGGGCTCCATGCCCACCTTAAGATTCTCTCTCTCCCTCTCCCTCTGCCCCTCCCCACCTAAAAAAATTAAAAAATAAAAAATAAAAGTAGTATAAATGTATTTTTTGTTTATAACTTTTTTCTCCTACCTGATTTGAAAGACAACAGCATAAAACAATAATTATAAATCTATGTTGATGGATACACAATACGTGAAGATGTAATCTGTGACAACAGGATAAAGGAGAGATAAAACAGAGTTACACAGGAGCAAAGTTTTCCTATATTACTGAAATTAAGTTGATATAAATCTGAATTAGATTGTTACAAATTAAAGGTTAACTTAAGAGCAACCACTAAGAAAGCAAGAGAATTAAAATGTTACCACAGGAATATACTTAACACACAAGAAGGTAGTAATGGAAGAACAGAGAGACAAAAAAGACAAAGAGAGAGAAAACAGTACGATGGCAGAAGTAAATACAACATCATCAGTATTCACATTAAACTTAAATGAATTAAGACTCCAATTAAAAGACAGAGATTGGCAGAATGGATTTAAATTCATAATCCAACTATGTGCTGTCTACAAAAGACACACTTTAGATTCAAAGACACAAACAGGTTGAAAGTAAAAAAATTTAGAAGTATATACCATGCAAACAGCAACCAAAAGAAAGCTGGAGTGGTTATACTAATATCAGATAAAATACATTTAAGACAAAAAATTGTTACTGAAGGCAAAGACATCTTATAATGATAAAAGGGTCAATTCATCAAGAAGATGCAGCAGCCATTATATACATACATACCCATAACCAAAGAGCCCTAAAATATATAAAGCAAAAAATGAAATAATTGAAGGAAGAAACAGACAATTCAACAGACAGACAATTTTCCAATAACAGGTGGAGACTTCAATACTCCACTTTAAATAATAGCTAGAACAACTATATAGATCAGCAAGGAGCAGAAGCTTGAACACTGTAAAGCAACTGACCTAACAGACATATACAGAACACTCCACTCAACGACAGCAGAATGCACATTCTTCTCAAGCGCACACGGAACATTCTCCAAAACAGACAATATATTAAACCATAAAGCAAGTGTCAATAAATTTAAAAGGATTGAAATCATACAAAGTCCTTCTCCAACCACAATGGAATAAAAGTAGAAATCAATCACAGGAGAAAAAGATTGGGAAAATCACAAATATATGGAAAAAATACTCCTAAATAACCAATGAAGAAATAATAAAGACTAGAGTGGAAATAAATAAAAAAGAGAATAAAAAACAATTTTCTAAAAAGTAGATAAAGATATTACAAGAAAACTACAGACCAATATTCCTTATGGATATAGATGCAAAAATTCTCAGCAAAATACTACCAAACTGAATCCAGCAACATATACAAAGGATTATACACCATGACCAAGTGGGATTTATCCCAAGAATACAAGGTTGGTTCAGCATAGAAAAGTCAATCAATGTACTATACCATATTAATAAAATAAAGGACAGAAACCACTCAATCAGCTCAGTAGACACCCAGAAAGCATATGACAAAACCCAATGCCTTTTTGTGATTAGAAACTTGGATCTACATAAAGAAAGGAAGAGTGCTGAAGATGCAAAAGTGAAAGTAAAATAAAAACTTTTATTTTTCGTATTTTAACTGATCTAACAGATAAGAGTTTGTTCAAAATAGGGGCGCCTGGGTAGCGCAGTCGTTAAGCGGCTGCCTTCGGCTCAGGGCGTGATCCTGGCGTTATGGGATCAAGGCCCAAATCAGGCTCCTCTGCTGGAAGCCTGCTTCTTCCTCTCCCACTCCCCCTGCTTGTGTTCCCTCTCTCGCTGGCTGTCTCTGTCAAATAAATAAATAAAATCTTAAAAAAAAAAAAAAGAGTTTGTTCAAAATAAAAGCAATGTACTTAATTATATATGCTTATATGTGTGTATGTATGTGTCCATTTGCATAAATACATGCTTATGCATGCTTAAATAGAAGTGAAACAAAAGACAGCAATGATATTAGGGTGGGAGAGAGGTATTAGGATTATTTTGTTATTATAAGATATTCACACTACCCATGTAGTAGGACAATGTTATTTGAAAGTGGATTTGGATTCGTTGTAAAGGTATATTATAAACTCTGGGGCAATCACTAAAAAAACTTTTTAAAAAAAAGTATAACTGATATACTGAGAAAAGAGAAAAAATGAGTTCATATAAAATGTTCAATCGAAACCACAAAAGGCAGGGGCACCTGGGTGGCTCAGTCGGTTAAGCATCTGCCTTCGACTCAGGTTATGATTTCAGGGTCCTGGGATCGAGCCACACATGGGGCTCCCTGCTCAGTGGGGAGCCTGCTTCTCCGTCTCCCTCTGCCTGCTGCTCCCCCTGCTTGTGCCCTCTTTCTCTTTCTCTGTCAAATAAATAAACAAAATCTTTTAAAAAATAAAATAAAATAAAATAAAACCACAAAAGGCAGAAAAAAGTAGAAGACAAAAACAGGAACAAAGAACAAGGGCAACAAATAGAAAACAGTAACAAATATGTTAGATATTTATCCAACTATATCAATAATCATTTTGAGCATCAAAGTTCTACATGTACCTATTAAAAGACAGAGATTGTCCAAGTGAATCAAAAACTTGTACACAAGTGTTTATAACAGTGTTATTCATAATAGCTAAAAAGTGAAAACAATCCAAATGTCCATCAACAGTTGAACAGGTAAACAAAATGTGGTCTAAACATAAAATGGAATATTTTTCAGCCATAAAAAGGAATTAAGCACTGATACGTGCTTTAACATGGATGAACCTTTGAAAAAAACTATGCTAAGTGAAAGAAGCCAGACACAAAAGCCCACATACTACACAATTCTATTTGTACGAATGGTCCAGAATGCACATATCCATAGACACAGAAAACAGACTAGTGGATGCCAGGGGATGGGTAGAGAGAAGAACAGAGAGGGGCTAATGGGGACTGGGTTTCATTTTGAAGTGATGAAAATGTTCTGGAATTTGTGGGGATGGCTGTACAACTTAATAAATATACTAAAAACTGCTCAATAGCATACCTTTATATAAAAGATGAATTTTATGGTATGTGAATTATATCTCAATAAAAATAAAGTTGCAGTCCATCTCCCCAGTATATTTGAGTATTTTGAATGATTACATCTCAAGGTAAGCCCACAAAAGCCCTTCTTCTTATAAAAAACACTACACATTAGCTAAAACCTTGTCCATGTGAATCTGCTCCAGGAGTCTACCCAACAAATTCTCGTGCTTTTCTCTGCTTTGACTTCTTGGTTAGACCCTAGCCAACTCCAGCACTCCTCGCCTCTCCAAACACAGCTCCCTTCTGCCCACTCTCTTGGTTCTGACTCCTCAGACAGTGCCTGCTCTCTTGGACTGCCAGGCCTGCCTTGAAGCACGCAGTCACTCTGTCTTCTCTCCCTAAATGCCAGCACCTAGTGAATTCAAAAGTCTGATAGCCACCCTCGGTTACGTGTTAGCAAATCTTCTCCCACAACTCAGGCAGCTCTTCATAGGCACCGTGACCCCAGCAAGCTTCAGGAGGCCTCCTCAGTGCTAACCCGGATCTGACTCAACACTTCAATCCCTGTCTTTCCTCCACGTCCCCATGGGTCCCTCTCCCAGCCACCTGCTTGGACAGGGCACTCTGTGTACCCACACAGGATACTGACTGTAAACTCACAATGGTAGATTCAGAAATATGGGGAATTTTCTTCCCATTTATGATTTATTGGTAGCCTCAAAAGCTCCTTTTGATTCAAGCTCTCAGACAGAAAATACAATGAAAAATGATTCTTCGAAGTTTTATAGAGTTGCAGATGGTAGCATGGTTAAGTTTTTCTACAGACTTGCCAAAGTCTACGAGGATAACAGAAGAAACAGATCAAAATGCATAAACTTGGTTGTTTTTCAAACTTTCTTCCAGGGAGCCCTGGAGCTTCCCAGAGGCTGGAGGGCCCTCAAAGAGGACAAAGAAAGGATAAGCAAGCAAGCAATGTTATAGGACATTACCACTGCAAAAACCACAGTAGTTCTGTTTTCATGATTTATAGTTATAAGGTTCATAAAAGATTTTAACAAAAAAAAATATTTTTCTTAAAAAGTAACATTTACAATCCTTTGTTTTGAGCCAATCTAGAAAAATACTCCCCAATGAACTAACCTAACAAGCACTTGTGAGGTTGTGGCCCTCTCAGAATATTTACAACATGAGCTAACATTGTCACCTACGATGTACGATGGTAGTGGGGAGCTACACCCTAAGCAGACTGAGAATATATCTACCTTGTTCACAAGACAGAAAATGAGGGAAAACTGGGACGCCTGGGTGTCTCAGTCAGTTCAGCGCCTACCTTCAGTAGGTCCTGGGATCAAGTCCCATGTCAGGCTCCTTGCTCAGTAGGGAGCCTGCTTCTCCCTCTGCCTGCTTCTCCCTCTGCCTGCCACTCACCCTGCCTGCCACTCCCCCTCCTTGTGCTCTCTCTCTCTCTCTTTGACAAATACATAGATAAATCTTTAAAAAAATATTTTAAATATCTCCCCAAATCCTAACTTTTCCATGTTCCATCATGGTGTCATAAAATAAAAGACAAATTGCCTTTCCACAAAGCTCACATGTGGAATTGTGATTGCCATCCTTCCTGAGGCTGATCCAAATTCCACCCATTCTCTCTCTGCTCTCCTCTCCTCCCCCACCTCCCTCTCCCCAGTCTCATCTTTTTCTCTCTTCTTTCTCCTCTCTCCCTTCTCCCCCATTAGGCACTTAGTTATTATCCACATTCATTGATTTCAAGCCAGTATTTACTGAGCACTCGCTTACATACAAGATACGGGGTTAGAAGCCAGAATGAACAGAGCAATGGCAACAACAAAAGGTAATCATGCATGAGTAATAATTATGCTAATAAGCACTTTCACATTCCTTAATTCATTCACTTCTCACCCAACCTTTGGAGGAAGACAGGTGTTATTTCACTCTACAGATGAGGAAACTGACATCGGAAGAAGTTATGTGACTTGTCCAGACCATCAGACACGTATCTAAAATACAGGAAACTGAAGCAACTATTCCAGATTCCATTACTAAATGAGCTCCAGAAGACAAAATGGACACATCCCACTACCAGCTTAACAGTCCCTCTGAATGGTTAATATATACCTCAAACTCCACTTCGTCAAACCAGAACTCTTCATTGTTCTCAGAAAAGTTCCTTCCTCTTTCAGCCTCAGTTTAATGGCACTCAGCTGCTCGACCTGAAAATCCAAGAGCCATCCTTGATTCACCCCTCAGGACCCACTAGAAAGGCTAGAAGGAAAAAGACTGCTAATGCCAAGTGTTGGTGAGGATGCTAGAAACTGGACCCCTCATACATTGCTGGAGGGAATACAGGAGGGTAAACAATGTGGCAGTGACTTGAAAAGTTCAACTTACACTTACCATAAGAACTAGCAATTTCCAGACCTAAGTCTACGTGCAAAAACACAAACCTGCACTTGAACATTCGTCAAGAAATTCTTCTGAATAGCCAAAAACCACAAACAATCCCCAAGGCCACAACATGGCAAATGGTTACACAAAATGTAGTCTATCAATGCTGCATGACAAAAAGGCATCAGTGACTAACACATGCCACATGGGTGAGCCTCAGAAACGTCATGCTAAGTAAAAGAAGCCAGACAGAAAAGATGACATAGTGTGTGATTCCATTTCTATGAAATACATTTTAAAAGATAAAACTCTACATAGAGAAGGGAGATCGTTGATTGTCTGGGGCTGGGGTGGGAGAGGGGACTGACTCCAAAAGGGCAGGAGAGAACTTTGGAGTGGACCAACGTGTTTCAGACAGTACTGTGTTAATGGTTTCACAACTGTATACAATATTTAAAAAGTCAAACTGCATGCCCAGAGCAGGTAAGTTTTATGCTATATAACTGACACCTCAATCTATACACACTGAGTATTAGAGTATTTACTACAACCAGGGACTGTATTAAGCCCTAAAGGAGATACTGAGATGACTAAGACACTGTCCCTAACCTAAAGGAGCTTCCATTCCTTTCCTTCCAGTTGTAAAAACAGGACAGGGAAAAAGAAATAACAGACATCATAAACCAAAAAATCACTGCCAATATACGGAACAGGCAAAGAATGTGACAGAGTCTGGAGGAAGGAGAGAAGACTGAAGCAAGGTGTTCAAGGAGGACTTACAGAGGATATTCTTTTTTTAGAGAGAGAGAAAGAGAACAGGAGTGGGGGGGGGAGGAGAAAGAGAATCCCAAGCAGACTCCCTACTCAGCACAGAGCCTGAATGAGGGGCTTGATCCCACAACCCTGAGATCATGACCTGAGCCAAAATCAAGAGTCGGACACTCAACCAACTGAGCCACCCAGGCACCCAGGATGTTACTTTTAATGGGGCCTTGAAGGATGACCAAAAATCCAAAAAGTGGAACCTGGAGGGCATTCTTGAGAAAAAAATCCAAGGGCAGGAATGCTTAAGACATGTCAGCCATCAGCAAAGCATTATGGACAAAGCAGAGGTCCACAAGGGGAGCAGAAAAGGTCCCAGGCCAGCTGAGCACCCACTACAAAGTCCCAAGGCATGTATTCACATCTCTCATGGGGTTTCCACAACCTCAGGCATTTCAGTGCCATGTTCGTGACTTTTCCCATATTTGAAATTATAGCATGATTTATTATATACTTAACATTCTTTCAACTAACTTTTTTTTAAGTTTATTTTAATAATCTCTACACCCAATGTGGGGCTCAAACTCACAACCCCAAGATCAAGAGTCACATGCTCTTCTGACTGAGGCAGCCAGGTGTCCCTAAACTAACTTCTTTTTAACCTAGATTAGTTTTTGAAGGAAATTTTATAATTTGTCATTAACTTTATAAAGGAAACTTTATAATACGACTATAAAATGAAAACCAGCATCATTTGCCAGAAGTAAAAAAAACTGTTAAAATGGGTGCTATTAAATTGCCAAAGCCTGTAGCTATTTGTAAACTTGAGGCCTGTATCTATTAAAAAAGAGAAAATAACAAGTGTTGGAGAAGGACTAAAAACATTCTAGCACCAAACTGACACTTGCACCTTGACAGAGTCAGAAGAGCTGAAAGATAGTAGAAAAAAGGAAGGGTCTTCTCACTGTGGCCCATGTTATACAATGCCACACGCTTGAACCATCTAGTATCATCTAATATCATTTCCACGTTTTGGGAAATGCTGGTCTACAGTAAATTCTAAATGGGGGGGTGATAAGTATAACAATAACAAATATTTATTTAGCACTTACTATGTGCCACTGTTCTAAATACTTCTCATTTCATTATTCCTCAGAACAGTAATACTGACCTCATATGAGCAGGATCAACCTCTTTTTCAGGCCAGGAAACTGAGGCACACAGACTTGAACTAACTTGCCCAAGGTCATACAGTTAATTAAGGGCAAAGATGGAACTTAACCCAGGCAGTCCATAGCCAGTCTGTGTGCACCTAATCACTACAATTGTGCGGATTCTCATGTGAGTGATAACTTGCTGGCTATGAGTAGCATGCTGAACTAAAGGAAAGAGAGGCCAGAAGACTACTGCAACCACCCAGGCATCAGATCCCACGGCCAGCTGGGACGGGAGGGTGAACTGCCACGTGATGTGGGCAGCAGAGGGCAGCAGAGGGCTATGGAGCAGGAGACAGGCTCCTGCCCAGACTTCTGGCAGGTGGGCTTCCAGTAGAAAAGGGGGATCTGAAGGAACAAGGCCAAGGCCCAAATCAGACACGCAAGGCCTACCCTAGAAAGAGAAGTGCTGTGAACACCACTGTTCTTAGGGGGTCAGAAGAAATCAATCCTGCAAAGTGGGATGAAGTCCCCCTCCCCCCATCTCCTGAAAACAGAGATACTGAAGGAACAGTGTGTCGGAGAAGCCAGGTGGCTAAAACACCAGGCCCTGCCCCTCAATCCCTGGGTAGCCACCCAAGACCCTCTAATGATCTAATACACGCCTCCCTCCCTCCACCCACCCCAGTTCTTTCATTGCACTTCCAAACCGTAGTACTGATATCATGACCTCTTCTTTCATTTGTAATTGGATTTCAGGTCTTTCTGTACCTTGGCCTGAACTTCCTCTTTCAAATTCAAAATATTCCCTTAGGAATGGTATCTAATTCTCAGAGGAAGTGTTTTAAAATTAAAATTAAGAAATACATTCAAATGCCACTTCCAAGCTTCTGACAGGTCTGAAACATCTTGAATGCAGACACTATTAATCCACAGACATCAAAACCGTTTTATTACCTTAAATCTTCCAAAAATCATTGTTTGAAAAAAAAATAGCAGACATAACTGTCAGAACAAGAAAAAAAGAAAACCTCCTTGAAAATTTCCTGTGCATGGCTTTAAAAGGAAGTTTCAAAAATTAAAAATCACTGATCTGGACTGCCCAACTGATGCTTAACTCAGACTTTATTAAATAAGCAGAAAAATTAGACATTGTAGGTTTGTGATTTACTCTTGGAAAAACTGTGATTTCTTATTTCCCAGGAGAAAAGCTTTAAGAGCATCAATAGATTTCTCTGGATATCAAATATTTCCCCATTATTCTGAGTAAATTATATTTAGATCAAAAGCAGATGGATTAAATTTCCCTTAAAATACCCAAGAGATTTTTAAAATACAAGGATTTTTAAAATACAATGTCACATATCCAAAAACAATATTTTATCCTAATACCTGCATGGCAATGTCTCCCCATTAAAATAATTAGCCAGAAAAAAAAAAAAAAACCTAATTCTGAGTTTTAGAGGTCCTACATTCAAAATAACTTATTAAGACTAGATTTTCATTTGCTGATGCTAAAATGAAATTCATAATCTTTGGTGCCTTTTAAAATCCCTGGAAATATGCCTTTATATTTTTGTGTTTAGTCTGGAACAAAACTGTATCTGAATTACTGATGAGTGAGATGGGAGTCCGAATTTTATTTAAATACTATGTATGCAACAAGGAACATAAATGCAGTTAAGCATTTCCAAATTCTTGATGAAGTCACCCCCTCATCAGTGCCACAAAGTTCACAGCTTAATTGTTCTCATCTATGTTATTTCTGTCTTCCTGACAAAACGATAAGCTCCTTAAGAGACTATTAACTTTTTTAATCATCTAGTAAAATGTAATACATGTGACAAGACTAAGGGAGCTCACAAACACCCCTTCATGGAAAGAAGGGCCCTCCAAACCAAATCTCTCATTACCATCTCCCCCATTCTCTCTCCTTCTTAGTCTGGCATCCAGTTCACGCTCTAATATTACAACATTTAACCCTAGATCAATGTTGGAAAAGTCCACCATCTTAGAGAAAACAATTTGATATATCAATTTTTGAAATAGAAGGTGAGGCCCTTAAAGCATGGATATTAGCTAGAACCCATGTCAAAGAGAAGTGCTCAATCTGTGAGAAAAGATTTCCAAACTGTCTGAGAGGGAGGGTGAAAGAATTGAGGACAGGGAAGGGTGGGAGGTTGGAACCTGAGAGGCGCGAGGTTTGTCATGCATGCTGAGACAGGCTGGAGGAAACCGTGACTGAAGGTCCAGCCAGAAGGCACCTGGGAGCAGGAGTACCCAAGGCTGCATTTGCACCTCTGTGCTGTGCCATAGGCGGTCAGCCGCCCCTCCACCACTCCCCAATCTTCGGTGAAGTCTAGAACATTCCCACCTTTATTACAAGTGGGGTTTTTGTAGATATAATGTTAAGGGGTCTATTCAGTACAAAAAAGGGATTAGTACCTGGGGATGCGGGGACCTAGAGGCAGAGGTAACCAACCGAACATAAGCATCCTATATACACACACGCACTCCAGAATTGAGAGACTCTTCAGGATGGCTTTGGACTTCCGTGATTAGGAACTGGTGTTTAAGCCAAGAGCAGGAGGTCTCAAATGCCAAGTGGGTGCCAGCAGCTTCAAAGCAGAACTCCTGCATGTGGCCTCACCAGACTGGCCACGTTTTGCCCTGGTTCTCTCCTGATCAACACCTTCCTGAGGCCAATCTGGGATTGCCCTAAGACTGGATCTCCTGTGCAGCCCCGCCCAGGTCTGCCAGCTCCTCCTGGTATCCGGCCCTATCCTCCCCCAGAACTACTTCTGCTTCAGTGCATGTTGTGACATCTTGCCCAAGCATTTCCCCAGCACTCAACTTCAACCTGCTTCTGCATTCTGTTTGCCCTTTCTCTTTCTAGACTGACACTTTATAGGACAGCGGCTTGCTATATGGCCACTGCGGAAGACCTGGCACACAGTAATTAGGAGGACACTAGTCTTTGGAAGGGAAAATTATAGACAAATTTCACTTTTAGGGGGCAGAGTTGCAGGCTGGTATGGAACCGACAGTCTGCAGAGAACAAGGTCCACATGTAGTCTGTGTGGAAAGAACTTTTTTTCATTGGGGAAACCATGGTGTGGTTCTACTTGTAAATAGCCTATGAATTTGCTTCAACTGTACTCTCACATATTCAGATATAGAAAAAAAACTGGTCTCTAAGAAATTTCAAGACGAAACCCCGATTTTTAAAAAACTATAAGTAGCCATATCTCATGGAAATGTAATAATAATAAGGAAGGATAAACTTAGTTCAGAGGCAGAGAGAGAGAGAGTCACAGTAGCCAAAGTAACTTTCTCCAGACTGAGAAAGAGACTATCAGGAGAAGCTGTCACTATATTTGCGACCATGTTGCCTTCCTCCATTTTCTTTCCCTTTCTCTGCCTTTTCCTCCAGGGGAGAAAAGAACAGAAAAGAAGAGGGGGTGGGGGAAGCAACTGCAACCATGCAAGAAAGACGCAGAGCTTGGGCTGGAGGTAATAAGCTTCTGAGGAAAGGAGATCCATTTTTAAGGGAAGAGAGGAAGTGTTAAGCATAATACCAAGAAAGCACTTAAAACCATTGCATGAATAGAAGAAGAGCCTACAGGAACTTTGCTTTCAAGCACCTTTTACAGATAAATGAAAGAGCGTCCTGGGAAGGTATGTAAATTGCACAACGCTGCACAGAGAAAAGAAGCACAGGCAAGACCCAGAACTCATAAGCCCCTCGAGTGGTCATTCCCCGAGGCCACAGCAGCTTCTCACCATGGTTTTGGGGAGCAAAACAAAACTGGCCAGAAGAGAAAAGCATTCCGTGGCTTGTGGGAGTCATCATATAGGCCATGAACCCTGTGATTATTAACTCCTGAAATGTGAAACATGGAAGACTAGTAAAAGCTTTCCTTAAAGTGGGGGTGGGGGGAAGCCAAGCTTTCTTAATGCAATACTTGATAACAGTTGGGCTAAGGAACAAAGCCATTCCTTTATACTGGGAGTTCACCTATCCATAAATGTTATGGCTTCTAGTGAGGAAGAATGGCAATCATTTAATAGAGGGCTTTATTTTTCTAGAAAAAAACATTAAGTACCAAATCGTATTGCTGAGCCAGGTTCTAACACTCACAAGGTTCTTGCAACCTAGATATGTTGTTCTGTGTCATGTGCCTGGAGGGAAATGCTCGATCCATGGGCAAGGCCATGATAAAGCTTCCAGGGGCACCTCCGTGGGGTGGCTTCCCAGTGACCCAAGTGGGCAAGAATCCCAGCCAGTGGTGGGATCTTTGAAAACGACAGTGAAAATTGGAAGAGTCTAAATGTCTGGCACACAGGTAGCCCTACCTATCATAGCCTTCTACCTGTGGCTCTGTGAAAAGCTAGCTAGAGACCACTGCTTTGAAACTGGCAATTCTCACTTATTTCCCATGAAACGCACATCCGGAGCGAAAGGGAAGAAAGGCACCTATATTCGTCTGGTTCCAAGTGACAACATTCTACTTGAACAGGCTGAACAGAGAGACACAGAGAGAAAGACAGGGAACCTGGTTTTTGTTTCACAGAGTCCAAGGAAATGTTGAAGGATGAAACCATCGGAAGGGCAGGAAGGCAGTCAGATCTCCGAAGCAAGCACAGTGAGAGCCAGGCCTGCGTGCCGTCTCTGCCTCCTTCAACGTGAAACTTCCCCCTCTCCTAGTGGAAACAGACCTTCCCCGAAGAAGCAACTCCAGAACAACTCAGCTGTCAGCTGTCCTAAGTCAGCTCCACACTTGTACAGTTCACAACTCCTGGCTCTGAAGAGGCCCTGGGAGGGAGACAGAGCCCAGACGGGTCAGAGCCCACTGCAGGAATCAGCGGAGCAGGGCAGTCACTGCGGAGAGTCTGGCTCTTGCAGGAGCCGTGTGAAGGGGACTGAAACAGCTCCTAGACAAGAAGCCTGGTGGGCCGGCCAAGCCGCTGAGCAGCCACCCCCATCTCTGTCATCCCAGGTGGCAGGTTTGTTCATAAGCGTATACATATGTGAACTGCCCAGACATATAATCTCTCATATTTCAGCTTCCATTCTTATCTCCAACGTGGCTTCTGATACTCAATACCAAACTGGCTGAGGAGAAGTGGAGGGGGAAGGAGAAAGGGATGAGGGGGAGAAGGGAGGAGGGGAGGAAGGGGTAGGAGGGAGGAGAAGAACAAAAAGGAAGTTTCAAAATTGCAGACATCTTCATTGCACTCACCTCTCCCCCTCCAAAAAACAGTTATGAGATACTTATTAGGAAGCAGTAACTAAATTTTCCCACATTGGCTTTGTATCAGCTCTAAATCAAAAAACTATTTTGTGTTTCATTTCCTATGCTACTCTTCTTGACAGAAACTGGTTGGGCTTACATCCCAAAACCTTTAAAGAATTAAGCATGAAAGTGGAAAAAGTAGTAACAATACAGGGTGAATACAATGCTCTGATATACTCCATGACACATACAAATCATGCAGTAACAGTCTAAAGATAATTAGGAAGGATTAACATATTGCTGAGGATGGATGAATGGGACCAAAGGACTACACAAGTCTCTTCCTAAAAAGGACAATAAGAAGTTGCCATACCCAGATCCCATGTGGTACTGATGATATCCAAAAGGACAGAATTGTAAGAAACCCATTAATACACAAATTGTCAGAAATCTCAAAAGCAGGGAGAGGAGGAGAGGAAGGGAGGGTGAGAGAGGAGGGGAGGAAGGGAAGGAGAGACAGAGGGGAGGAGGGATGAGGCAGGGAAAGATCAAGGAAGGAAGACTGACCAGGAAAATAACCATGAATTAAAAAAAAAAAAACAAAAGGGGACAGTACTGCAGAAGATAGCATCCACATGGCAAATGACAAAAGCAGTTTAAATTTAAATGGATTTATCTTGTGGTGTCTGGGTGGCTCAGTCAGTTAAGCGTCCGGCTCTTGGTTTTGGCTCAGATCATGATCTCAGAGTCCTAAGATCAAGCCCCGAGTTGAGCTCCATGCTCCACTCCCCAGACAGAGTTGGCCTGGGATTCTCTCTCCCCCTCCCCTTGCCCTTCCCCTAAATCTAGGAAAATGGAACACAGAGATGGGGGCCCCCTAAATGCCAACAACTGCAGCTATCACTATGGTTAAGGGCTCTACAAACACCCCAATAAAGAACCACCAGAGCTCCACTAGAACTCTTCTATTGACAGAGGGTACACTGAACCACAAAGCAGTTCGCTTGCGAGAAAACTGGTGTTGGCCAATCAGGAAGGAGGCCGTCTCTGGAAAGTGGGAAAAATGGAAGCTGAGTAAAGGCACACCCATCACCCATGTTGGCCACCCAAAGTCATCTGAGAGAACCTGTTTTCCCAAGAGGTGAGAAGAATATGGACTTAGGTAATCATTGACCTCCCTGCCTCACAGGTGGATCAGCAGCCAATCCTTCGGACAGGAAGGCTGGCCCAGGACAGGAAACCGAGGTTACAGTGAGCCTGCAGCTCTTTTGGTGAGTATGATGTCGTGACACAGTCATCAGCCAATTTCACAGAACAGGGGGCAACAGAACAGCAGTAAGCAGTCCCCTACATGTCCTCACTGAACCCCCATCATCCTGCAAAAAAGCCACTCTGTACAAGCTGCCAGGAGCCAGGTTATCATGCTTGGCTCCTTCTTGACTGTCTCATCTATTCCCAGAAACATCTGCTGGATGTTTCCATTTTACGAATGAGAAAATTGAGGCAAATTTGTTCATACTGTTCATTTGTTCATCATTACCATATGCTGGTAAGCACATGAAGTGAAATTCAGCATCACTGTCCAAACATGAAATGTCTGTGCTTTCCACCAAACCAACCTGTCCCTGTCTAGAGAATGCATTTCTGAATGCTGCCTGTTTACACTGAGGCAGCAGACATCTACCTATGGTCATGAAAGGTCCTGTAGAGAGACATAATAAACAGGCATTCATTTCCCAGAATCATACACCACGGCATAAATGAGTTTCCATACCTTGGTATTAAGCCAAGAGAGGAAAATGGTACCCTCGGGAGAAAAATATGAATGATACTAAAGGAACGCAGCAAGCTCGATAAATCCAGAGACAAATATTGCTATGTGATCTCTCTAGTAGCTATGCGGGTACTGATAGCCTTACAAAAGTTCTTTGTGGAACTTGTTAAATCATAAAATCATCTCTTGATTCTACAACATAAAACAATGTCTTTTTTATGTAAACACAACCTTGGGGAAACTGCAGATAACTGTGGATCTTTTTAAGATATTTTCTTCTGTCACACTGGGAGACATTTCCTTCACTCACCAATATTTTTACATATTTGTAGAAAGACTTCTCTTCCATAAATATTAAACACAAATCATATTGTAGCAGCTAAGACCTCAGATCTCCTCCAATAACTATTTGAAAAGTCAGCCATTGGGCTCACACAAGCAGTCATAATCAAATTTCTAAAGACAGATAGTTTGTGCTGGAAGGTAAGTTAAAAACAGAGCATCCATTTATCGAAATTCATTAATATTAATATCTATTGACCTGCACCATACTAAAAGGATTTTATTGAACAGACAACTTCCAAACACAATATTCACAGAGTATAAACTCAATCATTCTTTCATTCATCTAACTAATAATTATTGTGCAACATAAACATGCATAGGCATGGGGGGATACAAATATAAGCCCTCACTAAGCTGAAAATGCAGTTATAGAGACAACATATGCATAGTTTAAATTAGATCACTATTATAAAGTTAAACAATTATAAGACAACAATACATGATGTCTTCAAACAATCTGATTACATGCCAAGTGAGCAGCAAAGAAAAGAAATAGCTAGAAGTGCATAAGAGAGGAGGGTCAAAATGTGCTGGAAAGTAAGAGAAGACATTACTGAGAGAGGAGGAGGTAAGTGGGTAAAAGGAAGCTCCTCAAAGAGAAGAAAAAGGGATGTTATCAGTAAAAGCATGTTCTGGAGAGAACAGATCAAGCAAGCTAGAAAAAAATTGTATGTGTAGCATAATATACTTATTACACATATATCTACAATATAAATTGTAGATGCAGAACATAATATCTCTACCAATTAATAATCGATAAGCAAAAAACCACAATAAGTTTACCTTTCAGAGATCAAAGGAGCATATTTGCTTATTTTCCTAACTTAAGGACTCAGGCCACTGTTTATCTAGCTCATTTCCACCAAAACAACAAACTTGTCAAAGCTAAAGACTTTGAAACTCCCTCAGAACAAAAAAATAACAATGAATATGTAACTACAGTGTAAAGAGCCATCAACTTGAGAATGCTACACTCCACCAGACCCTTTAAAGATCATTAAAGTCATGTACCTTGCTATCATGAAACGCAGCAACGCAGACAACAGTAAAAGTCAGGGAAAGGGGGCAGGAAAGGTCAGCCCATGAAGTAAGTGCAATTCAAGTAATTTGTTCGGGTTGATGATCAAAGTAAGAAGTTAATAGCAGTTATCAAGCTAAGAACTACACAAAATACTACTGCTGACAAATACAGACATGTTAGAGTAGGAAGGGCCTTTGGAAGTCAACTAGATCTACACACAACCATACTCTGCTTTCTTTTCAGGTGGGCACTGGCCAACGACTCGGGGTCTAGGCCTCAGTTAACTGAAGAGGCACATGTGGAGCAATTAAAAGTTTGCAATCATCAGGATACCTGCGTGGCTCAGTCAGTTAAGTGTCTGCCTTCAGCTCAGGTCATGATCCCAGGAGCCATGATCCCAGGCTCCTGGGATCGAGTCCTGCATTGGGTTGCTTGCTCAGCAGTGTGTCCGCTTCTTCCTCTGCCTGCCACTTCCCCCACTTGTGCGCGCTCTCTCTCTAATAAATAAATAAAATCTTTATTAAAAAAAAAAGTTTGCAACCATCTTATGATATCAAGAGACAGGAGTAGCTCTGACAGGAAAAAAAAAAAAAAAAAAAAGGAAAACCCAAAGAAAGACTTCATGGAACTACATAGCAGTAATCAAAAAACCTTTCCTATAAAAGGTCAAAGGATAAATGTTTTAGGCTCTGAGGGTCATACGATCCCTGTCACAACCACTCAGTTCTGGTATTATACCACATAAGCCAACATAGACAATAGATGAACTAATAAGTACGCCTGTGTCCCAATAAAACTTTATAAAAACAGGTGGTGGCAGACCTGTTCACAATAAAACTTTCAGCAAATTAGGAAAAGAGGGGAACAACCTCAATTCAATAAAGATCATCGGCAAAAAAAACACCTACCATGAAAGACTGAAGGCCTTTCCCCTGAGATTTAGAACAAGATAAAGATGTCCACTCTCACCACTCTTACTTAACATAGTACCCAAAGATCTAGCCACTGCAATAAGTCAAGAAAAAAAAAAAAAAATGGCATACAGATTAAAAAGGTCTCTATTTCCAGGTGACAGTGTTGTCTATGTAGGAAATCCTAAGTAGTATATATACACACATCTCCTAGAACTCATAAGTGGGTTCAACAGGGTTGGAAGATACAAGATAAACACACAAAAATCAACTGCATTTCTATGTACTAACAGCAAACATATGGACACCAAAATCAAAGACATATTACCATTTACAATCACTCCAAAAAAAAAAAAACTGAAAAACTCAGGTATAAATTTAAATATGCACAAGATCTATACACTAAAAATTATAAAATGCTTATAAAAGAAATAAAAGAAAACCAAAAAAATGCTCATAGATTGAAAGACTCAACATGGTAAAGATAATAATCTCCCCAAATTGTTTTATAATTTTAGTATAATTTCTATCAAATCCTAGGAAGATTTTTCTAAACACAGATAACTTTATTCTGTGTGTGTGTTTATTCTTTTTTATTGTGGTAAAATACACATAACATAAAATTTGCTATCTTGGCCATTTTCAAGTGTGTGTTTCAATAGTATTAAATACATTCATTCACATGTTCTGCAACCATCACCACCATCCTTCCCTATAACTCTTTTCACCTTGTAAAACTGAACCTCTATACCCATTAAACACCAACTCCCCATTCTCTCCCCACAGAGCCTCTGGCAACCACCACATTCTGCTTTCTTGCTTTATGATTCTGACTACTCTAAGTACCAAATAAGTAGAATCATACAGTATTATAGCTAAGTTTATTCTAAAATTTATATGGAGGGGCGCCTGGGTGGCTCAGTCGTTAAGCATCTGCCTTCCACTCAGGGCGTGATCCCGGAGTTCTGGGATCGAGCCCCACATCAGGCTCCTCTGCTGGGAGCCTGCTTCTTCCTTTCCCACTCCCCCTGCTTGTGTTCCCTCTCTCGCTGGCTGCTTCTCTCTCTGTCAAATAAATAAATAAAATCTTTAAAATAAAATAAAATAAAATTTATATGAAAAGGCACAGGTCTCAGAACAGCTAAAAACAATCTTGCAAAAGAATAAAGTTGGAGGGGTGATTCTGCCCAATATCAAGGCCTACTATAAAGCTACAGTAACCAAGATAGCGTGGCAGAGAGATGGACACATAGATCAATGGAAAATAAGAACCCAGAAGTAGCCCACACAAATGTGTCCAATTGATTTATGACAAAGGTGCAGAAGCAATTCAATGGAGGAAGGTTTCAACAAATGGGTGCCTCAGCAATTGGATATCCATAGCCTTAAAAAAAATGAACTTCAGGGGCACCTGGGTGGCTCAGTCATTAAGCATCTGCCTTCGGTTCAGGGCATGATCCCCGCGTTCTGGGATCAAGCCCCACATCAGGCTCCTCCACTGGGAGCCTGCTTCTTCCTCTCCCACTCCCTCTGCTTGTGTTCCCTCTCTCGCTGGCTGTCTCTCTCTCTGTCAAATAAATAAATAAAATCTTTAAAAAAAATGAACTTAAATCTCAAACCTTAAACACTTAACTCAAAATGGATCACGGACTTAAATATAAAATGTAAAACTCTAAAACTTTTAGGAAAAAAAATTGGAGAAATCTTTGGGATCAAGGCTAGGCAAAAAATTCTTAGACTTCACACAAAAGCACAATCCATGAAAGAAAAAATGATAAATTGGAACTCACGAATATTGAGAACTTTTACTCTGCAAAAGACCCTGTTACAAAGATTTAAAGAAAAAAAAAAAAACCTACAGTGAAGGAGAAAATATTTCCAAGCCATGTATCTGGCAAAGAACTAATATTTAGAACAAAGAACTCACAAAACTGAACAGTAAAAAAACAAATAATTCAATTAGAAATGTCTACCAAAGACATTCCATTGAAGAGGATATATAAATGACATGAGAGCACATGAAAAGATGTTCAGTATCATTAACCATCAGGGAAATAAAATTCAAGTCATGATAAGATAGCACTACACACCTATCAGAATGGCTAAAAATTAATAGTGACAATATCAAATGCTGGGAAGGATGCAGAGACTGAATCGCTCACACATTGCTTTCGAGAATGTAAAAATGGGATGACTCTGCAAACACTGTCACTTATGAAACTAAACATGCAACTACCATATGACCCAGCAATTACACTCTGGGGCATTTATCCCAGAAAATATAAACTATGTTCCCATAAAAACCTGCACACAAATTCATACCAGAAGAATCCAGATGTCTTTCAACGGGTAAATGGTTAAACAAAGTGTGGTATAGCCATACCAAGGAGTACTACTCTGCAATAAAAGGGAACAAAGAATGAACATATGTAACACTTTCAATGACTCTCCAGGGAATTATGTTGAGAAAAGACAATCCCCAAAAGGTTACATGCTCTATGATTTCATTTATATAACATTAATGATGTGACAAAATTACAGAAATGGAGAACAGATGAGTGGTTGCCAGGTGTTAGGGACAGGCTGGCAGTTGGGGAAGGAGGTGGGGTGTGGCTATGTACGGGCAACACAGGGGTCCTTGTGCTGATAGAACTGTTCTGTACATTGACTCGATCACGGTCTATATCCTGGTTGTGATGTACAATAGATTTGCAAGATGTTACCACTGGGGAAACTGGGTGAAGGGTATTATTTTTTACCACCGCATGTGAATCTACAATTGTCTCAAAATAAGAAATTTAGTTAAAAAAATTTTAAACAGACTAGAGGTTTCCAGCAATTCCTGGCAGATGGAAAGATGTGGCTGAGATGAAGAAGAGGCAAGGACAGACCAAGACATGAGTGTAGGACCAGAAGATCTGTCACTACACATGGTGGCACCTGGAGCGGGAGAGGGCTAGGAACAGCCAGTGAGGGTTTAGTAGAGGCATGGAAGTGCAAGCAGTCTGTCCTGTGAATCCCTGTACCCCCCTTCTTCCCTTCTTTGCCCAGTGTTTACATCAGTGTTTAGGATGGAGAAATAGGGAAGGGTCCCAGGTAAATGATGATATCCAGGACAAACTGGGGACCAGACAAGCTCTGAAGGCCAGCTGCTGTCAGCTCTGACTGTCCCCTCTTCCCACTGCAAACAGTAAGGAGCACAAGCACCCACAGCCGCTCAGCCCCTCTTCCAGAACTGGCTGCCCTAGCTAAGATTGTGGAGAGTCTAGAAAAGATGAGCTCACAGTCAGGAACGACTAGAAATAGGAGGACTGCCAACTGGAAGAAAGACCAGAACAAGAAGCCTTTACAGCTTGGAGGGTGTCAGAACTAAATGTTGTAAGAATGACTTAATATATTTATAGACGTAAAAGATGGCATTACATCCATGAAATAATAGAATCTTGATTTTAAAAAGAACAGAGTCAAGAGGAGATCTGAAAAATGAAGAAATGTAATTGTTGCCATTAAGAACTTAATAGAACTGTGCTGTAGCAGAATGAGAAAAATAGCAAAATTAGTCAGCAAGGAGATCAAGGCTAAAGAATTCTTCCAGAACAGGAGATGAAAGGATAAAGAGATAAAAAGTTTAAAAGAGAGGCGCCTGGGGGCGCAGTCGTTAAGAGTCCGCCTTCAGCTCAGGGCGTGATCCCAGCGTTCTGGGATCTAGCCCCACATCAGGCTCCTCCGCTAGGAACCTGCTTCTTCCTCTCCCACTCCCCCTGCTTGTGTTCCCTCTCTCGCTGGCTGTCTCTCTCTATCCAATAAATAAATTTTAAAAAATCAAAAAGTTTAAAAGAAAAAATCACAGAGAACAGCCAATGTTTAAAGAAATAACATCTAAGAATTTCTTAGAACTAAAAAAAAACCCCAAAAACAAAAAACAAAAACCATAGGCTTCAGAATGAAAGGGCTGCCATGTGCTAAGCTTCATAATAATGTAGAAAATTTTTAGAACCTCAAAATATAGAAAGCAATCTCAAAAGTTATCAGAAAAGAAAAATATTATTAACAATCAAGAATCTGATCTAAAGCAGACTTCTCAACAACCTCTCTGGAAACAAGAACTTCTGGTGCTGAAAAACAAAACAGAACAGAACAAAACAGGACTCTAAATGCAGATTTCTGTACCTAGCCAAATTAGTATTCAAATGTGAAGGTGAAATAAAGGCATTTTTCAGATAGACAAACTTCCAGACAGAAAGTTTTTCACCCTAGATCCTCTCTTAAAGAGACTACCACAAACTATATTTCACAAAAAGAAAAATGCTATACAGCATGAAAAACAATAAAGAGCAAATTTTGTTGTATCTTCTTTATGATTCTTAATACTGTATTATATTTACTCTGTCTTTTACTAATTGGCCACTTATTACATCAATGGATGTTTCTGTTGGAAAGTTATTCACAATAATCAAATTCACCATTCACAGGAGTTTAGGGAGGAAGGTAGACTAGAGAGAAATAAAATCGTGACAACAGATTTAAAATACTAAAGGACTCTTAGATCGTGGTTGGTTTCCTCTGAGCTGCAGAAAACAAATACACAAATGTCAATTGGACCACATTCTATATAGACAGTATGCAGGGTTGCCATTAGTTTTTCTGGGCAATTGGTTCATTCACTCACTCATTTATTCACTCAACACTTACTACTCATGTAGAATTCACAAAACTCTACCCTAGGCCCTGAGAGGAACTCAAGGATGAACCAAACCTAGATTCAGCTCCTAAGGGTTCACAGTTTTGTGGCAGTGACAGACATGGGCACAAGTAATTATGATGCAAAATATAAGTGTTACGAGAAGATAAATAAAACACAAAGTTGCGGAGATAGTAATGATTGATTTTGAGCTCAGAAACATGTAAAAGTGGTTCATATGCTGATAAGTAAACTACATTATTAATGATTTCTGATCAGCAATAAGGGAGACCAAATATTGCAAACTGTTACACCCACCCTGCCAAAGCAAAGCATAGACTTTCACAACAACCCAGCAACTCTGGTGCTTGTTCATACTAACAGTGAGGATTATTCAGATAATGTGGGGGTTTTGTCATTGTTTTGGTTAGATTGTTACATCGCTGTTGTTACAGTTACCTTTTACCATAAGAAGCTTGATTAAATACTGGTACAACTTAAAATTCATCAGATTTAAGAGTCCTTTATCATCTTAAATTAAAAGATAAATTAAAATGTGCCCCTAATGCAGCGCTGCTATTAAAAAAACAAAAATGGGCTGCAGGCCAAATTTGGCCCACAGGCCTATTTTGCCAGCCTCTGGTTTACAGCAAAGGTGCTAAAACTTTTTAGTCCAGTTCATGAAATGTAAGCGGGTCAAATTGACCTTTAAGTTCTCAGAACAAACAATACCGTCACTTGGCTGCCAAGCTGTACCTAGAAACCAATCCAAATGTACTGGCAAGCATCAAACACTCATAGGATGTTTATACTTCATGGATAAGACGCTTACCATCAGCCTACTTGAACCTCTGATTTCCCCCCAAAGTATACATCATCACAGAAGCTACATTCTTTTCATTTTCCATTGTGACCCAAACTCCTTACTTAGAATGACTTCAAGGCACTGCACATCCTAACACAAACTTTATCTCCTTTGGCTAGATTTTACAAGGAAGGTATTCATAAGTTATTACCATACATATACCATCTATCATGACTACTAAACACATCTATAGTACTACTGGAGCCAAACACTTCATAACAGATACAGAGGCTGCCTTTGTTTTATTTTGTTCTAATAAACTATAGTACATACATAATCATGAGATATTATGCAGCCATTAAAAACAACATATAAATTTTTAGCAAATTAGGGGAACTTCCTCCACCTGATAAAAGAATAGGTACAAAAAAACCTATAGCTAACATGATAATTAATGATGAGAAACTAGATGCTTTTCCACTAAAATCAGAACAAGGCAACGATGTCCCCTTTCACTATCCCTATTCGACATCATACTAGAAGTACTAGCTAATGCAATAAGAAAAGGAAAACCTGGGCTACAGATTGTGAAGAAAGAAATAAAACTGTCTTTGTTCACAGATGACATGACTGTTTAAAAAAACTGTTTAAAAAGTTTTTTAAAAAAATTGATATTCGCGCCAAATGAGAGCAAATACTGAGGTATAAATCTAACCAAATATGTACAAGATCAATATGAGGAAAACTACAAAATTCTCATGAAAGGAATTAAAGAAAATCTAAATAAATGGAGAATTTCATGCACACAGGTACGAAGACTCAATACTGTCCAGTTGTTAGGTATTCCCAAATTGATCTATAGATTCAACACAATCCCAATCAAAATCATATTATTTTGTGGCTATTAACAAACTGATTCTAAAGTTTATATGGAGAGGGGAGGAAAAAAGGCCAGAGTTGCCAATGCAATTGAAGAACAAAGCTAGAGGATTGAAACTCCCCAACTTCAGGATTTACCATAAATCTACCATAATCAAGACAGTGTGGTATCAGTAAAAGAACAAATGGACCAATGGAAATGAACAGAGAGCCCAAAAATAGACACACACAAACGTAGTCAACTAATCTCTGACAAAGGAGCAAAGGCCGTGCAGTGGAGCAAAAGCAATCTTTTTAACAAATGGTGCTGAAACAACTGGACATTCACATGCAAAAAAAAAAAAAATTAATCTAGACCCTGATCTTACATCTTTCACAAAAACTAGCTCAAGATTTAAAATGCAAACCTATAAAACTTCTACAAAGTAACACAGGAGAAAATTTAGGTGACCTTAGGTTTGGCAATGATTTTTTAGGTACCACACCAAAGTACAATCCATGGAAGAAAAAAGTGATAAGTTGGACTTCATTAAAATTAAAAATGTCTGCTCTGCAAAAGACACTGTGAAAAGCATAAGAAAACAAGCCACAGACTGGGAGAAAATATTTGCAGAAGACATCTGATAAAGGACTGTTATCCCTGGGGCGCCTGGGTGGTTCAGTCGTTAAACGTCTGCCTTCGGCTCATGGCGTGATCCCAGCGTTCTGGGATCCAGCCCACATCAGGCTCCTCTGCTGGGAGCCCGCTTCTTCCTCTCCCACTCCCCGTGCTTGTGTTCCCTCTCTCGCTGGCTGTCTCTCTCTCTGTCAAATTAATTAAAAAAATCTTTAAAAAAAAAAAAAAAAAGGACTGTTATCCCAAATATAGGAAGAACTCTTAAAACTCAACAATAAGAAAACAAACAATCCAATTTAAAAATGAACAAAAGACCAGAATAGACACTTCACCAAAGAAGATATACAAATAGTAAATAAGCATATGAAAAGATGTTCATCATCATATGTCATTAGGGAATTTCAAAATAAAACAATAAGCTAGCACTATATACCTACTAAAATGGCTAAAATCCAAAACACTGACAACACCAAATGCTGACAAGGATGTAAAGCAACAGAACTCCCATTCACTGGTGGTAAGAACGCAAAATGGTACAAGCACTCTGGAATACAGTGCGGCAGTTTCTTTTAAAATGAAACATACTCATATCACATGATCCAACCATCATGCTTCTTGGTATTTACCCAGAGAAATTAAAAACACAAAACTTGTACAAGAAAGTTTATAGTACCTTTATTCATAATTACTGAAACTTGGAAGCAACCAAGATATTCTTTAGTAGGTGAATGGCTAAACAAACTGTGGTACATTCATACAATGGAATATTATTCGGCACTGAAAAGAAATGAGCTATCAAGATATGGAGGAAACCTCAATGCATACTAAGTGAAAGAAGCCAATCTGAAAAGGATATATACTGTATGATTCCATATATGTGAAATTTTTGGAAAAGCAAAACTATGAAGGCAGTAAAAAGATAAGTGGTTGCCAGTGGTTCAGTAGGAAGAGATAAATAGGCAGAACACGGGGGACTTTTAGAGCAGTGAGACTATTTTGTATGATACTCAAATGGTTGGATACACATCTTTATAGATTTGTCAAAACACATACAATATTCAAAATAAAAAACAAACCCTAATGTAAAGAACGGACTTTGGTTAATAACTGTGTCGATATTGGTTCATCGATTCCAACAAATGTACCACACTAATGCTAAATGTTAATAGAAGAAACTTGGGGTGGGGGAGCGTGTATATAAGGGAATCCTCTGCACTTCCCACTCAGTTGTTCTACAAATCTAAAACTGCTCAAGGAAATAAAGTTTATTAAATTTTTTAAAAAGAATATTTTAAGATATGCCAGCTACTTGGAGATATTTCCATGATGTACTACTAAGTGAGAAAAGTGAGATGCAGAGAATATACGCTGATCCCTTTTTATAATACACCAACAATGCTTTGGATGCTGGTTACTTGGGAAGTTGGGAGAAGAGAATTAAAATAATTAAAAATGTACTGACAAATCCAACTTTGAGCAAAAATATAAATAAAAATCTGAGATTTAAGTAATAAAGGCCCTGAGGCAAGGAGAAGCCATCACAGCGTAGATGGACTGGCCTCACGACCAGCCCACTCTGGGGCAGTGAGAAGAGCCCAGTACCAGATTCACTGGGTAGAGAAACTAGAGACTCAGGGCAGAGACTGCTTGTTTCCTTTCTAATTAGTGTAATGTGACCATATGGAGATAACAGTAGAGAATCCTCATTTTTAAAACTGTATCAATTTTGTCAACCATCCTGCAAGTTCCAAAGCAAGCATGTACATAAAACGAAGCCTAGACCTCAGCTCTTTAACGGATCTCTTTATCCTGAGAAAGAAAAATTTGTCAGGTTTTTCATGAACCAAAATAGTTCAGCCTTAAGTTCCAGCATTATATTAATAGAAATCCTTTGGTTCCTATCTTGTCCCTGGAAATTCATATTTAAATTTATACAGCTTATTCCTTAAATCAGGTGTGTGTTGCCCCAAAACGACTGCAGCAAAGAGCGACATAATCTTATTCGCCCAACTCCTAATTTTCATCAGAAAATAATGATTCCCTTCTATTCCACTTAACAAAATAAATCCACAGAGCTTCATATATGAGGATAATCCTGAAGAAGGAAAAAAAATGTTGTTTTTCAGTTTCTTAAAATAAAAAGTTATCTGCAACGGGCTCCTCAAACCCTTTTTTACATTCAGAGGCAGTTGGGTGCAGTTTCTACTCTTGGAGGTATGCGGTCTCCCAGCAACCTGCCTCCGGTTGTCAGGGAGAGCCCCCGCCTGAGCTCGGGCTGTTATCAGGCCCGCTGCAGTCCTTGGTGGGGGGAGCGAGGAGCTCTGTGCGGCGCTTCTTCAAACCAGTGCACACATCTCGGTGTGCTAGGAATGCTAAGTGGTTAGCTAGGAACTCTGGGGACCAGCAGGACTTGCTGCGGTGAGCTGACTGCTGGATGACGTAGTTCTTCATGAATTGGCTCTTAAGAAGAGATAAGGAAAAAAAGGTTTTCAGCAATGCAGTGTTTTCTCCGGGGCTCTATTTGACAGCTGGCTACTCCATTCTGCAAACTCTAACACGGTTTTCTTTTCATCTGCTAACTACGGTACATTCAGGATTTTTTACTTTAGCTTTCATTTTCTCCAGCTGGAAAGCTATGAATTCCCTCACAGTATTTCATTTTCATGACTCTTGCCTTTTGGGTAAAATCTGTTAAAATATCAATTTTTTTTTTTTAGTTGGCCAAAGAGTAAGTTTCGGTCTCGTGTGAACAATGCTTTTTAATTTTTCACTCTGCATTTGACCTAAGCAAAGTATAAATTACCTAAGAGTGAACTATAAATAAAAGTAATCGAAGGTAAAATATGAAAAGTTACAGAAGAAAATTTGACACTAATGTTATTACTTTGCCATGGTAACATTTTCAAAAGAATTCATTTTCTATACATGCTCTGGGAAGACATTCAATGTTTCTCAATTTTATCCTTCATTTTTTAAAAATGTAATGATAATATATTCATTGGAACATATTGTAACTCTGCATTTCTTCCAGGTTCACTATTACCAGTCTTTCTTACATTATAATGCAAATTTAATACACTTACTCAACAACAAGCTAGTGGATCAGAAATATACCCTGCTGAGAAACACTGTAGATATGCTCACACAAAATCATACAAAAGCCCTACAGAAATATAAGGAACCATGTCTCTCTTTATGAAGGACAATAACCTTATTTGACCTTTTCATAAGACACAAGCTTACAGAAGAGACCCCAGCTAACCCAGAAGATATGGTGGTCTTGGGTCAAGGTAAAATCAAGCATCTAGCATTGTTAAAAAAATAAAACAAGACATTTGGCTCAAAATGGAGCCGCTTATGCGAAGCCCCATTATCACCGAACCAAGACTTGACTTTGTCTCTCCCAGAAATGAAATCCTAAACCAGTCAATCAGGAATTGCCTGATCAACACTAGTTAAGCAGTCTGCCATTGCCTAGGGGGCATATCCTTGTAATAACTGACCTGCTTTTTTACCTAATCTAACTTCCTTGTTCCCATTCCCTTCTGCCTATAGAAGTCCTTCATTTTTGTACAAGCTCCTTGGAGCTCCTTCCTGTCTGTTAGATTTGATACTGCCCAATTCGACTTAACTTTGGTTCAAACAAACTCTTAAAAAATTCAATACATCTCAGTTTATCTTTTAACAGGATCATGAGTCAAAGTCATCAAGTATCTCACCAAATAGGAAGAGCACTTTGATAGAACATCCAGGAGAAAGACACCAGAAAACCAAGCAGCAGCTGAGTCATCGTAACCCAGGGCCTCTGCCCATGCCAGCAGAGCACCATAACCAGACTAAGAGTTCAGGAACCACCAGGGAGAAGAAAAGCAATCACTGAGCTCCAAATAGACTAAAGGAACTCTACTTTCACTTCTCTGAGGAGACACAGTGGAATGAAAGTGCAAAATGAGGCCCCAGAGCTATAGTTTCACAACAAACTCTTAAGAGCAATCAAAGTTGAAACCACCCCCAAAAGGCAGCATGGAAGGGGAAGAACTGAGTTGGGCCTTGAAAGATCCAGGAAGATTTAGATGGGCTGTGAGGAAGAAAGCAGATGTCCTAGAAGGAAGGAACTAAGAGAGTCAGCTGGAGGGGGAGGGGGTAGAAATCAGGAACACTGAGGTTAGCCGCAAGGTAGAGGAAGTTTCTAACTCCAGGATGAAGAGGGTCATCATGTTAGCTAGGATGCAACAGAAGTTACTCAAATCAGAGGGCTGCGAGCTATCAGTAGAAGGGAGGAGAGGGAAAGGACAAGAGCAGGGAAGGAATGTGTTCTGTTTTTAAAAACCAGCAGTTTCTGCCAAGGAGATGTCTAGCTAGGTAGGTGTTTGCCTGATAGTCCCATGCATGAGCCAGCTTGAGTGGGCTGGGAGCTGAGGACCTATGCAGAAGCCCCAAAGTTGTCCTGAAGTTACTTTTGGTTCATTATAATACTAAGATCTCCTCCTACGGGTGGAGCTTCCTGCCATTTTTTGAGCAGACAATATATGTACCAGCATGTTGACATGCTAGGCACGAGCAATTGAACCAAAGTGCCTAAGTAACAGAATAGGTAAAAGTTCCTTAATGTAAATGCAAGCTCCCTGCCCTTACCCCAACACATTAAATAAAAGCTTCCTGTGCTAAGCCCATAGGGAGACAGTGCTTTGAGATCTCCCTGTCTCCTTACTTACAACTAATAAAAAGTTCTTTGCTTTCAATACTTCCTTGGGTTGTGTTCAATTTGATGCACCCCAAGTGATGTACCCTTGAGTTCAGTTATAATCACACCAATCACATACAGTCACCATTATGTCCCAAGCGGTGGTAGTATGAAATTTGAGGTTTAAACAGATGTCTCATAGTGGTGGTCACAGTAGACTGAGAATGAAGGCAGAGACCAAGGAGAGTGTGATGGTTATTTTATGTGTCACCTTGACTGGGCTAAGGATGCCCAGATGGCTGGTAAAACCTTATTTCTGGGTGTGTCTATGAAGTTGCTTCTGGACGAGATTAGCACTGGAATGGGTACAATGCTAAGAAAGATGGCACTCATCAGTGTGGGGAGGCCTCATCCAATCTGATCAGATTAGAACAAAAACGTGGAGAAGGGGGGAATGTGCTCTCTGCTTGAACTGGGGCATCCATCTTCTACTGCCCTCGGACCTTAGGACTTGGACTAGGATTTACACCATTGGCTCCCCCAGTTCTCAGGACTTCAGGGCTGGACTAAAACTACACCACCAGCTATCCTGGGCCTCCAGCTTACAGAGACGGCAGATCTTGGACTTCTCAGCTTCCACTGCCATGTGAAACAATCCCTCGTAATTAATTTCTTTCTATAGATCTATATATACCCCACTGGTCCTGTTTCTCTGGAGAACACTGACTAAAACAGAAGACAAGGAACAATCAAGACTTACTGGAGGAGGGACATATTAAGTACAGAGGCCAGGTTCAAAAACGAATGCAACTAAGGTTTGGGGGACTTGAGGGTGCAGCAGTGCCACTGACAGAAATGGAGAAATCAAAACATATATCCAATGTTTTGAAGGCAAAATGGTAAGTCTGATTTTAGAACTGAGTTTAGGGTTATGGCAGGACATTCACATCCTAGAAGTTTATAGGAAAATGGAAATGGAAAAGAAGAACTTTTCTAAGATGAGATCTAGATTTCAGAAGCCATCCACAGGCAAGAGTGGTTGGAAAGACGCTAGCCATCCATGAAAAGAGGGGGAGAGAGAGTAAAGCAGCAGTAAAATGAAGGCAGTGAAGGGGGCAATGCCAGCAAATGCCAATTCTGCTTATTCAAAGATAAGACCGCTGTCAGATACTGCCAACCTCTTACCATCTCTTAGCTTAGATACAGGTTACAATAAGGAGCCACTAAGTCATGACAAACCCACGGCCCAGCAGAAGTGTGCTGTAACAAAATCTCTGGGAAGCATGGTGGAAACACAGTTCTGTGAAGCTAAGCCTGGACTGACGCTCTGAACTACAAGAAGAGAAGAAGCAGCAAGGAAGGAAATTGCCATTGTGTAACAGGGTAGATGGACACTCCATTCCTCAAGTATGGCCAAGTCCTCATCACATACATTTCCATTTGGCTGCAGAAATTCTAACTATAAAGTTTTCTGGTATGAGAGGAAAAGCCATTAACATCTTGGAAACCATTAACATCTTGGAAACTGCAAACAACGGCAATCCCAAGTCCCCAAACCCCTACTTTCCTGTCTTCTTCAATGCACTGTTCTCTCCATTACACATTCAGACATTTATTGACGACCTACTATGTGCCATTATACATAACATGTGTATGTCTATTATGTATACTACTGCTCACAGGGGCCCGCCTCTCAGAGCTCACAACCTAATATGCTACAATCATTCCGCAAATATTTACTGTCAGCCTACTGTGTTCCAGGCACAATAAGCAAACTCCTGCCCTTAAGTAGTTTGCAGTCTAGTGCTACATTTTCACAAAACATGCTCTCAGAAAAACTGGGAATTTATGATGGAAGAGAGACGAAAGAACAGGATACAGAGGATCCACAACTTTCACTCATCGTGCATTGACACTCCGAAGCCATCTTTTGCAGAATTCCATCTTTCCTACTTCACCAGAGTTCGAAGATTTTGGCTGGGGCAAGATGACAGGGCAACCAGGTGCTGTGGCATGGGAAGGCGTCTGGCCATCTGCCAAGGCAGCAGGGATGATGGCTGACAAGACATTGGTGTTTATGAAGGGTCAGACCAAGCCTAGCAAAGAGGCTCCACTCTGGTTCTTGCTGAGGGCGTTGGAGGCCGCTGGCTCTCTTAGGGCCCATGTCACAGGCTGATGTCTCCTCACCCAACCAGCTTCCCATTTCTCACCACAGCTGTCCTCACTCTCCTCCCTCCCCCAGATGAAGCAGGGCCTTGCTGTCACTCCTGATCCTGAAGGAAGCAGGCCAGGGTCCCCCATGGAATGTACTGAGCAGGACGCCTCTTTCCCAACCACTGCTGCAGATTCCTAGCCAAGTCCCTGCTTAGAGATTTAAAGATGAGAGCTCTTCATCATTCATCTTGGCCAACAGAATAGTTTACTACCGGTGACAAAATCAGCTCAAATCTATCACTACTAGTGAAAAAACGATTTAGAATATGTACCCCAGGGACAAAAAAATCAGCTATGTTGGCTCCTCTGTGTCACAATGGTCACACAATGGTCATGCAAAAAGACCACCTTCCACCAGCATTAGTCATACTTTACCCAATATTCACAAACCTGAGTGTCTGATGTAGGCAGTGTCCTCTGTGAAGTACTACAGACTAAAGGATAGAACAGTATCAACCATGGCCAGCCCCTCCCTTCAAGGAGTGAAAGATGGCTCCTCCCTCTGGACAGCCACCTTTCAAGGGAGCTCCCCTTCATATGAGAAGATAAGACATAGATTTAACAACCTGGGTAGCAACAAGACATCTAAGTAATAATGCAAGATCCAAGAGGAAGATTCACAAAACAATACAGAATTATTTGTCCAGAAGAAAAGAAAGGGATCGGGGTGCATGGATGGCTCAGTAGGTTAAGCGTCTGCCTTCAGCTCAGGTCATGATCCCAGGATCCCGGAATCAAGTCCCGCATGGGGCTCTCTGCTCGGCAGGGAGCCTGCTTCTCCCTTTCCCGCTCCCTGGGCTTGTGCTCTCTCTCTGTGTCTCAAATAAAAAGAAAAGAAAAGAAAAGAAAAGAAAAGAAAAGAAAAGAAAAGAAAAGAAAAGAAAAGAAAAGAAAAAAGAAAAAAGAAAAGAAAAGAAAAGAAAAGAAAAGAAAAGAGGGAGGGAGACAGAGAAAGACAGAGAGAGAGGAAGAAAGAGAGAGAGAGAGAAAGGGAAGGAAAGGATCACTTAGGTTGGAGAGGAAAGGGATGGATTTATAGGAGAAATGGAATCCAATCAGGGCAAGTTTTGAGGAAGAGGTAGGATAAGAATATATGGAAAACAATATTTTACCTAAGCATGCATTTAATAGACATTTACTGAATGACTAAATGAAAACACTGGCATGTGGAACCCGCTTGGGTAGAATCACAACAGCAACTCCAGAGGCAAAACACTGAAACACATGTTAGCCAGAGGATGGGGTTCTATAGGGGCACAGCAGGAAGTAAGGCTAGGAAGGTAAGGATCAGATCATGGGATGTATGGAATGCTCAGGGAAACACTGAGGGCTCTGAAACAGAGGGTAAAATTAAAGAGCTTTAGACAAGATGCGAAGAGGAGAAATAATAGTTCTGTGTCCTCCAATTTAGAAATTAATCACACATTGGAGAAAATTTTTCTAAAAGGAAAATTGTTTTCTATCATTTTCTTTTAAAAGTCTATGTACATCACTCAAAATAAAAGAAATACACATAATGCCTTCCACATAATAGTGGAAGGAATTTGTCCCCAAAGATCTTTTCTTTGTATAAATGATGCCACCACAATTGATGCTTCAATAAAAATGAATATTTATGAAATGTAAAATGACTTGGATTAACTTATTCCAATTTCACCCTCTAAATTTAGATTTTTTAAATCACGCCAAAATGTAGATTTTGATTACAAAAGCAAGTTGGAGAAGAAAAAAAAAGACTTACTTGACAAGAAAAAGAGAGCAAAATTTAAAAAAGAATAAGAACTTGAAATAGGGATGACAAAAGATGATAGAAAGGTGGTCAATTAAACTAAAAACCACAGAAAGAGATCATCCCCATAGAGGAGTTATTTAACTCAATAATGCAGTCACATTACAAGAATCAAGTTACAAGAAAGCATGAAGGAAAGTCTCCCACGTGTGTGTCCCATCCATCTTCAGCTCACCGCATAGCCCTCTCCCCAGCTATTAGCTTCTTAGCTATCCTTTCAAAGTTTCTTTGTGCATACATCTTATTATTTTCCACCCTGTTCACACAAAAATTAGCATACCACATAACACTGTTCTGACCCTGCTTTTTTCACGTAACACTATATCTTGGCAATCTCTCCATACCCATTCATATAGGTTTTCCACGTTCTTTTTTACAGCTGCATATTCCATTGTGAGGACGAACCACAATTTATTTAACTAGCCCCTATTGATGGGCATTTGGGTTGTTTCCAATCTTTGGCTACTGCAAACAAAGCTGCAGTGAATAACCTGGTATAGTCATCATTTGGCATGTGTGCAAGTGTATCTGTAGGATAAATTCCCAGAATTGAGTTCCTGGGTCAAAAGGTATATGTATTTAAATTTTTTATAGATATTGCCAAATTGCCTTCCGTAAGAGTGGAGCCAATTTACACTCTTGCCAGCAATGTACAAGAGTGCCTTTCTCCTTAAGGATTTACCAACAGAGTGTACCATCAAAGTTCTGGATTTTTGCCAATCTGAAAAATGAAAAATGGTGTTTGCATCCTCCTCAGTATGAGTGAAGTTGAGCGCCCCTTTACATGTTTGAGCCGATTATACTTGCTTTTCTATAAACTATTTGTTCATAACCTCTGCCTATTTTTCTAACAGATGTTGGCGTTTACTTATTAATTTCTAGGAGCTTCTTATATGTTAAGGAGAATAGCCCTTGACATATAAGTTGCAAATATTTACCCCAGTTTGTCTTTTGAATTTGCTTATGGTCATTTTTACCATGAGAAGATTTTTACTTTGATGTGATCTAATTTATCAATTTTTTAAGTCTTCTGAGTTTCAAGTCATAGTTCGAAAGGCTTTCTTCATCCCAAGATTATAAAGGAATTCTCCCTTTCTCATACTTAAATTGTTTCATTTTCACATGTAACTAAAAGGAAAAACAGTAGAGTACAGTAGTTAAGATCACAAACTCTAGAGCCGAACAGCCCACATTCATGTCCCAGCCGTACTACTTATTAGCTATATGACCTTGGATAAGTCACCTAACCCATATGGGCCTCAGTTTCGACATCAACAAATGGGGTTAATAATAATTACTACCCCAGGGGGTTACTGTGAGGATTAAATGTCTTAGTAAATGTAAAGTAATTACTAGAGTGCCTGACATACAATACACACCCAATAAGCATGAGCTATTATCATTAAATATCTGGGAACTTATTCTGGTTTACAATGTGAAGTACAGATCCAACTTTCTTTTTCTCCATACGGCTACCTAGTTGTCCCATAACCATTTATTATTGAATGTTCTATCTTTTCCCCACTGATTTGAGATATCACCTTTATGATATGTCCATACATATTTAAGAACTTCTGATCATTCTATTCTATCCAATTGACCTACCTATTCGTGGACCAGTATCACACTGATTAAATTATTAAGCTTCACTGTTACTAGGTGGTAGGGCCAGCTGCCCCTCTTTGCTCTTCTTTTTACCATAACTCTTCCTGTTTGTTTTTCCATATGAATTTTTTTAATTAGTGTGTCTGGTTCTAGAATAAAACAAAAAAATAGTATTTTTATTAAAACCATGTTACCTTTATAAATGAACTTATAGGGAGAACTGACATAAGTTTCCTGTTCACTCCTCCTATCCAAGAACCTGGTATGTCTTGCCATTTGAGCAAGTCTTCTTTTGTGTCCTTTAGTAGCATTTTAAAGTTTTCTTCACATAGGTCTTGTATATTTCTTGCCAAGTTTATTCATAATTTTAACGTTTTCCGTTGCTGTTATAAATGGGGTGTGTTCTTCCATTTTATTTTCTAATAAGTTGTTTGCATAGAGTAAAGCTACTGGTTGTTGTCTAGGAAGTACATACCCTGATACCTTACTATTAATTCTCTTGGATTTTGCAGGTATATAATCTCCTGATCTGCAAACTAGTGGCAGTTTTACCTTCTCTTTTCCAATTTGTACATCTCTAATTGCCTTCTCCTACCTGACTATATTAGCTACCACTTACAAAACAATGTTAAATAATAACCAATCACCCAGAGTAGGCCTCGTCATGCTTTGATCCACTTTAGGCAGCCTTAGAAAACCTTCTCATTAAAGAAGTTTGAAGGTTTGAATCTTGTTTTCTTGCAAAGTAGAAACCTACTAAGCCACAGTTTATAAAAAGATGAAAATTTTCTCAACACCAAATAAAAACAATAATAATAATCCAATTTTAAATTGGGCACAAGACACGAACAGACATTTCTCCAAAGAAGACATCCAGATGGCCAAGAGACACATGAAAAGATGCTCAACACCACTTACCATCAGGGAAATGCAAATCAAAACCATAATGAGGTATCACCCCACATCTGTCACAATGGCTAAAATCAAAAACAAGAAACAAGTGTTGGTGAAGATGTGGAGAAAAAGGAACCGTCATGCACTGTTGGTGGGAATGCAAAGTGGTGCAGCCACTGTGGAAGACGGTATGGAGATTCCTCAAAAGATTAGAAATAGGGGCTCCTGGGTGACTTAGTGGGTTAAGCATCTGACCCTTGATTTTGGCTCAGGTCATGATCTCAGGGTGTAAGTAGCAGAAGTGCTCTGTAAAATTGTCTGAACATGATGCTTTGAGAGGAGGCAACTCTTCGATGACTTCATTTCTTCTAGAAAAATCATTCTGTTATTTCCTAAACAGAGTGGGGTCTTTCTTGTATCAATCTGGGCCAATTACATTTGCCTAAAAATTATCCATTCCATCCAAGTTTTCAAATTTATTTTAAAAGAGTTAAATAGGGACGCCTGGGTGGCACAGTGGTTAAGTGTCTGCCTTCAGCTCAGGGCGTGATCCCGGCGTTATGGGATCGAGCCCCACATCAGGCTCCTCCGCTATGAGCCTGCTTCTTCCTCTCCCACTGCCCCTGCTTGTGTTCCCTCTCTCACTGGCTGTCTCTATCTGTCGAATAAATAAATAAAAAAAAATCTTTAAAAGAGTTAAATAGTCTCTTATGATTCTTAAAGTTTTCTACTTCTATTACTCCCCCTTCTCAATTCTTACTTTGTGTATTTGTACTTTCTTCCTTTTTTATTAGATAGCTACAGTTTGTAAATTTTACTGTTACAGTTCAATTGTTTTTCAAAGAGCCACCTTTTGGATGACTCATATCGTTCTACTGTTTTTCTATTTACATTTAAAGTTCTTAAAAGAGTACACCGTGAGCAAGAGTTCTACATCTCTTCCTCTGTCCAGAAAAAAAAGCACAGTAATACAGTAAACACTACCTAAGAACATAAGCACAAGAAAACAGAGATTAAATATGAGCTGTCAATGTTATCTTGAATGATATCTCCAAATCCCAAGTACCTGATCAAAAAAACAGATTAGCAATATTTCCAAAACGCAAAACACACACACACAAAGTGCCATACAAAATAAATACTGGGCTTTTACATTAATTAATTCACTGGAAATAAGATTAGTTCCAACTATAATAAACTTACATTTTAACAACATAGAAGGCACTCTAAGGTTTTAATTATAAGCCTTCCACCTCCTGCCTATCTCTAGCAAATAACTGCCCACCAATTCAATTCAACAAGCATGAATTCCACTTTTTCTCCAGTCCCAAAGTTCTCAGAGTATTGCTTTAAAACCACACACTGAAACAGAGAGGACCACCTTCACATATAAGATCAGGCAAACTGCGTGTATGCCCTGCCAGCCAGCCAGTGCTGTCCAGGACCCCCCACTAACCTAACAAAGTGTGCTTCAAAGGAGCCAGTCTGGTGCAAGTTTAGTTGTGACCAATCACCCAAAATGGGACTATTCATCTTTTCATCCACTGTAGGTAGCCTGGGAGAAATTAAACACTAAAGAAGTTTGAAGGATTGAATCTTACCCTCTTGCAAAGTGGAAATCTACTAGGCCACAGTTTATAAAAGGGTGTAAGTTTTCTTATGAATACCAAAAAAGGTAGGATTAAAGCTAAAATGATTAACTCTTCACACCAAAAGTATTTGGTAATAGAGCACAAAGACAGAGCCTAGTACTAGGCTGAAACAAAGAAATTAAACAGGCCTTATCTTCTAAAATCAAAAGGTGATGCTTCTGTCACAGAACTTCTGAAAGTCAGGGTACAATTAATAACAGGCAGGATAATGAGGAGAAATGAAGGGCTATTAAATAGATTGGAGGTTGGGACAGAAATGAATTTAACTTTTAAAACAATAATATTAAGTCCATAAGCTTCAGGCTTACAGCCACCAAAACCTACCAAGGAGGTAATACTGCCCATTTCTGGGCCAGTCAGAACCTTCAGCAACCTGTCGAGGGAGGAGTTGTACCAAGAGTAGGGATTGGAAAGGCCACAATCTAAAGCTGAAATATTTGGGGAGGAAAAGAGTTACAACAGCTGAGCAAAAAAGGACATATGCACTGCATATGCATATGCATTGTAGGCTTGGCCCTACACCAAAAAAAGCAGTTTACTGGTCCAGATACAGAGATGTATGCAGTCCAGATACAGAGATGTATGCATGGCTATATAAAAAGACCGAAGAGCCTGGAAGAGAACCAAACCCTGAGGTTTTCCATTAGAGTTACTAGGTGGATGTGACAAATAAATCATTGGCTTGTTTCTGTCATTTTGATTAATCTTTCACCAAAAATGTCATTTATGTATCAGCTAAGTGATTGGGAAGACTTTGGTTAAGATTAAGCAGAACTAAATTTTGGTCAAAGCCGATCCTGAACCAGTTTGCAAATCTGATCAAGATTTCTGTGTTCATTTGTTTGTTTTTTAGATGTCTGGGAGGGCATACCAAAGAGACCCTAGTGTATAAAGAGGAAGTTTAGTACAAGCTGGGAGTGTTCAGCATTGAAAAAGCACTGCTTTAAGTATCCATTTATGAATACTGGTTTGTAAAAGAGAATTTGTTTTTAAAAGAAAGTTTAAAATTCATTCTCTGAATTTGAGTCAAAAATAAAACAAACTTTTAGGGCTGACAATGAGTTGAAGTGAGGGGGGCATAAGAAGCAGAACTGCTAATGCTGACGGAGAAACAAGTTACACAGCCTGAGTTTCCAAACCGCCACACGTCCAAAAAACCTCTACCTTTTCCAATCTCATACTGCTACAGAATATGTGTATGATATGCACACCCTCACTATGACCTCCTCCTATAACTCAATAATTCTTTAAGGAAAAGAAAATCAGAATTCCTAGGAATTTTTAAATGCAGGATTTATCTTGGCATTGAGCCATATGTAAAAGACTAATCACCATTTAATCCTCCAACAGCTCTAAAGCAGTGGTTTACAAACTATGGAGTGTATTAGAATCACCCAGAGGGTTTAAAACACTAATTGTAGGGGCCACGCTTTGAGAAGCACCGCACCAAAGTAATGGTAATGGTCCCTTGGTTGGTGGACCTGGGCTGTCTATGAACCGCTACTGGCCTGCGACGGAAATTGAGGTTTAAGCTTTATGCAAATGACTTTTAGAGGAGTTTAACATTACTGGGCACCCAAGCATGTGACCATTTCTCTGGCATTTTATTCTTACTGTATTTTCCAAAAGTGTTGGTAGGAGACTAAAAAATTATTTTTAAGTTTGTAAAGCACAGCTTTAAAGCGGACACCTCCGACTACTGATACACACGGGCAAACCCGCGAGCACGGGGCCAGGGGCAGCTCCTGCCAATTGGGAGAAACCGGGCACTCAGGGAGGGTAACGCAAGCCTAAGGATAATTCTTGCAACCGGTAAAGTGGTCTAAGACACAATTTCAAAACTGCAGTTTTCATCGTTCTGTATCATTCCATTGCTTCCAGTGACAACACAACACGGTACCATCGCTGCAAGTGGCCAGTACCCCCAGGGGACCGTACACAAGAGAAAGAAAAGGGGAGGCACAGAAGCCGGCACTGAGGGCGCACACACCTGTGAGAAAGAGCGGTAATCGAGTCAGCGCTTTTCCTACCCAAAGTTTGGAGCCGCCGGGGTATTTGCACTCTAGGTGAGTTATACCAACATACTAGATTCCATCAAAGTGCTTCGTGCTGTTTTAGGGGGTGAAAAGCCAAACAAAGAAAAAGCTACAACCCCCTCCCCACGCCCCCCGATCGGAGACTCTCCGCGCCTGCGCAGACCCCAGCCTAACTATCCACCCGAGGCCGTCCCTTGGCTCTCTTCCGGGCGGGCGGAGGACGTGCAGCCGCCGGGCGCTGGCGCGCATGCGCCACGACGATAACCTTGCCTTCTGCGCGTGCCCGCGTCCTTACCCGCAACGGGGATCGGCTCCTTCCGGCCCGGCACGGCCTCCTGGGGGCTGACGATCTTAGAGGCGGAGTCGCCCATTCTCGAGCCGGGAAAGAGGCTGTGGAAGAGCAGGCTAGCCCTCCTGGTGGCTGAGAGCATGGGCGGGCCGCTGGCCGACGGGGTCGCCAAACGGAACCGCGCGGTCGAGAGCGGAGCCGCCGCTGCGGAATGGGCAGCTGGTGCCCGGCAGGTGGACCTGCGTGCACTCGGCCGCGCTGCGGACGGGGTCCGCTGAGGCCGCGTGCGCTGCGGGCTGTGGCCGCTGCCGCTCCGGAATAGAAGTTACCTAAGGCTTGGGCCAGACCGGCAGTGACTGAGGGCGTGTTCCCTCCTGGGGGTGGGAGGGGAGACGGCGGGGGTGTGCCTGGTCCTGGGAGGCTCCAGCGAGTGTTTCTGGTTAGGCTTCAGTACAAAGTTCCCAGAGAAAAAATGTGTACTAATTGCGATACGAAGTACACGATGCAGCAGAGGCCAATAATAATAATAATAGTGCCTGGCCTTTTGATTTTAAGGTTCATTCCCTCCTTAAAAACCTTAGCAGATGTTTAGTGTGCCCAATAAGGTGTAAGACAACCTACTTTACAGGCAACTAGAATGTATGTGTATTAACACTGGAGCCATTATAATTATCAGAAAGATGAGTATTTATCCAAAATAAAAACTAAGCACAATTTTCAAAAAGCTTGGAATAGGGAAGATAATTCAAAATAATGTTTTATGTATATATATACACACACACAAATACACATTTTGCAGGGGGGAAAATAGAAAATCAAGGCACTAATACCACCATTAACCCAATTTATATGAATTTAATGGTGCTGTTGGATCAGTCTTGTTTCTCAAATCGTGGGAGATAGCATTTGTTCCGGTGACAAATTTTCAACCCAAAAAATAAGGTGGGTGGGGCAGATGGGTGACTTGGGAGTTCCATATGTGAAATTTTGATTTCATACAAATGTTCTGCCAGAATGGGCAAATAGTCTCATGAGAGAAGGAACTTCAGATTAGCACCCACAGAAGTAAGAGTTTGAACCGACCTCCCCCACCTTTTGTTTTAATGTGGTCTGGGCTATAACAGAAGGACAGGAGGGGCTGGCCCTACTATATTGTAGAATATGGTCAGACATGTAACATTACGCTTAACGTTTTTGCTTTGCAATTTTAGATCTCCTCTGGGCAAATTTGCCTCAGTTTTTACTTTGGATTTATTTGTTTTTGCTACAGGTGTCTCCTGAAAACACTCCAAGGTGTCCCTTCTACACTTGGTCACTGCTAAGCGCTTGAAAAAATAAGATCACTTTTCTGTCAGAGGAAATACTCTGTGTGTGTGTGTGTGTGTGTGTGTGTTTTAATTATTGCCTTTTGATAATACTGATTTTCTATGTTTTGTGGTTGATTGTATGAAATTAAACATGTTAGAAATAACAGCAACTAAGAACTGAAGAATTTTTCACCTCACGAAGTACTTCTATAATATTTAGTGAAAAAGCACAACAGAGCTAAAGTATGTATATATGTACTATATATATATATAAAAATACATGTATCTCCACTTGTATACCCACTGAAGAAAGACTAGAAAAAAATTAAAATAATGGTTGCAGTTTTGTTGTTCAAGGTAATGGTCTAGTGATTTTCAGTTTTTTAAAATGTTCTACATTGTTACAGTGTTCTCAAGTGTTCCAATGCCTGTGTTATTTATATTATAAAAAAAATACTTTTAAAGGAAAAGTACTTTGATTTATTTCAAAGCTTTTTTTTTTTTTCATAAAGCAGTGGTTTCTTACCTCGTTTACCAGAATAGTTGCAGGAAAAGTTACACTGAGGTTGGTTGGTTGGTTTGTTTAAGGAGAAAATAAAATATTCCTGCCTTCAGTGATGCCATTTTCACCACTAGGCCTTCCTTTTCTTCAGACCCTGCTAATCCCTTCTGAGCTCCAAACTGAGAGTCTTTTTTTGTCCATATTCCCCATTGGGCACACTGTGCTTTGATTTGTTATTTTTGTGATTATGCACTGGTATTTCAACAAATTCTACCAATGTATGTAAGCATCCTCTTAGATATGAAAAAGACCCAAAATGCAGCAGTTTAAACAAAATAGAAATTTCTCATTTACATACAATCTAAAAGTAAGTAGTTAAGTGCTGATAGGGCCATGTTGTTTCTTCCATAATATCTCATACTGAATTGGCTTACATTAAGTGTTCTTAGTATTGGTTTAATTGGGCCAAAACCCTGACTTAGATTAGCAAAAGTTTCTTTTCCATTTGTTCAAGAATGGCTCCGCCTTGGCCTTTGGAGACAAGAATACTTAATACTCTATTCCAAATCTAGGCCTAGGTTTTAGTTGGGCTACAGATAAGGTTGCTTTAACAGAGACCCAAAGATACTGCACATGAAACAAGATAGTTTGTTTTTTTAATTGAAGCATAGTTGACATACAATGGTGCATTAGTTTCGGATCTACCACATAGTGATTCAACAAATCTATAGGTAAGCTCACAGCAAGTGTAGCTACCATCTGTCAGCACACAACCCTACTACAATATTATTGACTATATTCCCCATGTTATGTATTTTATCCCTGTGACTTATTCATTCCATCCCTAGAAGTCTGTACCTCCCACTCCCCTTCACCCATTCTGCCCATCCCCTGCTTTCCTCCCTTCACAACCATCAGTTTGTTGTCTGTATTTATGGGTCTGTGAAACAAGATAGTTTCCGGGTTTTTTCTCTCCTATACTGGTCCAGAGGTCAGTGGTCCAGGAAAGGTAGGACAGTGCTGCTATCCTCATACATAACCTCCATCCCAGAACCATCTGTTATCTGTATCTTAGCCCAGCAGAAAGGAAAAGTGCGTACAACTCAGTACACCTAGGAGTGAGTCCCAGAGGTAGCACTACTCGTGCCATTGACCTGATTAGAGGCATAACCATATCTAACTGGGAGGTGGGAGATAAAGTTCTCTAGCTGGGCAACCATGGATCCAGCTAAGACTTAGTTCTAGTAATAAAAGAAGGTGAGAATGTACACTGGTGGACAACTGTGTCACAGTCCACTCCTCTGGCCACCCAGATATTTATATATGCCCATCTTCTAACAGCACACCCTATTCCAAAGGGAGAAAAGCCAAAGTTCCAAGTAGTTTTTGCAACCAGCTCTTAAATCCATGATCTGAAGATGATGTACGGTCCTTTACAAGTCTGGCTATGACTCTCATGACCCGGTGACCTACTAACTAAAAGATGAGGTATCCCATCCCTTCTCCCACACTCTCCTCCACACACTGGGTGAGGTAGGAATATGAAAAATTATTTGGAAAAAGAATGGGGGAAAGTAGTCACCAGTCCATAGCCTAGCAAAATGTTGCAAAAGGGAAACTTCAAAGATTGCCCAGATGGTCAAGTAAATTCTTAGTTAGACCCCATTTCTGCTTTCCAGAAGGAATTCCTCTGCTTGTTGTGTTTGAAGTTACTGGCTTTACCCTCTGGGAGGTTCTTATCCGTGACTCTCCATGATTGCATCTGAAGGGTATATTGACGAATATGCCCTCCTGAGGGCTGCACATCTTTTCGTGTGCAGTTTCTCACTGCTGCAGTTGTGAGGGACCTTGCACACAGGTATTGGGAAAGCTAGACTTGTAGCTTTTTGGGGTCAAATGCACACAGGCATTGGCAAGCTAGACTTGTAGCTTTTTGTCACCTCCATTTGAAAAAATATTGAATATATTTCTGGTTTATTTGTTCCTTTTACAATGACTTGTACAAATAACCACAGCTAAAGATCTCAACTAGTCATATTTCTTATGCCTAATTACTCTTCATTTTTATTTACTAGGCTCTGTTTGTCCCGTCTATCCTGTATCTATTAACTTAATTACAGTGCCCTTGCAGCCAGCAAAAACAGCAGGTTTGGTTGGAAAGGCAATCCCCTTAATATGATCTTCGCCGCTTGCCTTCCATGCTTGGCTTCCATCATCTGGCACACAACACTTTGCTAATGGCCCTTGAGAAGGGCTTTGGGCTGCAGTTTTATCTTCTGCTATCAGGAGTATAATAGCTTTTGGCTTTATCAAAACTAGAAGGCCCTAAATAACCACCCTCAGTCAATTTGTATTGCAGACTGCAGGCAGAGAACTCCAATCTTAGCAGAGCTTTATTTCCGTTCATCTCTTAAAATGGCTAGCCTCTACCTGAGTTCATCTTTCTCAAAGAACTTTGCTGAAGGAGGCAGGCAACAGCCAATACTCTCTCATTGTTCAGAGAATCATCCTTCCAACCATTTTCCCTACAGTTACAGATTCAAAGAGCATGTGGTTGGCCTTCCAAGGTATTGAGCTGACAATTTTATCAAATGTTTTATGGCAGTATAAAAAAGATCACCAGCTTTTCAGCCTGCAGTGTCTGTGTTCTTGTTGTCTGCTGCCTGCCATTAAACCAATGCCATTTAGTTTAGGTTAATGTTATGAAGTCTACAGAAAAACTACTAGAACTAATATGTTGATTTAGCAACACTTTAGGATACTAGACCTATATACAAAAATTTATTGTGTTACTATATATGAGAGAAAAATGGAAATTGAAGTTTTAAAAACACCATTTAAAATACCATCCAAAAACTATTAAGTACTTAGAGATAAACCTGACTAAAGATGTGTTAGACCTGTACATCAAAAACCGCAAAACATTGCTAAGAGAAATCTGAAAAGGTCTAAATAAAAACAGAGATATACCATGTTCATAGATCAGAAGGTTCCGCATCTAGATATTAAGATGCCATTTCTCCCAAAATGGTTGCACAGATTCAATGAAATCCCAATGAATATCTCTGCAGATGTTTTTCTAGAAATTGGCAAGCTGATTCTAAAACTCAAGTGCAAATGCAAAGGACTTAGAGTGGCCAAAAACTGAAGAGTCCAGCTCTAGGCCAAAATCCTACATGTCATCTTTAAGGCCCAACCATAGGCAATTACAAAGCCTTTTCCCAACAGGTCTCATAAAGGAAAGTTGCCCTCCTCACACTTGGTGTACAGGCAATGAATTGCAGTCTCCTGGAGGGAAATGCAGTCAAGGACTTAGGACTTAGGCCCCACCTCAGAGGAGCCATCCTCATAATCATATCTGCATTTCCAGCCCACGCATCTCCATTTGGAAGCCTCTTTGAGTGGTTTCTCCCTCACCATACACCAGACTTTGTTCAGTGCTCTTCAGCAGAGAGACAATTTCCCCTACTTGTCCTGCATGTCATCTGATTGACCCTTGCACCCAATGTTATTCCATGTGGAAAAATGGAACAGGAACCAGTACTGTCCTTTGTCTTTTTTTTTTTTTTTAAGATTTCATTTATTTGTCAGAGAGAGAGCACAAGCAGGGGGAGTGGCAGGCAGGGGGAGAAGCAGGCTCCCTGCTGAGCCCAATGTGGGACACAATCCCAGGACCCTGGGATCATGACCTGAGCCAAAGGTAGATACTTAACTGACTGAGCCACCCAGGAGTCCCAAGGAACCAGCACTTTCCATTTTGGCCTCTTGCCTACGCTATCACAGTAAGTGAATAAAGACTTGATTGTTACTTTCAGTTTTGCTTGTCGTCTTATTTGACCACCCCAACACCTGACAGTTTGGCACAAAATAATATGAAAAAGAACAAAGTTAGAAGACTTTCCTACCTGAGTTCAAGACTTATTACAGAACTACAATAGCCAAGAAAGTGTGATATTGGGCATGAGAGACAAACAGGTTAATAGAACAAAATAGAGAGTCCCAAAATAAACCTACATATATATATTATATTAATTTTCAATCAAGGTGCAAAGACTGTGACTTCTAAATAGTGACTTCTAAATAGTGACTTCTAAATTTCTAGAATAAAACATAGGTGAAAATCTTTATGACCTTAGGGTAGGCAAAATTTCTTAGCTATAACACAAAATGCAAGATCCATAAAAGAAGAAAACTAATCAATTATATTTTATCAAAATTAAGAACTTCTGTTCTTCCTAAGATACTCTTAAGGGAATAAAAAGAGCTCCAAATGGGCATAAAATATTTACAAATCACATTTCTGATAAAGGCCTTATATCCAGAATATATAACCTTCAAAATTCAATAATAAGAAACAAACAGCACATTTTAAAAGAGCAAAATGAATAAAAACAGACACTTCACCAAGAAAGATATATGGTTTACAAACAAGCACATTAAAAAATAAAACTACTCAATGACATTAGTCATTAGAGAAATGCAAATAAAATCCACAGTGAGAAGCCACTACACACTCACCAAAATGGCTATAATTTAAAAGACTGACCTTACCAAGTGTTGATGATGTGGAGCAACTAGAACTCTCTAACACTGCTGGTAATAACCCAAAATCATATAACCACTTTGGAAAACAGTTTATCAGTTTCTTAAGTAGTTAGCACTCATCTGCCATATGATCAAATCATTTCGTATGAAAGCATGTGTTCATATAAAGTCTTATACTCAAAGGTTCATAAAAGTCTTATTATAATAGGCAAAAATTGCAAACAACCCAAACGACTACCAACAGACGAATGGGTAAACAAATTGTGGTCTGTCCTTACAATGGAATTCTACTCATCGGTAAAAGGAAATGAACTATTGATACCCTCAACAACACAGATGATTCCACTCTACTGAGTGAAAAGAACCAAACTGAAAAAAAAGTAAAATTATATGATTCCAATTATTAAAATCCTAGAAAATACACACTTATCTGTAGTAACAGATCTGTGGTTCCCCGAGAATGCAGGTAAGGGATGGGAGGTGGGATAAAAAGGTTTACAGGGAAACTTTTGAGGGTCATGGATATGTTCATTAGCTTGATTGTCATGATGGTTTCACAATTGTATCCCTATTTCAAAGACTGTTAAATTATACACAAATTTTAAAAGTGTGTTTTTGTTATGTGGGTGGAGTGAATACATTAATGTTTAAGCCCAGATTCACCTGTATAACTGCCTCTTGCTCTTCAGAAAGCAGACCCGGAAGTGGCAAGATGCAAGGCAGTCAAGCTTTGTTAAAGGGAGTGTTGGAGATCAGGAGTGTGGACTGCTATAAAGGGTCCGCTGTGGAGGATAGGAAACCAGAGTGAGTAATATGGAGCAATCTGAAGACTCTTGAACCTTCCAACACAACTTTACTCATTCTGTTTATACCAGTTGCAATCCCTGCCTGATTCTCTCTGGTTTTCTGACCTTGTTCTTCACCACTCAATTCAAGACTCATCTTCTCTGTGCAGCCTTTCCTGATTGCACAAGGAAACAATGGTTATTCATTCAGTCTGGGTTCTCCCATAAAATTCACTATTTACATCACTCAGGTAGCACATAGCATATACTGCCTTGTACTAATAGTGATCTGAAAAGATATACAAGTTATTGTGGAGGTTTAAAACATGTACATGAATTCTTTATTCTTCTCCCTTTAAAAAGTGAGACCTAATTCTCCTCCCTTTACATTTTGGTTGGACTTAGTGTTTGCCTCAAATGGATATAGAATAAGACAGAAGTGATGGTGTGTGCGACCTCTGAGACTAAGTCATAAAAGGCAATGCGGCTTCCTTCTTGCTTTTGGATCACCCCCCTATGGGGAAGCCAGCTGTCACATCATGAAGATCTTTAATCAGCCCTATGAAGAAGTTCACATGGTGAGGAACTGAGTTCTCCTGCCAACAGCCAGGTGAGTAAGCAATCTTGGAAGCAGATTCTTCAGACCTGGTCAAGCTTTCAGATGACATCTTGTCTACAACCTCATAAGAGACCCTGAGCCAGAACCACCCAGTGAACACGCCTTCAAATTCCTGACTCACAGAGACCATGAGATGAAAAATATTTGGGTTTTTTTTTAACTCTTTTTTAAAGTCATGGTGAGATAAGGAGACAATATTCTTGAAAAAGAGGCTTATCAAAATTAAGGGGTTTTTTCTTAACTAATTTTACATAATAAGAACCAAATAGACAGGACTGGTCTTAAAATAAACCCTAGACTAGAAAGGGTAAAGGACATGACTTAAGAGATAAGAGAGAATTTCAAACGTCTTTATCCCATTCTCCCACCCTGGGATGAATTTGGGAATAGAAACTTCAAAACACCCATATGAAGTGGGGAAGAATCTGATGATTTGAGAGCTAGTGCTTCATTTCCTGGGGCATAGCCTAGGAAAGTGACCCACTGGTGCATAAAGACATCAGTCTGATGGATTGGATCAACGCGTTTTTAAATGACTTAGAGTAGACCAGATTAGAAGATATCAGAATGAATCCACAAGTAGTGAGGCTCAATATAATTTGGGGAAATCTTTATTTCTTTGGCATATATGTGCACTGTACCTAGGCATAAAATGTATTTCTTAGTGTAGCTTTTAGTAAAATAATAATAATAAATAAAAATTTTAAAGCGTGTTCTCGAGAGACTATAAATCTCGCAGAAGAGTCTTGCATTTGGCAGGGCATGCAATGTGGTGTGTGTGCACAGGAGGAGCAATAGGGTTGAGGGCAGCCTCACAAGATCCTGGACAATGTGTTGACTATGCAGAAAGCAGAAGAGCGTTCCCAGGACTCCCAAGAGGGTTAGAGATATGGAAGGACTGACAGAACCAGTGACCCCTATAAAGCCTGGAGTTGGAGCAAGGAGACCCAAGTACTGAGATGTCGGGACAAGATGCAAAACTAAGGTCCTCAGTCACCATTAGCAGGAGCCAGCGTGATGCCCAAAGGATGGAGCAAGAAGAGCTGTGTCTCAGCAATGCGGGGGCTCAGGGGCCAGGAGTCCAAGCCACAGCAATGCAGATACACTGAGGACAGAGGCCACGGCCGAGAGTCACCTTAATGAGAGGCCGCTAGACCAGGAGGACATGTAACCTCTCCCAGGACCCAGATACCATCTTGAAAAGGAGAAAAGAGTAAGGAAAATCTGGGAGAGAATCCCAAAGGACTGAGGAGTTACCCAAATAGGCAATTTAAATCTAAAAACCACCAAAAAACCACTTTTGCTTGGCAAGATCAAGTGTTTCCCTCCGTCACTGGGAATGATGAGTGCAGGATGAGATCAGTTATAGAAAACAGGGCATTTAACATTTGTCATACATCTGAGTTATGCTGTTTAAATTTTGCTCTTGTTGCATGTGATCTATCAAAGCATAGAAGGGGTATTTACCCTGCTAAGAGTAAGGGATGTTCCCTACTTCCTAGGATATCTTGCAAATAAATGAAATATTGTACGGTAACAGTCTACAGCAAAATGGCAAAATGAGAGGGGAAAAAAGATAATGTAATAATTTTTTTCATAATGCTAAATATATTCAACTTAAAAAGTTATCCTTTATTCTAAAATAATACACTTCTGACTTTTCTGGTGTCAAAGCATCCTTCCTTCACACACTGTGGTGATGAGAGACAGTAGTGATTCTTTTAAGGCCCTTATTTGGCAAAGCTGAAATGGACAACGTATACTCACTTCCAAAATGTTTGATCCAATTTCACTGGCACTTGAAATGCACATGTGGAACTCACCGTGGTAGTGTGTGTGATGACCCCTGGCACAGAATAGCCATTCCACCTACACAAGTTCCCTTCCTCCCTCGTTCGGTCATTACCACCCACCCTCCCAACCCCACCCTGTTTCTTAGCAAGTAGCTGCTGCTCTTTTTCTCCCTCTCAGCTTTCCTAACCACACATTGTTCCAAGCCACCTCTCGCCAGGTGGACTAGAACAGATATGAAGGATACAACTTAAGAAATGAGAGAGGCCAAGTGTCCCTACCCCTCCCCCCACCCCTGCATGAACCTGGGGACAGAATCCTAGAAACATCCACATGGATGGGGAAGAATCCGAGGATTTGAGGACTAGTGTTCAGCAAAGAAGAGGACAAGAAGAGGTGCTTGTCTAGGAGAATCTATAAAATCATGTCACTACTCAATGTCTAAGCTCCATCATATTACATTGTACACATCACTGACAAACTGAGCTTAATTACATACTGAAACTCTTCTATAAACTGAGAAACTTCAGTGCCAAGTTATTTTGTCAATTTTCTTTTTAAAAAACTATCTATGTGGGGCGCCTGGGTGGCACAGCGGTTAAGCGTCTGCCTTCGGCTCAGGGCGTGATCCCAGCGTTCTGGGATCGAGCCCCACATCAGGCTCCTCCGCTGTGAGCCTGCTTCTTCCTCTCCCACTCCCCCTGTTTGTGTTCCCTCTCTCGCTGGCTGTCTCTATCTCTGTCAAATAAATAAATAAAATCTTTAAAAAAAAATAAAAAATAAAAAAAATAAAAAACTATCTATGTGCCAGTGTTACTAAAAAAACAGAAACAGGGACACCTGGGTGGCTCAGTCAGCTTAGCGTCTGCCTTCTGCTCAGGTTCTGATCTCAGGGTCCTGGGATCAAGTCCCTCACTGGGCTCCTTGCTCAGTAGGGAGTCTGCTTCTCCCTCTGCCAGCCGCTTCCCCTGTTTGTGCCCTATCTCTCTCTCTCTCTCACTCTCGCTCTCTCTCCCTCTCTGACAAATAAATACATAAAATCTTTAAAATCAAATAAATAATAAATAAATAAACAAAAACAAAAAACACAATAAGGAAGAAAAACATACTCCCTGAAAAGTCAGGTAATACATGAAGACATTTTCATTTAGTAAGAATTGTTATGTAAGGTAGCTGTATGCCATTAACTAAATTATAGAGAATATACCACTTTCTCTGTTATAAATATTAAATGATGTTTTCTTGATGTGTTGCTTTAAATGTGCTTTTTGTGTTGCCCCCTACATGCAGGCTCTGCTGAAACCCTCATTCATTTAGTGAACACTATTGAACTCATGCCATATACAAGGCCCTAACCGGATGGCACACACATCAAAGAGTAAGAAGGTCCTTCCAAGATGCCAAGGGTGCACGATGCGGTGGGGAGATATCTGTGGCCAGCCACAGGACCACTCAAGGCAGACCAAGGGGTGCCCCGCAGCATAGCCCTGGACAAAGTGCTGGGTGGGGGGCGTTTCGAGAGACAAGATCAGACCCTAACTTCTGAAGTTGCAGGTCATAGATACGCCAGGACTGTCCTAGGTGCCGAAGACGAAGTCATGGACAACTTGTAGGAGAGGCAGGGCTTTCTCCCCTCCAAGAGGCATGTTAGCCCTTATGTCTATTCTCTATTAAATCCCTGAATAACTGCGGGGATCCCCAGGCATACTCAAACGGAGATAAGGCTTTTTTTTGGCCTTTTCATAATAATCCACTTAACTAGGTAGAGACACCCTTATAAATGAATAAATAGAAAGCTCAATGTGACACTCTACGTTTGCATACTTAAAACCATGTGGCCTTATTTATGGTCTGTTTGCAGAGGATACAAAGCTATCTTAAGCATTTTAATTAATTGCATGGATTAGTTCATGGAGTTTCAAGTTGAAAATAGATAGAACAATAATAACAATACTTACAAATTGTTGAGCACCTATTAACTTCCAGTCACCGTTTAGGAGCTTTACATGCACTATTTCCAACCTTCACTCTGACCTGTTTCCACAGGTTTGATTTTGTTTTTTTTTAAAGATTTATTTTTTATTTGAGAGAGACAGAGACTGAGGGTGGAGCAGAGGGGCAGAGGGGAGGGAGAGAAGTCTTAAGCAGGCTCCCTGCTGAGCACGGAGCTGAGCCAGAGCAGGAGCCTGAAGCACGGAGCCTGGAGTACTGAGCCTGGAGCCCTGGAGCCGGGAGCACGGAACTCCAAGCACACACTGAAATCTCGATAGGAGCCCAAACCAAGAGTCGGTAGCTTAACCAACTGCACCACCCACATGCCCCCTGTTTTCATAGTTTCATACATGAAGAAACCCAAGCAAACAGAGCTACTAAGAAGAATCCGGATTCAAATCTGACTTTTCTTAATTCTCAAGTTCAAGGTCATTTCTTTTTTTTTTCTTTGTGTGTGTGTGTGTCTTTGATCTTTTTTTAATCATTTTATTTTTTTTCATCATGATATGATAAGTGCACTCTTTAATCCCCATTAACTATGTGATCCATCCCCCCCCAACCTCCCCTCCCCTCTGGTAACCAACAGTTTGTTCTCAATAGTGAAGAGTCTGTTTCTTGGTTTGTCTCTCTCTCTTTCTTTCTCTCCTTTTCCCCCTTTGCTCATTTGTTTCTTAAATTCCACATATGAGTGAGATCATGTGGTATTTCAATTCCTCTGACTCATTTATTTTGCTTAGTATTAATACACTCTGCCTCCAGCCATGTCATCACAAATGGCAAGATGTCATTCTTTTTTATGGCTGAATACTATTCCATTGTGTATATATATACCACACCTTCTCTATCCATTCATCTATCGATGCACACTTTGGCTGCTTCCATAGTTTGGATATTGTAAATAATGCTACAAATAAACATAGAGGTACAGATAGCCACTTGAACCAGTGTTTTCATATTTTGGGGGTAAACACCCAGTACAGCCATTACTAGATCATAGGGTAGTTCTATTTTAAAATTTAGTGGAACTTCATACTGTCTTCCACAGTGGCTGCACCACTTTGCATTCCCACCAACAGGGCACAAGAGTTCCTGTTTCTCCTCATCCCCTCCAACACTTGTTGTTCCTTGTGTGTTTGATTTGAGCCATTCTGACAGGTGTGAGGTGATACCTCATTGTAGTTTTGATTTGCATTTCCCTGATGATGAGTGATGTTGAGCATCTTTCCATGTGTCTGTTGGCCACCTGGATGTCTTCTTTGGACATAAGAAACGTTTGGGGTGGTAGATATGTCTATGACCTCAGTTGTGGTGAGTGTTTCATAGGTGATTGCGTATGTCCAGACTCACCGGATTTCTCCATGAAGTATGTGCAGCTTTTTGTATATCAATTATTTCTCAGTAAAGCTGCTAAAACAAACAAACAAATGAAGAAACAAATATACAAAAACATTTTACGTAAATCCTTTGGGAGCCTCTGTGGGGTGTGTGTGTGTGTGTGTGTGTGTGTGTGTGTGTGTGTATGAAGGAATTTAATTTATATGCTAACTAGAGAACTCTTAGCTAACAAAATAAGAGACAAATTCTATTTGTATGGAGACCAGGAGACACCCAGGAGAAGGGGTAAGGAAAGAATTTGAAGGGACTTATGCAATTGGTTCAAGAGAGTCTCTGAGTGATTCATGAATTCCTTCAACACATATGGACTGTTGGTTATGTCCTTAGCACTGAGTAGGCAGCTGAGATAACAATAAAAAGTGAAAAATGGACACAATCTCTGCCTTCCTGTAACTTACTATCTAGTGGAGGAGGCAGATTTCAATGACCACACAAGTAAATGTATATAATAATCATAGCTAATATTTATTGAGGGCTTCCTATGTGTCAGACATGATTTCAGGCACTTTTCCTGTATTGGCTTATTTAGCCATCACCAAGAAAAAACTGAAACAAAACGAAAACACCTGTGAGCTAGGTGCTACTATTATTATCCCCAATTGTACATCTGATAGAAGCTATGAAGGAAAGGCTTATAGTGACATGAGATCATTCTCTGGGGGAACTAACCTAGCCTGGGGGTCGAAGAAGGTTGAGAAAAGACTCTCCGGGCTGCCTCACCTTTCAAGGTGAGCAGTTTATTCCACAAGCAGTAGGGGAGTGCTGAAAGATATTGGACGCGGGGCACCAGTGAATTCTCTGTGGTAGGCAAGAGAGTTGAAAATGGACATTTATTAATGACCTACTGCTTCCTATATGCCGGAGTCTGTGCATTGCTGATGCCTAGTCCTGACTTAGTCTCTGACCTGACTTGAAGGTTCTGATCCTGAGTTCCTTAAATAGGGAGGTTCAGAGATGAAGGGCATCAGGCTACGCATAGGGGTATCTAATTAAAACGAGGTGACCCCTGACCCCTAGGGAGTAGCAGCAGCGTGGGGTTGGCAGAGTCAGATGCTATGATGGCAGCAGCACGAGAGTGGCATCTGTGGTGGCAGTGGGGGGACACCAGTGACAGCTGAGGCGAGCTCACAAGTCACCTGGGATGTTGCCAGGGACAAAAGCTCAGAGACATCTCATCAGATGCTTCTAAAGGCCAGTGTGGCTTAGGGAAGTTTGAGTTACATGTGAGCTACACACCTAAATACTCTCTCCTAGCGTCTTTGATACTTTCTGGTTCCCAAGCATTCAGCTTATCACTGCCTGTATTGTCTGCTGAGCACTGCGGCCACTCACAACTTTAAGATCCTCCCGTGGGGGTTTCCGTCTTTCATTTTCAATCACTGACTTCAAATCGTTTTCATTTGGCTGTTGCTTCCTCTGCGTTACCCTCTCTGCAGCTTCCGATCCTGTTCAAGGTGTGCTGGGTGGAGGAAGATGAACGACTGAAAAACAGAGCCTTACTTAATTTGACAGACAAGAAAATATGCAATTTTAAAAATGTGTTTTTAAAGTTCCAGTTGTAATTCCTGAAAATGATGGCTTATCACAAAGATAAGTTTTAAAATATTAAGATTCTGAAATCCAGATTTTGAGGTCCAACAGATTCTATTAGATGCCATTGGATATGCTGTATTTTTTAGCTCTTTGTGTGATTTCTGGTATGTTCCAAATCTCTTTAGATTCAGTAGTGATAGCTATATTAAATTAGATTTAAAACCGATCTAAGTCTTAATTTAGGATTCTGCGTGTGACCTGAAATGGGTGAAGGAAGTTGAGAATATCCTTAGATTCAGGCATGTTTATGGGGGCTAGGGTGGTGGGTAGTGGAAAGTGTGGTACCTACCTAAACAGTGCTTCTACAAGTTTGATGCCTAGACCAGCAGTGTCAGCATCACCTGGGAATTTGTTAGAAATGCTAGCTGCAGGCCCCTCCCAAACTACTGAACCAGACTCTCTCTCGTCAGTTTGTGTTTCGGCAAGCCCTCTAGATGATTCTGTGTATGCTGAACTTGAGAATCACTAAGCTACTCAAAACCACAGTGGCTTAAATAAAATAGAAGTTCGGGGCGCCTGGGTGGCACAGAGGTTAAGCGTCTGCCTTCGGCTCAGGGCGTGATCCCGGCGTTATGGGATCGAGCCCCACATCAGGCTCCTCCGCTATGAGCCTGCTTCTTCCTCTCCCTCTCCCCCTGCTTGTGTTCCCTCTCTCGCTGGCTGTTTCTATCTCTGTCAAATAAATAAACAAAATCTTTTAAAAATAAATAAATAAATAAATAAAATAGAAGTTCATATCTGGCTAATGTATTAGTCTATGAATAAGTAGTCTAGGAGTGAAATGACAGTTCCGTGATGTTGGGGACCTAGGGTCACTCTATCTGATTTTGCTCCTCTCAGTTTGCAGCTCCCTTCTCCTGGTCTGCAGTGGTTACCCCATCCAGTCTGGCTCCTACACCTGAGTTTCAGCCAGAAGGAAAGGAGGGTAAGAAGGAGATTATGCCTCTTCCTTCTAGGGTCATGCCATAGGAATTGTACATATTATTTCTACTCCAATCTCGCTGACATTCACCTAGTCACATGGCCACACCTGGTCATTTTTACCTTATATCATGTGCCCAATTCCAACCTGGGGTGGAGGTGGAGTTATTGACTAAGAAGTGGGTAATAGATACTGGGAGATTACTGGTAATCTTTTAGGAAAGACCCTAAAGGAAACTTTTACCGTCTGCCCAAATCATTCCATTCTGTTTCGCGTTTACATATGAACTTCTCTCTAGGTAATAGATTAAGAGCAGAGAAATTTATCTAAGTAATAACTAGCCAACTCATTTTTTGGTAAAGAAATTGTCTTGAAGGACTACATCAAAATGAAAAGGTTTTGCACAGTTAAGGAAAGAACCAACAAAAGAAAAAGGCAAGCTACCAAATGGAAGAAGATATTTGCAAATGACTTATCAGATAAAGGGTTAGTGTCCAAAATATATAAAGAACTGATACAACTCAATACCCAAAAAACAAATAATCCAATTTAAAAATGAGCAGAAAACATGAACAGAACAGGCATTTCTCCAAAGACATCCAGGTGGCCAACAGACACACGGAAAGATGCTCAACATCACTCATCATCAGGGAAATGCAAATCAAAACTACAATGAACCAGACACTCTCTCATCAGTCAGTCTCTCATCACACCTGTCAGAATGGCTCAAATCAAGCACACAAGAAACAACAAGTGTTGGAGGGGATGAGGAGAAACAGGAACTCTCGTGCCCTGTTGGTGGGAATGCAAAGTGGTGCAGCCACTGTGGAAGACAGTATGAAGTTCCACTAAATTTTAAAATAGAACTACCCTATGATCTAGTAATGGCTGTACTGGGTGTTTACCCCCAAAATATGAAAACACTGGTTCAAGTGGCTATCTGTACCTCTATGTTTATTTGTAGCATTATTTACAATATCCAAACTATGGAAGCAGCCAAAGTGTGCATCGATAGATGAATGGATAGAGAAGGTGTGGTATATATATACACAATGGAATAGTATTCAGCCATAAAAAAGAATGACATCTTGCCATTTGTAATGACATGGCTGGAGCCAGAGTGTATAATACTAAGCAAAATAAGCGAGTCAGAGGAATTGAAATACCACATGATCTCACTCATATGTGGAATGTAAGAAACAAAACAAATGAGCAAAGGGGAAAAAAGAGACAGACCAAAGAAAATACTCTTAGAGAACAAACTGTTGGTTACAGAGGCGAGGGAGTGGGAGGAATGGGTGAAATCGGGGATGGGAACTAAAGAGTACACTTATCGTGATGAGCACTGAGTAACATATAGAATTAAGGAGTTACTATATTGTACACCTGAAACTAATATAACACTAATATAATACACGTATCTTAAGTATACTGAGATTAAAATTTTAAAAATGTAATAAAAAGCTCAAAAAATTTTCTCATGTCCCTTTATTTTGGTTTTGTTTTTGTATGGCAAGTATACTCAATATGAAATCTACCCTCCTGATAAAATTTGAAGTGCACAATGCAGTATTGTTAACTGTAGGCATTATGTTGTAGAGCAGATCTCTAGAACTTGTTCATCTTGCATAACTGAAACTGTATGCCCACTGAAACACAGCTCCTCATTTTCCCCTCATCTCAGCCCCTGGAAACCACCATTCTACTCTCTGTTTCTATGGGTGGACTATTTGAGATGCGTCATATAAGTGGAATCATGCAGTATTTGTCCTTCTGTGACTTATTTTACTTAGCACAATGTCCTCCAGTTTCATCCATGTTGTAGTAAATTAAAGGATTTCCCTCTTTTTCAAGACTGGATAACATCCCATTGTATGTATATGGCACATTTTCTTTTCTTTTTCTTTTTTTTCCCCCAAGTTTTTATTTAACTTCCAGTTAGTTAACATACAGTGTAATATTAGTTTCAGGTGTTGTATATACCACATTTTCTTTATCCATTCATCCATCAATGGACACAGGTTGTTTCCATGTCCTGGCTACTGTGAATAGTGTTTCAGTGAGTATGGGAATATAGATATCTCCTTAGAATGTGGGTTTTTTTTAAAGACTTTATCTATTTGGAGCAGTTTTAGGTTTACAACAAAATTGAGAGGGAAGTACCATGATTTCTCATATGCCCTTTGTTCCCACACATGAACGGCTTCCCCCATCATCTCCAGAATGCTACATTTTTCACTAAGGATGAATCTTCATTAATACATTATAATCACACAAAGTATATAGTTTACCTTAGGGTTCACTCTTGGTGTTGCACATTGTATGAATTTGGACAAATGTATAATGACATATACCTAACATTAGAATATCATACAGATTATTTTCACTGTCCTAAAAATTAACTCTGTGCTCTGCCTGTTCATCTCACGACTTGACCCCAGAATGTTTTTTGAAAATACTACAATTTGTCAACATTATCTTTTTTTCTCTAAGTGCTTGCTAAGATTATGTGACCAGTAAACAAGATAATCCAAGTGAAAATACTTCATACAGTGCCTAATGCCTAACAGCTGTTATTTTATTATTATTGTTTTTCTATTAAGATATGACAAGTTTGGTCCTGGTCTGCCATTGGGGAGACTTAACAAACATTTGATGATTAAGGGATTAAATAGCAAAATGAATGAGTAAAAAAGAAGAGCCTGGATTATAGTACTAGTTTTGGATTAACCACTTCCGTGACCTTTGACAAGTGTTCTCATGTCTCAGTTTTTCTCATCAGTGAAGTTGAAGGGGTAAGGGAGAGAAAACATCACTCTAAATTCACTGAATCACCAACTCTTTAAGTTGAGAGGACATTTGGCAGATCTGTCAGTTGGTAAGTAGGTCATCAAATTCACCCGGAGGCCAAAGGTGGCATTGCCAAGTTCTCCCGGTTTAATAAACTAGGCTTTCTAATTCTCTGTCCAGAAAACACCTCTGGACACACAGTAGTCTCAGTAAGTGTGTGCCAAATGAGTGAAAGAGTGAATGATTTAGTGGTATCAAATTTAAAGCTGATTTACATTGGTTTTTAAACTCCTGATTACCAGATAACTTATTTATTGGACTGTTAGTTATTAACAATAATTCAGAACTACTTGTATGAAGATATTCAGTCAGTTAATCATTTCTTGAGGACACTTGCCCCCAGGATAAAGTATGTGTTCTTTTTCCCAAGATGTCATTTTAACACAATACAGTTAGAGTTCCTTTATTTTTAAATGTATGTATGTGTCTGTGTGTCTGCATGTGCGCGAGAGAGAGTAATTTTTTTAAAGACTCATTTATGTATTTTAGAGAGAAGTGAGTGAAAAAGCATGAGTGGGAGGGGCAGAGGGAGAAGGAGAGAGAATCTCAAGCAGACTCCGTGCTGACCATGGAACCCGACACAGGGATCAATCTCACAACACTGAGATAAGACTTGAGCTGAAACCAAGAACCCAATGCTTAACCGACTGTGCCACCCAGGCGCCCTGAGAGTAATTTTTAAAGCCTAGATGAATATATATCAGGATATTAACAGTAGTTATCTCTGGATGGCAAAAATAAAGGCAATCTTCATTTTTTTGTGTTCCTTCTTTTATATTCCTTCTTTTATGTGTATTTTTTGAGGTAAAATTTGTATGTAATATTATATTAGATTCAGGAATACAACATAATAATTCAATTTTTGTATACACTGCAAAACAATCACCACAATAAGTCTAGGTACCATTTGTCCCTATACCATTAACTTCCCTTCCCCCGTTTCACCACCCTCCAACCCCCTTTCTCTCTGGTAACTACCGATCTGTTCTATCTGACTTTTGTTTGTTTTGTTTTTTAGACTCCACATTTAAGTGAAATCATAAGCCCTTTGCCTGTCTCTGTCTGACTTATTTCAATAGCATAATACACTCAAGGTTTGTCCACGTTGTCACAAATGGCAAGATTTCATTCTTTTTTATGGCTAAGTAATATTCCATTGTATACTTATACCATATCTTCCTTATCTATTCATCCATTGATGGACACGTAGGTTGTTTCCATATCATTTTTTAAATTCCAGTATAGTTAACATACCGTGTTACAATAGTTTCAGGTGTACAGTGTAGTGTTTCAGCTCTTCCATACATCACCCAGTGCTCATCACAAGTGCACTCCTTCAATCCCATTGCCTAGTTCACCCATCCCCCCAAACAACACCTTTCTGGTAGCCATCAGCTTGTTCTCAACAGTGAAAAGTCTGTTTCTTGGTTTGTCTTTCTCTTTTTTTCCCTTTGTTCATTTGTTTTGTTTCTTAAATTCCACATATGAATGAGATCCTATGGTATTTATCTTTTCTGACGGACTTATATTGCTTAGTATTATACTCTGTAGCTCTATCCATGTCGTTACACATGGCAAGATTTCATTCTTTTTTATGGCTGAATACTATTCCATTGTGTATATATACCACATCTTCTTTATCCATTCATCTATCGATGGACGCTTGGGCTGCTTCTATAATTTGGCTATTGTAAATAATGCTGCCATAAATATATCCCTTTGAATTAGTGTTTTTGTATTTTGGGAGGTAAATTGCCAGTACTACAATTACTGAATCATAGGGTAGTTTATTTTTAACTTTTCGAGGTTGTTTCCATATCTTGCTATTCTAGATAATGCTGTAATGAACATAGTGGTACATATATCTTTTTGAATTACTGTTTTCATTTTCTTTTATAAATACCCAGAAGTGAAATAGTTGAATCATACAGTATATCTGTTTTAAATTTTTTAAGGAGCCTCCATACTGTTTTCCATAGTGGCTGTACCAATTTACATTCCCACCAATAGTGTACAAGGGATCTCTTTTCTCCACATCCTTGCCAACCCTTGTTATTTCTTGTCTTTTTGATAATAGTCATTCTAACAGGTGTGAGGTGGTACCATTGTGGTTTTGATTTTCACTTACCTGATAAGTAGTGATTTTAAACATCTTTCCATGTGTCTGTTGGCCATCTGTATATCATCTTTGGAAAAATATCTACTTAGATCTTCTGCCCATTTTTAAAACAGATTGGGGTTTTTTGCTATTAAGTTGTTTGAGTTCTTTATATATTTTGGATATTAACCCCATATCAAATATATAATTTGCAGACATTTTTTTCCACTCAGCAGGCTGCCTTTTCACTTTGTTGATGATTTCCTTTGCTGTGCAGAAGATTTTTAACTTGATATAGTCCCACTTGTTTGCTTTGGAATCAGATCCAAAACCAAAGTCAAGAAGCTTACTGCCTACATTTTCTTCTAGGAGTTTTATGTTTTAAAGTCTTACATTCAGGGGCGCCTGGGTGGCACAGCGGTTAAGCATCTGCCTTCGGCTCAGGGCGTGATCCCGGCGTTATGGGATCGAGCCCCACATCAGGCTCTTCAGCTATGAGCCTGCTTCTTCCTCTCCCACTCCCCCTGCTTGTGTTCCCTCTCTCTCTGGCTGTCTCTATCTCTGTCGAATAAATAAATAAAATCTTTAAAAAAAAATAAAATAAAATAAAGTCTTACATTCAAGTCTGTAATTCATTTGGAGCTAATGTTTGTGTGTGGTCTAGGTTTATTATATTGCATGTGGCTGTCCAGTTTTCCTAACACTATTTACTGAAGAGGCTGTCTTTTCCCCATTATATGTTCTTGGCTCCTTTATTGTGTATTAATTGGCCTTATATGTGTGGGTTTATTTCTGGGTCCTTAATTCTGTTGTATTGATCTCTGTAGCTGTTTTTATGTCAATACCATTCAGTTTTGATTACTATAGTTTCATAGTATAGTTTGAAATTAGGGAACATGATACCTCCAGCTTTGTTCTTCTTTCTCATTTTGTCTATTTGAGATTTTTTGTGGTTCCATACAAATTTTGGAATAATTTGTTCTAGTTCTGCGAAAAACGCCATTGGGGATTTTGATAGGGATTGCACCAAATCTGTAGATTGCTTTAGGTAAGTGTGGACATTTTGACAATATCAATTCTTCCAATCCATGAGCACAGACTATCTTTCTATTTATTTGTATCTTCTTCAGTTTCTTTCATGAGTGTCTTATATTTTTTAGTGTGTGAGTCTTTTACCTCCTTAGTTAAATTTATTCCTAGGTGTTTTACCCTTTGATGCAATTGTAAATGAGATTATTAATTTCTCTTTCTGATAGTTCATTATTAATGCACAGAAACATAACAGATTTCTGAATATTGATTTTGTATCCTTTTAGTTTATTAAATTCCTTTGTTGATTCCAACAGGTTTTTCTGGTGGAGTCTTTTTTTTTTTTAAAGTTTATTTATTTATTTTAGAGAGAGAGAGTGAGCAGGGGGAGGGACAGAAGGAGAGGGAGAGAGAGGCAGAGAAGCAGACTCCCCACTGAGCGCAGAGCCCAACATGGGGCTCGATCCCAGGATCCTGAGATCATGACCTGAGCCAAAACCAGGAGTCAGAGGCTTAACTGACTGAGCAACCCAGGGGCCCCAAACCTCAGTAGAGTCTTTAAAGTTTTATATATATATATATATATATATATATATATATATATATATATATATTATCATATCATCTGCAAATAGTGACAGTTTTATTTCCTCCTTTCCAATTTATATGTATTTTACTTTTTTTTCTTGCCTAATTGCTCTGGCTAGGACTTGTCATACTATGTTGAATAAAAGAGGTGAGAGTGGACATCCTTGTCTCACTCTTGATGGTAGAGGAAAAGCTTTCACCTTTCCACCATTGGGTATGATGTTGGCAGTGGGTTTGTCATATATAGCCTTTATTAAGTTGAGGTACTTTCTTTCCATACCCATATTATTGAGAGTTTTTATCATAAATGGATGTTGAATTTTGTCAATGCTTTCTCAGCATCTATTGAGAAGATCATATAATTTTTCCCTTGATTTTTTAAAATGTGGTGTATCATGTTGATTGATTTGCAGATGTCAAACCATCTTTGCATCCCTGGACTAAATCCCACTTGATCATGATGTATGATCCTTTTGATGTGTTGTTGAATTCAGTTTGTTATATTTTGTTGAAGACTTTTGTATGATTATTTTTTTAATTCAGAAAAAAATGCTGTTTTGTAATTGATTTATTGAATAGTCTGAACTCAGGAATATAAACATGGCTAACTAACTATCGTTATTTTCTAATTATAAAAAGTTAATATAGTTTATGAAAATTTCAAGTGTAAAGGAAAAAAGAAGCTATCCCATAATGTACTAGACCAAATCTCCCTTCCTAACCCTTATGGATGTCTAGAAGGTTCCCCAAGCTTTCTACTCATTTCCAGTTATTAAAAATTCAGTACAATTCAGTATACTTGGAGATTTCAGTCATATCTATTTTAATTCCCACCTGCAGTCATATCTATTTTAATTCCCACCTGCTCCCTTTCCCAGTCTCAAACCTGGCTTCCCTCCCAAAGGCTATGAAGAAGGAAGGGATCACTTTTACTCTGTCTTCTCCCTTTTCCTAGATCAAACTTTTTTAGGATGGGGAACTGAGAAGATGGATGAAAGAAGTGGAACACGTCTTTCCTCAAGTGGGCCACCAGTGTGATTCTCTGGAGGTTTCTCTACTGGCTTCTCAGGTTCATGCCCGTTGATATAGAGCTCCCATGTGGCAGGGTCACTTGCATATGCTCTGATGGCCAAGGGAGCCTCCTCACAGCATGGCACCTTAATGTGGGGGATCCATAGACTGAAAACACTCTCTAGCTCCTGGCCTGGAAGTATGGTCCATGGTGTCTGGCCCCTAGGAACCACCCGACCCTTAGGAAACCCTCTCAGGTATTATAGAGGCAAGTTGAATCAAGCTAAACTGCCTTTCAAGCTGTCCTTTTGTCCCAAAGGAGACTTTCCATGCTCTTCTTGCTGAACGGTGGGACCACTTATCTCTCAATCCTATCTCACCTCTTTATTCTCCTTTTCCCTACTCAGAAGAGTATAGAGTGTGTCTACAAGGATAGGGTGTAAGCAGCATTTCCCCAGAGGAGAAGTGCCAATAGTCCCATTAGTTTTGGAGGGAGGAGTAGTAGAGTCCTCCATATGGGGCAGACCGTTCTAGGCTCTGATGCATCTCCCCTCACCCCCCATCAGCCTTTTGCTTATAGACACCGGAGAGGTTTGACCACTTCATAATAAACTCTAGGTAAGTAGTTAGACTCCAGCTGCTTGAAGATCTGTTTCAATCATGGAGTACTTGATGTTCTTTTTCCTGAGCTTTGGGTCCTCTTTGCCAACTCCAGGGAAACAGGTGAGATTTCCCTCAACATCCATTGATTATATGTCATTTTAGCTTCACAGGAAAAAAGAATGAAAGAAAATAACCCCAAATGCCAACAACGGTTTTCACTCTGTCATGAAACTGTGGGTATTTTTATTTTTTCCTCCACACTTTTCTATTTTAAAATTTTCTAGAATGAACATGTATCATTTTTGTAATGAGAAAGCAGTTTATTAACAAAGAATTATTAATACAAAGATGACTTGTAGATTGGCAAAATGAAAAAGTAAGTAAACAATCTTGACCAATTCAAATTCATTCTTTTCATCTCAAATACTGTGTTACCTCATTAATATAGATTCTTTTCTCCTTTGGTTTATTCATAGTCTGAATAGAAAGATAAAATGACCACATTATCAAAGAAAATAAGCTTTTTTTTTCCCCTGCACCTTCCAAAGAAATTAGTACTTTTAAAAGTCAACTGTCCAGTGTTAAGTCATGTTTGAAAATCGGCTATTTATCAGGTTTATTTTATTAAATTCTCACTAGCAAACAAATATTTTTAAATTGCTAACCAAGTATTACAAGATGTGTTACACCCTCAGAAATCTTTGCTGAACTCCTTTGTACCTACTTCAGCCTTTGTTCAGAAGTTTAAAAAGAATCTGATAGTGAATATTTCTGAAGGGCTTTTTTAATGTATACTTTTTAAAGCATGCACTTAAAAATATAGTTAACATATTTAAGATGTTATTTTTAAGTAATCTGTACACCCAATGTGAGGCTCGAACCCACAACCCCGAGATCGAGAGTCACATGCTCCACCGATTAAGCCAGGCAGGTGCCCCACAGATCTAACATGTTTAAGTAGATATTTAATATATATGTTAAAAAGCAGCCTTGCAGATTGACATAATTTTTTAATTGTCTACAAAGGTTAACAAAGCTTGCTCTCTTGCTGTTAGCGTAAGTAGAAATTAGGATCTCTAATTCACGACTCTATCTTTAAGCTATGCTTCCTTCAGTGTCTACCCCGTGGTATATTTGTCAAATAAATGGATAGAATTATCTTTAACTGGGTTGATATTTCAATTTTTACATTTCAAAATTATAAATAAACATGTGCTTATTCCAAAAACTTCACACAGTACAGAGCATCTGGAGTATACAGTAAAAGAACGACTTGAACATATTCTGCCAATGGTGTATATCCTCCCAGATATTTTTATATATGGGTTTATTTTTTTAATGGGCTTATTTTTAATTACCTCATTAAAATGTTTTAATCTAGTCTAATTTCAACTCTGGTTTTGATATACAAATACCATATACAATGCATTTTGTTTAATAAACACGATAGTCATTTAGATTTTTGCTTTGTTTTGTTTTGTCTTGTACCTATTCAGCCTGTAGTTGATATGCAAAATTTTTCTAGGTCATAATTATTTTTCCACCAGCATTTCTCCCTGAAACATAACTAGCACCAGTGTGCACAATGAGAAAAAAGACATCCATCTCTACTTCTAGTCAACCGTACATTTTCCCATGTTTAGTAAGCTATGCTCTGTGTGACATATGCTCCAATAAGCCTTTCATAAGATTTAATTGGAACTTAGGCACTCAATAAATATTTGTGGAATTGAACTGAATTTCAGTAATTATTCTGTAATTCTTCAAGCATGTAGACACTGGACGGATAACACAGGTTAGTGTTTTCACTTTGAAGGTTGCAAAACCTCTACTAACCCATTTCTGTACCAGGTGATACTAGTCAGTGGGTTTTTGTTGGTTATTTGGGATTTACTACAGAGAGCCTTTTGATCTCCCTCCACTCAGGCTTTTCGTGGTCCCAGGTTTCCAAGCTTAAAAACCTTGATTGGAAATAAATTCATTTCCTTAAGCCATCTGGTGGCTTTCACTTGTAACTGCAACATCAGCTAAGGGCCAAACATGGAATTCTCCCGCTTGCCCCAGCAAACCTCAGAACTGTCATTTTCTTCTTGCGTGTCTTACAAGATGTGGTACAATGAAGGGCTACCTAGGTAATATGTACATGTTAAAAATCCAAGAGAAATCTTCCTAATTCTAACCTCAGGGCAACTTTAATATCAAGAGCAACATAGTAAAGCCTATGAAGGATGGAATAAGAAAAACTATATTATTTTATTATAACTATGTGTTACAACAAGCTTTCTTGACCACCCACGATGTCCCAAGCAGGACGCCTGGGCTATAAAAACCAACGCAAGAGGCCCGTGTCCTCAGGGAATACAGGCAAAGTAATATATGGACAAATACAACAGAGTAAGTATGATAATAAACTTGCTGAGCTGGAGATGGGGAGAACCCTGACAGTGGATCCTTTATCCCACACTGAACACCAGGGAATGAGCTCTATTCCTTCACAGAGCAGGCAAAATACCAGAAAAGAAAATCAAAATTCTTTTCTGGAATCAGCTCAAAACAATGATGAAGAAAATAATGGGCTTGTATGTGTATTGTGAATGTTTGTGTCCTACCTTCTGCAAAAGCCAAGAATATTCATATCTTTGTGTAATGTACAGCTCTCCAGGCCATGTTACCCTAAATTAGATCACAGTGGCAGACCCGGGGATCCCAGGAGCAATAGATGAGCTCCAGGGGTTCACCCAACTTAGCCAAACACCACCCCTACCCCCAGCTTTTGGAGGAGGTAAGACAGCAAAGAGGAGCCTGCTTGCCAGGTTGCAAGTGTGCCCTTCCAGCTCTATCTCATTTCCCCTGAACGACAAAGTGTTGTTGGAGCACATTCTGCCGGCAAGGTCAGAGAAGGTTCCTGAGATGCTGTTCGATTTGAGCGGAATGTGGAAGAGTGGATAGGAGTTCACCAGATAGATACAGGGGTAAAGCCATTCCAATTCCTGGAGACCTGTGCAGCAGTGCAAAGTTAAAAACACAATGTTTATTTGGGCTTTGGCATTGGTACGGCCACAAAGGCCATTGTGAACGGGGAGTGGTGTGCACTGCAGCTGGGGAAGGAAGCAAGTGCCCACTCCCGAGGGTGCCACATAGGCTGCTCGGGAGATGGGTTTTAGCCCCGCTGCTAATGGGGCCACTGAAGGACTTTAAATAGCTCAATGAGGTAATCATTTGCATTTTAGGGAGACTACGCTGGAAGCATGATGGATATCATGCTGAAAGACACACATCAAGAACTAGAAGGCCAGTTAGGCAGCTGCTAATATATTCCAGGCAAGGTATTATGAGGGTTTCTGAATGAAGTTAGTGGCAATAAAGATGGAGAAGTGGGGCTGGATTTGAGAAATATTTAGCAGTTAGAATAAACAGGTCTTTGTGACTTGGCTATAATAGATTAGATACATAGAGGAGTTTAGGATGATTCCCAGAGATCTGGCTAATAAACCAATGTTCCATAGGCAGCAGGATATACAGGTCTGAAATACGATGAGATGTCAGGGCTGGAGATACAAATTTGGAACCAATCAGCATCAGTGCTATGGGAAAGGAAGAGATCATTCCTGACCAAGATATTACAATACCCCACATTTGGAAGAGAGGTGTTAAGTAAATGCCAAATGACTAAATATACATTCTTACATCCTCCTGAGTATATACAGATAACCTGGCAGGCTGCACAGGAAGACATCAGCCTAACATATTCTGCAGGCCAGTGCCTAGAAACGAGGTTGGGGTTGAGTGGGTGGGAGATCCAGAGCAGGGTGAAGGTCTGGTTTTGTGAAGATGTTATGGATAGTTTCAAAAATAGCTGTTCCCACTAAATGTGTACCTAGCTGCACTAACATCCTATACCTGATGTCATAGTGCTGAGTCATTGTTGTCCAGGGCCAGCTGTCACTTAATATCTTCAGCCTTAATTGGAACATTGAGCCCTGGACCTGATCAGCACTAGGGATGGAAAGTGGTGAGGAATGGGAGCTCTGCAAAATCGACTTCTGTCTTTTCCTGGCTATCTCAGACTGGGTGGAAATTCCAATCAAGGTCACTCTGGGGAAATATCACCATTATTCATTTACTGGAACTTCAAATTAAAAAGCTACCTAATTCTTGGGGGAAGGGGATTATTTCCTCTTCCATTAATAAGCCAGGTTTCCCTCCTCATCTTCCAACCCATTGTATTTTAAAAGAAATTCATTTCAGTTAATATGAAAATGAGAAGCCAGAAATTATGAAGAATGCTTATGGATGCAGTTCGAGTGATTCACTAAGTCGGTCTGTTAATCTAGGTATCAATAATACACTTATTTTTCCATCATTTAAATGCTCTCAGTATCCATCTGCTCTTGGAACCAGTTGGAACATCCTAGCATCCTAGTGCATGAGGAATGCACTAATGGAAAGATACTGAGCCCCTTTACTAATATTAAAAGCTCCATGTCACTTTCAGGCAATCAGTGGGGACCATCCTAAAGGAAGGCATGATATCCACACAAGGATAGTATTGGAATGAATTTGACCCTTGTGGGGAAAAAACAGCCCAACCAGAAACAAGCTATTGTTCAGTTTTCCCTTATTGAAATGTTCAAAAGTGAAGAATATAAACCTATTGTGCCACAATTCTGCTGAAATATTTATTATTGTCTTTACCAAACACCACATGGTCAGATAAACAAAAAATAGAGATTTCTCAGTGAGACCAAGCACTTTCTCTAAAATATTTTGACATCTAATGAGGCAAGTATTTCTTTGTTAATATTCTTTTTTAAAACTGTTGCAGTTCTTCTTCCCATTCATTCTTAATCTTATTGATAGATTTTGAATAAGTTGGTCAATTGCCCCAAAATCCTTTGAGGTTTTGATTGGAGTTTTTTTATATCTATGTCATAAGCTGGAGAAAACAGACATATTTAGTTTTCCTATCCATGAAAGTGATTTTTTTTTCATTTTTTTCTTTCTTCCTCAGTGAATTTTAGCATTTTTTTCATGTAGGTCTACCTACTTCTTAAATTCATTCTTTATTATTTTATAACAACTTGCTGTACTTAAAATATGTCCAAAAGTGCAAGCTAGAATGTCATATTTACCAGGATGTTTAAGAAACTGAAATATTTCTTTTATGGTATTTAAAGAAATCACAGGAAATAGAGGAAAATATCATAGTCGTCTTTTGTTATGAAGAAATGGCTCATCTTATAAGTTATATTTTGGTTGCTTTATGGAAGTGCCTACAAAATCACAACGTGATTGCAGCAAATGTGGGGGTTTTTTTGAAGAGCACAGCCTGTCAGATCAATCTGATTTCTTCTAGAGCAGGGTGTCTGACTTTTAGATAAGGGCAAAGAATTATATGTAAAATATCTGGATTTCAGGAAGTCTTTATTCTAATGAATATGTCTGTCACAAAGAATGTAGTAAACAGTCTGGTGCTGGCTACATTGTTGGAAGAGAAGTTGAACTTAAAAGGGAGCTATCTTTTAAACTCTATGCTTATTTATTAAATTTAAAGACAACCAGCCTTATGGCAAACACACGTTATTCTTGTAGGAAAAGTCAACTAGCTTTCTTCAGAGTTGCTGTTGGTCACAGATAAAAAGCAGTTTAATCTCTTGTTCTATTTGCTTGGAAAATATTCCTATGCCTAAAGTCCCTAAAGTGTAGATATTAGACAACATGACAATATCGGCTTGAGAACAAAGAGAGCACTACGATTGTATAACCTCATGATTCCATGAATTCTGCTATTCATTTCCCCACCAGTTTATTTAGCCTCTTATTAATTCATGGAAGCCAAAGTCCAAAGGAGAGATGGTGAGGGGTGGCAGGGTGGGGAGCATGTTCATGGGTAACCATTAAGACCCTCACAACATCCCAATCCCTTCTTTAGTTTTAAAGGTTTGAAGACATAACTATGGTAGAAAGAAACAGAAACTGATGAAGACACAGAGCAACTGGAACTCTCAGACTTTGCTGGTGGGGTTACAAAAGGGCACAACTGCTCAAGACAACAAAGGAGAACATCGAACCAAGCACAAGATCTTTCTATTATGGTATTTTTCTATGTTGCACACCCATGAATACAGCCCTCTGTTCACCCAACAGAAATGAAAGCATGTGCCCACATGAAGATTTGTATGTGAATGTGTATATCTGCATTACTCATACTGGCCCCCAAACTGGAAGCAATCCAAATGTCCATCAATGATACATGGCTTAAATACATTGTGATGTAATAGCCAAAATACGGAAAGAGCCCACATGTCCATCTACAGATGAGTGGATAAAGAAGAGGTGGTGTATATCTACAATGGAATATTACTCAGCCATCAAAAAGAATGAAATCTTGCCATTTGCAACCACGTGGACGGAACTAGAGGATATTATGCTAAGTGAAATAAGTAAGTCAGGGAAAGACAAATATCATATGATTTCACTCATATGTGGAATTTAAGAAATAAAACAGATGAACATAGGGGAAGGGAAGGAAAATAAGATGGAAACAGAGAGGGAGACAAACCATAAGAGACTCTTTAACTCTAGGAAACAAACTGAGGGTTGCTGGAGGGGAAGTGGAGAGATGGAGTAACTGCGTGACAGGCATTAAGGAGGGCGCTTGATAGAATGAGCACTGGTTGTTATACGCAACTGATGAATCATTAAATTACCTCTGAAACTAATAATACACTATATGTTAATTAATTGAATTTAATTTTAAAAAATACATTGTGATACATCCAAGAAATGGACTACTACTTAGCAATAAAGAGGAACAAAATATTAAATCATAAAACATGGGTAAGTCTCTAAAACTTTCCACTAAATAAAATGAGACACAAGGACTGAATACTCTATGATCCTAACTTTATGAAATTCTAGAAAAGGTGAATTATTAGGACAGAAAGCAGATCATGGTCACTTAGGCCAGGGATTAAGTAAGTGGCTTGACCACAACAGGGCAGAAGGAAACATTTTTGGGTGACCAAAATGTTGGGGAATGGTATTATATGTAAATTATACTTCAATGAAGCAAGGGGAGGAAATTAAATAACAACAGAAAGCTGAGTATATATATAGAGAGTTAAGTATAAATCACGTTAATCTGAAACACTTAAAAATACAAGTATTATTATAAGTATTATGGGCATTTTGGTGTAACTGGAATGATACCAATGTAAATGGCCATGAGCAGGCTGAGTTTTCCAGTTAGCACACATGTTTACAATTGTCATCTCCTTCCTTTATTGTAACTACTGTCAGTACCACTATTGAGAACCTTTTCTCACATGAGGTACAGGATTCGGCTCCCACAAAGTAGTCTCCTGACTGCTCAGAACTAAGGCTCTTTCTGTACCTCCCACAGCCTCCCTCTCACCTGAGCTGTCCATAAACAACAATGAGCTGCTCTCTGCTTCCTGTCTGTGGCGTCCTGAGGATCAGAGGACTTGGGACAGAAGACACTTGGAACCACGAGACTGTGTGGGTGGCCTCCCCAGAAATCAAGAGCACTCTTACCCAACTTCAGTAGCATGGAGGGAGAGAGAGCACTTCCAGAAAGGCTCTGTCTGTGTTTCCAGAATCAGAGAGTCTAGAGATGGTGAAAAAGGACAGGGCCTGCCCCTAAGCTCAGGCAAAGAGCTGGGACTTGGTAAGGGAGGCTTCAGAGAGAGAGGGCTGCCCAGCCATCCCAAGCACAGGTGTCTGGACCCCAGACGCCCCCCCCCCATATATAGCCACTCAGCTCTGTTGGGAGAAGAGGGGGTAGATGGAGACCATTCCACCCCACCTAACGCCTGCTGTCCCAGGAAGTTTATGTCAGGTGTAACTTCAGGTTCCTCTGATGCTCATCAAAGTGTGATTTTTAGAAACAATGGCTCATCTCCAGAATTGAAACAAAGAGCATTCCTACCTGCTTGTGGGTGCTTTCAATTCCTTTAAGAGGAGTCACACTGAGTCAGAAGGTTTTACTTCCAAATGTTTAGGATAGGTAATAAATTAACCTAAACTCCTTCACCCTAAAGAGTAATTCACAGTTGATTGACGATTCTATATTATTATTCTTGGTTCCAACTGGAGGAGATTAGAGAGGAGGTACCAAAAGCTGGGGTTGGGGGGCGTAAGAGTTGGAAGACAAACTTGATAAAACATCATCATTTTTCAAAGAGAGGCACAGTGCTCTCCACTCGACACAAAGACTATATACACTGCAATGTTTCTGCGGCTCCTGCTGAGGCCCAGCTCAGTCATGGTAATGGAGTTCACCAAAGATCTCAGAACATGATAGAAAGTGGTGGCCCCACCATCTCATTTCACTAACACAAGACACAGGCCCAAGAGGAGTGAGGCACAAGGGAGTGAGGCAGGATCCCAGGCCTTTCCATCTCTACATCCACACTCCTTTCTTTCTTTTTTTTTTTTATTAAAGATTTTATTTATTTCTTTGACAGAAAGAGACAGCCAGCGAGAGAGGGAACACAAGCAGGGGGAGTGGGAGAGGAAGAAGCAAGTTCGCAGCAGAGAAGCCTGATGCGGGGCTCAATCCTAGGACCCTGGGATCATGACCTGAGCCAAAGGCAGACGCTTAATGACTGAGCCACCCAGGTCCCCCCACGCTCCTTTCACCGTATAGTATGATGGATCCCAACGGGACAGGTTTAAGGAACTGTCCCCCAGAAAAAGACAGGAAAATCCCCAGCTCCTTATATTCTCTCTTCTGGCTTCCCAGAGTGGAACCGGAGATGTGCATCTGGAGAGATCATTGGAAACCGTTCAGTGACTCTTCCAAATGCTAGGGGATGGTGGATGCCATGTTAGCCTCACAGTTGGCTGTGTCTCTTCTGAAAAGATCATAGTCCCCTTCATGCTCCCTCTTCCTCCACCTTTTTTTATTAAGGCTATCACTTGCCAGCCAGTCTCCTGATTCTTTCATCCAAATAGGCTCTTCCAGTTCCTCCTCTGAAGTCCCCGTGTACTTTGTCTGCCCTTGTTCTATTCTGCCTTGTATTACAGTTATTTGCTATCATCCCCAAAAGCAGACCCCTAGATGAGGACTCAGGTACAAGGATTTATTAAGGAAGGGAATGGAGGGGGTGCCAATAGGAGAGGAAAGGAGAAGAAGCCAAATAAGGAGCAAAGGCCCAGGCTCAGCCTCAACCCCGGGGAGCTTTGCAGTCTAAATTATACCTAAATTTGTTCCTCGGGCAAGAGGTTAAGGGCTGCTCTGAAGGATGTGAACTCCCAGGCAGGCAGAGCACTTGCAGGCACACAGAAGCTGAGAGGGGGCACACAGAGGGAAGGGGGAGGGAGGGACTTGGAGGAGTGCCGACATGCCCTCACATTGGTGTGGTCACCTTGTCTCCCTGTTATGGGTTGAATTGTATTCCCCAAAAAGATATGCTGAGGTCCTAGTCCCCAGTCCTTCAGAATGTGACCTCCTTCAGAAATAGAGTGTTGCAGATATACCTAGTTAAGATGAGGTCATACTGGAGTAGGTCATGCTCTTGATCCAGTGTCACTGGTGTCCTCGTGGAAAGATGATGCAAAGACACAGGGGGAGAATGCCATGTAATGGTGGAGGCAGGCTGGAATGATACAGCTGTCAGCCAAGGAAGGGGAATGGTTGCTGGCCACAACTAGAAGCTAAGAAGGGGCAAGGAGAATTCTACCCAGCATTTCAGATGGAGCATGGCCCTACTGACATCTTGATTTGGGACTTCTAGCCTCCAGAACTGTGAGCGAATAAATGTCTGCTATTTCAAGCCATCCAACGTGTGGTCATTTGTCACGGCGACCCTAGGGAATGAATCCACTGCACTAGACTGGCCATCAGGCAACACCTCGCTCACTTTTCCCCTCGATGTCTGTTTATAGCAGGTGCTGAGCCAGCACAAGTGAAGCACTTATTCTCTTCATAAGTTGCCCAAAGCTGTGCCCCAGCCCTGTGCGGACTAAGCAATTCCTTTGACATCCAGGTGGGAGATGGGAATGGACTAACTCCTGGAGAGTCTTTTGCTCCCTGTACTATGTCTGTTATATTCTCGAAGCCCACTTGGGAGCCCCACCGGAGCTTGTATTGCTCTGGATAATATTGAAATATGTCAGTCCCAGTCTTCTGTAAGGGGAGAAGGTGAACACCTCCCCTCTGGGCTCCAGAGCACACCAGGAAAACTTCACTCCTGGCTCTGCCATGGGCTATTAGAGCAATGGGCTCGTGATTCTGTCAACGCCCAAGACTGAGAAGCCTGGTGGGGGGTGGTCTTACTTCTGAACCCCCAATATCCAGTGTCTGGCACATAACAAGATTTCCGTGAAAGTGCTGCACTGAACAAACTGGGCTCTTCTACAGCTTAGCTACAAGTTCTAGAAAATTTCTGGATCATCATAGCATTCCACTCCTCAGTGAAGACTTGGTGTGTACGTGGTGTGGTTTATAGGCACACCGCGCTCATGGCGAGGCTGGAAAGCTGGCCCAGCTCATTTCTTCCAGTTTATTATGCGGAAAAACATAAGCCTTCTGTTTTCCTGGGCTGTTAACTTGGCACCTCATTTCATGTATAAAACTTGCACTAAAAGATACTACCTCCGTGAGTTAATCAGCCATGTAAAGATCAAAACTACTTTATAGCACAAGGAACTCTCAGAGCTCATACGCTATGAAGAATGACTATAGACCAGGTGAGAGACTGGGTCCCCAATCATTCATCCTCAAAACAACTTAATGAAGTTGGTATAAGACTCCCCTCAAAGATGGGGAAATTGAGACTCAAAAAGGTTGTGACAAGCCCAAGATCACATAGCTGTTGAGGGACGGAGCCCAGTGTCTCTGACTGAAAGCCATGGATTTCCAAAGAATCCCACTCAGACCCTCAAAGTGACAGAATTTTAAAGAACACAACTGATTGCTTTTCACCAGAAGACTTGGAATCACTTGTTCAAATGGGTGATGTTCTTCACAGCCATCCCTTGGACGGTTAAAGAGCAGTTGTGATGATTTTCTGTTCCTTATTTCATTTGGGGAACACTTCTTTGAAGATTCAGGGCTTCAGAACCTGAAGGACATTCTTTTAAGTGTTACCTCTGGTGGCTAATCTTCAACTCTGAAGTCATTCTGAGTAAAACCTGCAGAATAAGGCAGATGATGGAACTAGGCATTTAATGTTTTCGGTCGGAAACATGGCTGCCTATAAAGATACAGGATGGGTTTTCAGTGTGGATCTGGACACAGAAGAGACAAGTTTCCAACACAGATTTGGAGCCAGGCAGAAGGGGTCTGAAATCTGCTTTGCAACTTATTAAATGACCTCAGCAAGTGGTTTGACCTCTCCATGCCAGTCTCCTCTATAAAATCAGAATGCCACCTATTTTATAAGGTGGTTTAAATGAGATAATGCATGTAAAGCAGTCACATACAGCCAGTGCTTACCAAAGGATAGCCATTATTATTGACCAAAAAGGACTTCCAAAAAGATTTTGAATAACAATCTAATTGAAGCTGTAACTTCAAGAACATTCATCTAGGGGCGCCTGGGTGACTCAGTCAAGTGTTCAACTCTTGGTTTCGGCTCTGGTCATGATCTCAGGGTGTTGGGATCGAGCCCCGTGGCAGGCTCTGCACTCAGTCTGCTTGAGATTTTCTTTTCCTCTCCCTCTATCCCTCCCACACTCATGCAGTCTCTCTCTCTCAAATAAATACATAAATCTTTAAAAAAAAGAAAGAATATTCACCTCGATGTTTAAGCTCTGGTGCCTGTTACATATGTCCAGGGGTGAGACAAGCAGTTCAAAGTGAGTGCTTTGGTGTCTTTTGCGTTGATTAATGCAATGGGTTGATTGCATTCCCACCTTGCAGCGAGGCTGGCTCTTACCATAGTTGGAACAATAAAATAACACCATGTTCAAGGCCTGATCATTCCTTATCTGTTGATTACTGCTCCATAGCACAATGAGTTCTCAGGAAAAAAAAAAGTGGGCTTCTATTAAAACAAGAAAAAATTGTCATTAAGAAGGACCGGTAAGTCACTGACATGGCCTCCTTCCCTGAGCAGAGCTGACTCTGCATCTGAAATGATTGGTTAAATATTTATTGCAGAGTTTTATGCAGTCAACTGGCTGACTGGGATTCAGATCCTAAGAGAATTTTTTCATACAACATATATTTCTTTTCCATTACACTAGAAATATATGTTCCTTGTAGAAAAACTAGAGATTGCTGACAAGCAGAAATAATGCCTAAATCATGCATTATCCTGCCAAACAGAGATAAATACTGTTAATATTTTTGGTGAACATTCAATCAAGTGTCACTGTATATTTACCTATTTTTTACACAAGTGGGATCACATTATACATGCAATGTTATAGCATGGTTTATTAACTAAGCAATACTGTGACCATCTCTCTATGTCAATAAATGTACCTGTACAATGCAATTTTCATCAAATGGTGCATAGTATTCCACTTAAATAATAACCCATATTTATCCAATCCTGTACTGTTGAACCATGGAGTTCTTTCAAAATCATGTTTTTGCTATTAGAAATGATACTATGATGAGGTCACCCTGGGAGGAGTGTGTTCTGTGAGGAGAGAACTAGCAGGGACACGACGGCCCTGAGGACAAGGATAGGCTCTTTGGGATTAAAAGGAGCCCAAAGGAGGAGAAAGAGCAGTCAGGAAACAGAAAGCAGAATGGTGGTTGCCAAGGGCTTGCGGGAAGGGGAAATGCGGAACTGTGTCCAATGGGTATAGAGTTTCAGCCATGCAAGACAGAAAAGTTCTAGAGATCTGCCGTATGACATTGTTTTATCAAGAGGGTAGATCTCATGTTATGTGTTTTTTACCACAATAAAATATATATATACAATAAAGAAATTTAAGAAGGGAAGAAGGGTGAAAGGAAGGAAGGAGGGAAGGGCAACCAGAGAAACAGAACTAAAACCAAGAGGGAAGGGTATCAACAGAAGTCAGTGGAGGAGAGAACCTCATGAAGAAGGGAGAGGCTTCACAACACTGCAGTATTTGCGTTGACACCAATAAATGGTCATCCGTGGAATCAACTGGATGTTCTATACAATCCATAAATACAATGTCACAAAACTGTTTTCCAAAGCCCTCGAATTTACCCCCCCAACAAAATGAAGCCATTACTGAGCCACTTCATCATCCAATGGAACTGGCGTTCACGAGGTTGACTCTACAGCCTGAAGATGCCTTCTGGAAACTCAGTTCCTGACTTCTTGGTCCATGACAGTCTATGTTGATGAACACAGGTGTTGTGTCTCATAAGCAATAGCTCCCTTTTCTGGTGTGACAGATGGGCGTGGCTTCTAAATGACAGATCTGTCCACTGCCCATAGCTCACTACACAATGACAGGGTCACCCATGCCCAAACTGACCAAAAGCTTCACCACTCCTGTGGCTGTACTTTTACCATTACCCTTGTTTCTTTCTTTAGAGTTTTTATTTTTCCCTTAACATATTCAACATTATCCACTGGAAATCATTGATTGGTCCAGTCACATCAGGCATGAATATTAGAAAATACAAACAATAAGTAAAAATCCCTCCAAAATGCACACATGCACAAACATAGGGCCTGTCCTTAAAATTAACTAACAGCTCTGACGCTGTCATCAACCTGGTGTAAGAATCAATGCATTCCTACAAGGTTAGATCCTGTCCTTTAGAGGTTGATGCTTTCAGGGCTTCCCGGCAGGGGCCCAGGGTAGTAACTGCAAATGGTATTTGGCTAGGCTGACCAGTCCAACCCTGGGTTTGCCCAGGAGTTTCGTGGTTTTAACACCGAAATTCCCAAGTCCTCAGAAACTCTTTAGGATTATTGGTTACCATTCGTGTGGCTCCAATTAATTTAGCTACTCTTTCTACCAAACTCTATTTAGAGGCCTTCTTTTTACTCTGAATTTCAAAACCTGTTGATTGTGAATGAATCATGACCTTGGAGGGAATCACATGCAATTTGTGAACAATTGATATTTACAACAAATTATAAAATATACAGAACAAATGATGAAAAATGGCACAACTCCTTGGGGTTCTGACATTAACTGCTAGCCCCTCAGTGACTGATGTAGCCCTCGCCCAGGTGTGCCTGGTGGGTGTTCCTCTTCTCAGTCCAATCCAGGCCTTCTTCTTGTATCACACAGGATTGGTAGTCATATCTGATCCTTCTTCATCCATGTATTCAGTATGTAAACTGAGCACCTATTATGTGTCTGGCAATGCACTGGGTACTAGAAATTCAGCAGAAAATAAGAGCTGCATCCCACCTGGTAGAATTTACACAATGACGGAGTAGACTGATATTAATCAAATAATCTCACTAACGAACATGTAGTTATTTATTGGGAGGAGTGTAATGCAGGAGAAGTACAGAATACAGAGAGGATAGCAGGAGAAGTTGATTAGGGTCAGAGATAGCTTCTCCAAGGAAGAAACACGAAAGCTTGCTGTGAAGGATGGGTAAATATGCATATTAAAACTACCAGATTAAAAGTTTCAAAGTCAGACAATACCAAATGGTAGCAAAGACGTGGTGCAGAGGGAACTCTTGTTTACCATTGGTGGGAGTGTGTGTCCATTTCTACCCAATGCCTCTGAATGCCACATCCTCTTTCTAGGCTGTGCTCTGGACCCGTAGGATTCACTCTGCAAAATACATTTCCCAGGATCCCTTGCCTGCTGGCTTCCCGTGAGGCTTTGCCAGTGCAAGGTGGAGATGAGAAGGTGGGAGGAAGAGGGAAGCTTTTGTTTCCAGCTCTGACCCTGATGGCAGTTACCCATGAAACTGGAGTGGCAATGGAAGGGCGGTGTTCCAGAGGTAGCCCCTCCATCAGCAGTCTAGCCCTGTTTGAGGTGGTGTCTCTCCAGTGGATCCAGAACCAACTGGAATAGTGTCTCAGTGCAGCTGGCAAAGGCTTGGGGGCTGAGCCCCAAGGCTCTGGCACCTTCTGATTCTGGGAATCAACGATTCTCCCTTTTTGGTCCTCCAGCCCCACCTCCTTCCTTTTGCTCTTCCACCCCTCCTGATGCCTTTGAAACCAATTCCTTATATTCAGGTCTCTGTCTTTGAAATACCTAGAGTGGTTTCTGTTTTCCTAACTAAACTCAGTTTCAACCATCTTTTCTTCTCACAACTCTGAAAAATTTCAAACACGCATAAATGATCAATCAACAATTCTGCCACATTCGCTTCCTCTCTCTCTCTCTTCCTCTCTCTTCTCTTTGTTTCTCTCCATATATACTGTTTCACTGAGCCATTTGAAAATGAACCATAAATATCTTTGCACTTTACTCTTAAATACTCTTAAGATGGGGGCGGGGGGCACCTGGATTGTTCAGTCAGTTAAACGTCTGACTCTTGATCTCAGCTCAGGTCTCAATCTCACAGTTATGGGTATGAGCCTCTATGTTGGGCTCCACGCTGGGGGTGGAGCCTACTTTAAAAAAATAAATTCTTAATTAATTAAGTTTAAAAAATAAAAAAAAGAAAGACTAAGGAAAGGACATTTTCTTATGTAATTCTAATATTCACATTTTAAAAAATAACAGTAAGTCCACAGTATCACCCAATATTCATTCCATATTCAATTTCCCCAGTTGTCCCAAGTCTATCTTTTACTTTTTTCCCCAATTCAAGATTCGTACATTGTGTTTCATTTTTATGTTGGTCCAATCACTTTCAAAAACAGTTTCGCGGTATCTTACAGAAATTCTTGCACAGATGCACCAGGAGTATAACATGCCCATAGCAACACAGTTCTCAAGAGAAAAAACTGGAAACAATCCACTTAAAGGTGAGAGGAAGAAACCGAAGGGGTCAAGCATGACTTGCGCAGGTCTGGGTGGGGCAGCTGTGTGGACAGCATTGCCCAGACACCTGCTTTCCCCATGGGTCCCACAAGAGTCCATTTGCTTTTTTGTTTTGAAGTGCACCCAGTGGCTATCTGCAATGGCTCAAAAATCACTCTCCCTGTTTGTGCCTCAAAAACATGAAGAGCATTTTTATTGCTCTAGTGAGTTCTCTGTTTGCCTTTCAAAAAACCAAGAAATGCAGGAAATGCAGTGGAGGTAACTCCCCTCCAACGCCAAAGGACTCTATTACTGGCCCTCACTCTGCCCAGCCCCCGCACGTCCTCAGATGGTGTAATAGCCTTTAATTCCAAGTGCAGCCTGAAAGACTCCCTCCTCACGCAGCAGCCAGTTTTTCCATGATTACTCCCTGTCTTCCATCATGAAACTTCCCTCACTTACTGCCCCACCCCCTGCCCTCAGTGCCGCTAGAGTTAAAAGCAGCCACCTGCTGCCCCATGGGGTTTAACTACTTTACTCTTTCATGTCTTCTTACACGTGTGGGTTACACATGCAGCGATGGAATATTTGCTTAGTACTTAGATCTATATGCCTGTCTACAGTATTATGCATATGAATGGCTTGAATCATGTACTATTGAATACCCCAGCTTATAATGTGTCACCTCCATAGGTCATCTTGTTTTCCATGTTGACCAAGCCTGAAGGATTAATGGGAAGGAATGCTATATTGGTGAATGTCCTACGAGAAACTGATTAAGGAGATAGAACCATACACAAGACTTCAGCGTGACTACTTATATATCACCTTGTATGAGGCAATCACACTATCATTCCTAGAAACAGTTCCCTAGTAACCTTGCTCACACTAAGCAATAGTTAATGCTGGTAATGGTTTGCACAAAGTCAGAAGGTAGAGACTATGCCATGTGCTCTGAAACAGACTCTTACGGCTAAGGGTAAAACTGTTCAACATAATCCTTGATGGGCATCAACTCTTTTTGAAATCTTGGCCAAATGCCTCCGGATATTTCGCAGTCTCATCTGAGAAGTCTTTCAAGATTATTGGAGACTTCTTGTTGACTCAAATTCCTGCTAGTCCCATCTCAAAAACCTTGAAGGAAGTAGTAGATCTCTTCTGGTCATAAAAGGAAGTATAAGTGGACTCTTCTAGCATTTCTTTTTTTTTTTTTTAAAGATTTTATTTATTTATTCGACAGAGATAGAGACAGCCAGCGAGAGAGGGAACACAAGCAGGGGGAGTGGGAAAGGAAGAAGCAGGCTCATAGCGGAAGAGCCTGATGTGGGTCTTGATCCCATAATGCCGGGATCACGCCCTGAGCCGAAGGCAGACGCTTAACTGCTGTGCCACCCAGGCACCCCTCTTCTAGCATTTCTATACCCAGCACTTGTGATAGCACAGAGATGGTCAGCCACTTGCTAATTAAAATCTTGTGGGGACACCTGGGAGGCTCAGTAGCTTAAGTGTCTGCCTTCGGCTCAGGTCATGATCCCAGGGTCCTGGGATCAAGTCCCACATCGGGCTCCTTCCTTGGCGGGGAAACTGCTTCTCCCTCTGCCTGTCACTCCCCCTGCTTATGCTCATTCTCCCTCTCTCTCTCTCTCTCTGACAAATAAATGAAATCTTTTTTTAAAAAAATCTTTTGTTCTGTTCGTAAAGGGAGAGAAGAGCCCTGTATGCCAAGGGTCATAATCATTCATTATGCATGGTTTTGTTCTTTTCAGTTTCTTGAGTCATACATTGCTATGGTGACACCAATTTTCTTAAGCTAAATCAGCCTCAGAGTTATCAGTGATCACATTCCCAGTAATATTTCATTTGTCTCTTTCTCTCACCCTCCAATGCCTCTCTCACCCTCCAATTCTAGGAGTTTCCAGAAGATGTATCATATATGCTAATGGGTAAATTCTCCCAATACCAATGGAATATCTACCATTTTCATGTTTTTCTGATCCAGTAATGATATCTGCTACCCAGCCCTCACTACTTATGAGCCCATATGAAGCTAATATCTCTCCACTGCCTCTATCCATGGGGCCCACTCAGAGAATATGAATGTCAATACCATGTGTACTGTCTCTTGATGCTCATGAAATGCCAGCCCCACCTCCTGCTACTTGTCCTACAATGTTATAGAACTTCCTGCCCACAGAGCTTACAATGAAAGCCTTCCCCTGTGTTCTTACTTCAGCCCCTTCTCCCCATGGGACTCGGCGTCCAAAGAAGCTGAGTTGGAGGACCACTCTCAAGAGCAGTTTCCAATCGTACTCAGAAGCATCCCAGCACTCTGACTACTAAGGTATTGTTCTAAGGCCCAGCCATTGTGCTTGCCTTCCTTGCCTCCTCAGGAATAAAATATCCCTGAGAATATTTTAGAGCCCTTTAAAAATTTGCCTCTGTTGACACATCCCGTAACATAGATGAACTCTGAAAATGTTGTTCTAAGTGAGATAAGCCAGATACAAAAGGACAAATATTGTATGACTCCATTTACATGAGGAACCTAGAATAGTCAATCTATAGAGACAGAAAGTAGAATGGGGGTAGGCAGGGATTAAGGGTGGAGGACAATGAGGAGTTAGTGTTTAATGGGTACAGAGTCTCAGTTTGGGGTGATGACAATGTTCTGGAGATGGTGGTTGCACAGTAATGTGAATGTACTTAATGCCACTGAGCTACACACTTAAAAATGGTTTAAATGATAAACCTTATGTTCTTGTGTATTTAAGCACAATAAAAAATAAAATATGTACAACAAGATAAGCCAAAAAAAAAAAATATTGGTCTCTGGCAGGCCCATCTCATGAGGCCTCTGGGTAAACCTAGGTGTGTTTGCTTCCCAGGGTAGACTCAGGTTGGACCTCTAACAGCTCCTAGATACACAGTGGGACTAGCCACCACTGTAGCAATAAAGAACTACTTTATTGAAGGCCAGCATCTCTTGTTAGTGTTTTCATACAGGAATTCCTTCCTGGAATTTCTTGGGAATTTACACTTTCCTGAATTCCGAGAAAAATCAGTCAGAAAGTCAAGAAAAATGGTAACTCTCCTGTGAGAATTGATGCTTAACAATCATCAGTCTGGGTTCAAAGGAATCCATTGGCACCAAGTTAAAAGCAGAAGGACATGCTGACAAGTGGATTCCATGATAAGGTTGACATGTCTGAGAACCAGGAAGAGGACATGAAGTAGGAAAGCAATCACAACACCAAACTGTCTTGCTCATAGTTCCTTGCTGTAAATGTGTGTTTATGGGGCCAGTCTGCTCTTAACGATAGGTAAATCATTCTTGCAAATAAAACTGACATTACTAAGTTTGAATATGTATAAAAATCCTGTAAGTGACGTTCTAAGAAATAACAAGTTTTGGAAGCCAAATAAGTCCTTAAATTGGCAATGCCAACACGTGATTCTGGGTAGTGCTATTAAATTTACTAGGGTACTCAAATGTTATGCTATTGAAATACTACCCAATAATATTTACCAGGGGTTTCCAGTGTTTGAATTTTATCTACAGACTATAGTTTTTTTATAAATATTTTACCAAAAAAAAATGCAGAGAATAAGATGTGAAACTTGTCATAGAATGCTTCAATATGAAATTAGAAATTGTCTCAAATCTGAATTAGCAGAAGCAGTATTGATTTCCTCTTTTAAAAGATTTTATTTATCTATTTATTTATATATTTATTTTTTAAAAGATTTTATTTATTTATTTGAGAGATAGAGAGAGATAGCAAGAGAGAGCAGGGCGGAGAGGGAGAAGCAGGCTCCCCGCTGAGCAAGGAGCCCTATGTGGGACTTGATCCCAGGATGCCAGGGTCACGACCTGAGCCAAAGGCAGATGCCTAACCGACTGAGCCACCTAGGCGCCCCTATTTATTCATTTATTTAGAGAGAGCACAGGCGAGAGGAGGGGCAGAGTGATAGAGAGAATCTCAAGCGGACTTGGCACTGAGGCCAGAGCCTGACACAGGGCTGGATCTCACAACCCTGAGATCATGACCTGAGCCGAAATCAAGAGTCAGTTGTTTAACTGACTGAGCCACCCAGGCGCCCCAAGCAATATTGACTTCAATAGCAAAACCAAAATAGGGAACAACAAATTATTTTTAACATTAAGAAAGGAAATGTGTTTAAATGAAGCAGCACAAACCCTGATACCCAATTTGGGGATGCTTTTGGATGCCCCCTTAACAATTCTACCAGTATCGATTTAAAATGAAAGAAATTTCTCTACATCTGAAATATTGGTCACAAAACAGAGATCAAAAATATTGGAAAGGAAAATTAATGTTTATTGTGCCTTAAAATTTTACTTTTAGAATGACAACTTCTAAATATGAAATAATTGTGTTTTCTTTCAAATTTTAAAGGATTTTCATTTGGCCTTTATTTGGTGTTAATGGTCCCTTCTTTTGGTGTTTTTTTATTATCAAATGTTTATATCAAGAAAACATTGTTTTGCATGTTGTTGAAATGTATAATCTTTTCATAATATATCAGTTTATATAAACTAGGCATTTATTACATGGGGTAGATTTTTCTGTATAGAAAACCTGTATATAACATCATCACAGTAATTCACTATTTGTTATTATGGTCACTCATTAGTTTTAAACTCATAAATAAAGTACTAAAAATTACAAAAGAAGGCATGACTTTGGGAAATCCTGGAAATTCCCAGGGATTCTAACTTCTCATTCTTGAATTCTGGATATTCACATCTGTCATGAATTTGGAAATTCTATTTTCTGTCCATTTTTAAATAAAAATTGTATACATTGAAGGTGTAAAGCATGACAGTTTTTTTTTTTTAAAGATTTTATTTATTTATTTGACAGAGATAGAGACAGTCAGTGAGAGAGGGAACACAAGCAGGGGGAGTGGGAGAGGAAGAAGCAGGCTCCCAGCAGAGGAGCCTGACGTGGGGCTCGATCCCGTAACGCCGGGATCACGCCCTGAGCCGAAGGCAGACGCTTAACCGCTGTGCCACCCAGGCGCCCCGTAAAGCATGACAGTTTGATATACATCTATATGGTGAAATGATTAGTACAGTCAAGCTAATGAATGTATCTCCTTACATAGTTGCTATATTTTTGTTTGTAGTGAGAGCACCCGAAATCTGTTCTCTTAGCAAATTTCCAGTATTCAACACAGTATTATCAACTATAGTCACCATGCTGTACATTAGATCCCTAGACTTACTCATCCTATATAACTACAACTTTATATCCTTTGACCAACGTCTCCCCATTTCCCCCATCTTGTTGACCCTAGTAACCACCATTCTACTCTCCGCTTTATACTCATTTGACTCTTTTAGATCCCACATATCAGTGAAATCAGATAATTTCTTCCTTTCTGTGCCTGGCTTATTTCATTTAGCATCCTTTAGTTTCACTGTCACAAAAGGTATGATCTTCTTTGTTTTAAAAGGCTGAAAAATATTCTATATACATACTATAGTCTCTTTATCCATTCATCCATCAATGTATGCTTAGGTTGTTTCCATATCTTGGCTATTGCAAATAATGCTGCAATGAACCTAAGAGCATAGGTATTTCTTTAAGGTGATGACTTCATTTCCTTTAAGTATATACCCAGAAATGAGATCGCTGGATTGTATGGTAGGTCTATTTTTAGCTTTTGAGGAACCTCCATGCTGTTTTCCATAATAGCTGTACCAATTCACATTCTCACCAACTGTGCACAAGGGTTCCCTTTTCTCCACATCCTTACCAACACTTTCTAGCTCCTCTCTTTGTGATGACAGCCATTCTAACAGGTGAAAGGTGATGTCTCATTGTGGTTTACACTTATATTTCCCTGATGATTAGTGACATTGAACACCTTTTCATGTATTTGTTGGCCATTTGTATGCCTTCTGTGAAAAAATATCTATTCCATTTCTTTGTCCATTTTTAAAATTGTGTGGTTTTTTTTGCTACTGAGTTGTATGCCTCTCTTACATATTGGATATTAACCCCTTATCAGATATACAGTTTTTCCTGCCCATTTATTAATGCCACTCAATACATCAGAAAGTTTGCCCAAGTCTAACCCATTAGTTCAAGTGAACCTTATTTGCATATGGGTATTTAGCGGACAGACCTAGTCTTACTATATACTAAATATCTGAGGAATTCAAAAATTACTTTCTGAAAACCAGGATTTATAGGAAATTCTTTCAAGTAGCCAAATATTAATGCTACTTAGTAATTTCACAAAATAATTAGTCAGATATTATGTTTCAATGTTTGAGATTTTGAAGAAGATAAAATTTTCTGATGATATTTTTAAAGATTTAATTTAATTTAATTTTTATTTATTTATTGTTTTTCAAGTAGGCTCCACACCCAGCATGGAGCCCAGTGCAGGGCTTGAACTCATGACCCTCAGATCAAAACCTGAGCTGAGATCAAGAGTCAGACACTTAACCAACTGAGCCAACCAGGTGCTCCTCTGATGAGTTTTTTTTTTTATAGTTCGAGAAATTTTATTCATAGAGTTCCTCCAGTATGATATGATCTCATGGATAGCAACATGGAATCTGCTAGAAAGAGAAGCACATTCTTTGTCACAGATAAAGGTATCGTTTAAGAAATAATCATTCAGCTTACAAACACATTTTTTTCATAAAAACTGAAATAAAAAGTTATTTAGCAAAGCAGATGAGTCCACTTGATGAATCTGTGTAAGTCTAGGTGTACAACTGAGTCAATATTTGTCAATGTTCACTGCAATTTGTCACAGCTTTATTGTGTTCCCCCTTGCTAATAAGATCTCAAGAAAAATGATCAAATGTGCTATAAGAAATATTGAAAAATAATAGTCTCTATATTCAAATTTATTCCCACCCCTCTAATTAGGGTGAAATTTCTATAATGGGTAAAATATTGTCCTGGCTCAGATTCCCTAGAAAGCAGAGCCTGAGGCAAGGATTGAGTCCTAATGCTTCACTTGACAGGTGCAGTCCCAGAGCAATGAGAGTAGGACAAAAGGCACATGAGGCTGGGAGGGATGGGCAGGACTGTAGGACCCTGTGTGTTACAGCACTGGCCACCCCTTTACAAGCTGTGAAGGTATAAAAACTGACTACTCAGTAGATGTACCCACTGGGCCAGGATCTCAAGACAGGCTGATCTAGAGAAACTATGGCTTGGGACCAGCCATAGGAAGCAGCAAGGACCAGTAATCCGTCTACCTAGCTTCTTCTCATCTCTTACTTCCTTTCATTGGTCAAAGTTTGCCCCAATGGGGACTTAACTGCTCTGAATTTCTGGGATGCATCTTCTAGCCCCCTTGGCTAATGCCCCAGAAATGAGATCCTATGCCCCACCACACAGCATTGCATCCATGTCCCATAGGAGAGCAAGAGGACAGAAACTCAGGGTGGTGACTGGCCACTCTGGCTGTGTGGTAGGCCCCAGGGACTGGTAACCTCCAGGTGACGGACCCTTACAACCCCCAAAGGAAGAAGCCAGAGTAGCAGCTGAGGCAGAACAAGCAGCTGAGGACACAGGCAGTGATGGCGTGGAGAGAGCCGTAGGAGTAGGACATGTGCCTGATCTGAGTATTTCGTATCAGTTTCAAGTATTGTCTTCAACGGAGTATTACAGGCTGAAGGGTCTTCCCTCCAAAACTGGTATGTTGAAGTCCTAGCCCCCAGATCCTCCTCAGAATATGACTGTATTTGGAGACAGGGTCTTTAAAGAGGGGATTTTGGTTAAATGAGGTCATTAGGGAGACTGTGATCCAACCTGATTGCTGTGCTTCTAAGAAGAGGACATAAGGACACAGACACACGCAGAGGGAAGGCCATGTGAAGAGGCAGGGAGAAGATGGCATCTCCAAGCTAGGAGAGAAGGCTCAGAAGAAACCAGCTGTGCTGACACCTTGATTTTGGTCTTCCAGCCTCCAGAACCGCAAGAAAACAAATGTCCATTGGGGGAGCCACCGCCTGCTGTCTTTTGTATGGCAGCTCTAGCAAACTACCACACAAAGAGAGGTCAGAGGTCAACCAAATCAAATTCCATGCTGTCTTCCTTTCATGTCGGTCACTTGTGCACATGACTTGAGGTCAATTCCTAGAGCAGCCAAATTATTAACTGTCTGAATCTACCAGAATACTGGGCCATCTTAATTTCTTTAATCAAAATGAGAGTCTCCAATAAAGTAGTAGAGGCTTTTGCTAGTAGAATGCAGCAATATATCCAAATAGGCACTGGATGTTTATTGCACTGGTATTAACTCTACTTATCTTACTACCCCTACTGGGACATAGCAACAATTATTCATATGTCAGCATACTGATTATTGAGACTGTAGAGCAACTTCAATCAAGTCGATAAAAGAAATGAAAAAAATAATAGAAGTTACGATGTGTTCTAAAAACAACAACAGGGGCGCCTGGGTGGCACAGCGGTTAAGCTTCTGCCTTCGGCTCAGGGCGTGATCCCAGCGTTATGGGATCGAGCCCCACATCAGGCTCCTCCGCTATGAGCCCGCTTCTTCCTCTCCCACTCCCCCTGCTTGTGTTCCCTCTCTCGCTGGCTGTCTCTATCTCTGTCAAATAAATAAATAAAATCTTTAAAACAACAACAACAACAACAACAACAACAACAACAGCTAGAACGTGTAGAGTCCACAGTGAAGCCTGATACAAAAAGAAACTAGAAAAGCAAAATTGGTTGAAATACCAAACATTTACACGGCTGTGATGAATGTCAACTTTATACAATTACAGGTTTATTCAGTTTAATTGCTGTTTTGGGGCTCAAAAAAAAATCATGTGAATTGAACAAAATACACTTGTTTTCTGTTTTTAAGATGTTATTTATTTGTTTACAGAGAGAGAGAGCACAAGTAGGAGGGGCAGAGAGAGGGAGAGAGAGAATCTCAAGCAGACACAGTGTAGAGCCCGACATGGGACTCGATCCCAGGACCCAGAGATTATGACCTGAGCCGAAACCAAGAGTAGGACGTTTAATGGACTGCACCACCCAGGTGCCCCTGAACAAAATACATTTAAAGTAATCAGATGAGAGATCAGGGGAGGTTACTGTTCAATGAACAAGAAAACACTGTTTTTGTTTTGTGTTAATATTTTTATTCATTTATTTATTTATTTTTTGCGAGACAGAGAGAGAGAGAACAAGCTTGGGAGGAGGGGCGGGGAGAGAAGTAGGCTCCCCATGAGCAGGGAGACCAACTCGGAACTTGATCCCAGGACTCCAGGATCATTACCTGAGCCAAAGGCAGATGCTTAACTGACCTAGCCACCCAGGCACCCAACACTGTTTTATGTATACATTTTATCAGATGATTCACTAATGCCCTACAAACTCTATTTAATTAGGTTCATTCACATGAGAGCAAAATGAATAAGTATTGTCTTATGCTGTTTTATGCGATATCTTTTTTCCCTTTCTCTATCCTTTAGCCATCTCTTCTCTTGGAAGTTCCTGCACTATTTTCCTCATGTTTCATGTTTTACATCCTCGTAATTGCATTTTATTGCTTCTCCTCTGGGGCAAGCTGTTTTGAATCCTATCAACCTTCATTTGAGTGCCTTTGTAGGAGGCACTGAGTTAAGTGGGAGGAGGAAGATAAACCAAGCTAGTCCCTGTCCTCCAGGTATTTACTATCTAGAATGAACAAGCACTTAGAGGTTAGAACCAAATCTGTTTAACTTGCGTACAATTCCTGCTAATACTGGAGAAGGAATTAAATGTAAAGTCATTTGACCCCTCTTCCCTTGCCTTCTCACCACCCCCCAGCTCCGCATAAAGCTGCCCTTCAACAGTAAAATGGATACATAAATTGTGGTATACTCATACAATGGATAACTACAACGCAATGCGGTGGACATCTACAACTATATTCTATATCCAACGACACAGACGAAGCTTGCATACAAAATCTTAAAGGAAAGAAGCCAGACATCGAAGTCTGCATACTGTATAATTCAGGATATAAAATGCTCAAAAGCAGGCAGAACTAAGCTACGTTGTTAGAAGTCAGGAAAGTGGTTATTCTGGGGGTGAGTCATAGGAAGCAGCAGCTGGTCAGGAGCATGAGTCTGGGATCATGGTGAGGTTCTCCCTCTGAGTCCTGGCTAAACAGGTGTGGTCAGTTTGTGAATTCACTGAACAGTGCTCCCACGTTTCTCTATGTATTCCACTGTGACACAAAGTTTTCAAAAATACCAAATTGTGCTCAGCAATACAAAGTTTTTCTAATATTGATAATAATTTAGCCCTAGGTTTTCTTGATTTTCAAAGAAACAGATAAGAATAATATTTCTTCATGACAAATCTTGAAGAGAGAGGTATCACTTCGTTCAAAAACGTTTAAAAGGATCTTCATAGCAAAGTCCCCTCTGCGTCTGGGCTAAAACAGGGATCTGTGCAACACAATTGATTGAGTTTTGTGTCTTTTGCCCATTTTAACTGATAAGATAAAAGCCACCAGAAATTAGGCTAAAATAACAAAAACATTTAAGTCCATTTTGAAAGGCAGCAAAGGGCATCGTGGCAACAAGAACCCCAAGTATGGTACCAGATGAATGAAGTAAATGTGTGTTTTAAATATTTCTATTTGATGGTGAACAAAAATGCTCTTTGAAAAACATTCACATCTTCTACGCTAGTACCCATAAAGCGCAAGAGATCTAATGGACGCTCCACTAAGTGGGAAATGAACAACTTGTGAACAGAAAAAAGACAACAAAATATCCCATTTAACACATCTACACAAAAGAAATATACACGGAGTCAGCTGGGCCAAATGAGCTGTTTTTGTTTTTGTTTTTTTAAGTCCCCTCAGGAACAACACAACAAAAAGGGAAATCAATCGAATTGTACAAGCTAGAAGAATATGTCGTATAGTTTAAGGTCTATGCTTGATTGGTGTGATTGAAAGTTGGCACTTTCCTTCTACATACATCTATTGTATTTATTATATTAGCGTATTGTATTTAAAAACAATTCCATGGGGGCGCCTGGGTGGCACAGCGGTTAAGCGCCTGCCTTCGGCTCAGGGCGTGATCCTGGCGTTATGGGATCGAGCCCCACATCAGGCTCCTCCTCTATGAGCCTGCTTCTTCCTCTCCCACTCCCCCTGCTTGTGTTCCCTCTCTCGCTGGCTATCTCTATCTCTGTCAAATAAATAAATAAAATCTTTTAAAAAAAAATAAATAAATAAAAATAAATAAATAAAAAAAAAAAATAAAAACAATTCCATGGGTCCCAATTGCAAAAACACAACAAGAAGAAGAACATTGAATTGTATCGACCAAAAGTAAGCATCTTAAAACCTGATTAGATGCTTACTAAATCATGACATGACAGATATAAAATGAATCCCTAGTCTATCCTTGATTTCAAACAAGGACTTATGAAAATGGTTCAGAATATAAAATTATGGAAAACATTACAGTACATCAAAGCAAAGCAAGTTTAATTAGGCTTAGTTTGATAATTGCGGGCAACAAAGAACCTGCCTCACAGCACGGCTAGTGTAAAATCCAGCAGTAAGTCCAGTTGATCCAAATTAAAACCGTCCTATCTACCATCCCACATGAATCCTTTTATCTGAAGTCTGCAGAGAACAAAGAATTACAATTCAGCTCAGAATGACAGAGGGCTGGTCGTTTTTTCATCAGGATTTGCTCTGGCTAAAACCTGACTATGTATGTTTCATTTCTCCAGTCTAAAAAGGTAACATACAAGGACTTTAAGGTAAAAGCCAAGAGACTTACCAGTACTGGTGAAAGCCAATAGCGGATCAGCGTATTTCTTTGTCGCACATAGATCTATAGAATCCATTTCCACTTTTCCCCACATAGGTGTCATAGGGAACAAATACGTCACCTTGCAGCCAAATTCTTTCCTGAATTATTGATTCTCTAGATGCAAAGGGTAGAAATGGATCTCTCGGGAGAATTATAAAACTTCCCCCAAATTTAAGGAGATTAAAAACATCACGAAATTAATTGGGTCAAAGTGTAATTGCTATGCTAATTTTTCAAAGTGAAAAAAAACGTTAACAGGGAATCGGGAAGCCTAAAAGGAAAGTCAGGGGTGGAGGTGAATGCTGTTAGATCTCCTGCCCCACCCCCCTTCCTGATTCAGGCCCTCATCACCTACCAGCAGGACAGTCACTGAGGTGGACATCAGGGCTCCTCCTGCCACCCACTTTCAACACCCTCAGCCAAATTTTGGTCCTAAAAAGCAAATGTGATCATGTTGTCTGCCCACTTACAGAATTCCACTGAAATTTAAAAAATTCAATCCTCATATAAAAACAGTCAAACTCACTAATAGAAATGCTAATTAAAGCAGCAATTAAATATCATTTTTGCTTATCAAATGGGCACAAATGTCAAACAAAAAATGATTAGTGCTGGTAAGAGAGTTATGGAAGAGGCACTTTTATAAATACCTCTAGTGAAAGCATCAATTAGTATAGCTTTTTGAAAATCCATTTGGCTATATAAGATCATGAGCATTAAAAAAGAAGTCATATGCCTTGACCCTACTTCTATGATTTTATCCTAAAAAGTAATCAGAGTTATGAACAAAGATTTATGTAGAAAAACAGTGATGAGTGGTTAAAATTGCCATGCTTAGCAGAAGCAATGTAAAACTCCAACATTAAGAAAATGGTGGCCAGAGGGGTGCCTGGGTGGCTCAGTCAGTTAAGCATCGGACTCTTGATTTTGCTCAGGTCATGGTCTCAAGGTGGTGAGATTGAACCCCGCTTAGGACTCTGTGTGCAGCAGTGAGTCTGCCTGAGATTCTCTCTCCCTCTTCCCCTCCCCCACTTGCATGCATTTGCATACATATGCTCTCTCTTTCTTTCAAATAAATAAATAAATCCTTAAAAAAAGAAAATGGTGTCCAGAAGTCCACCTAAAGGCAGCCTGGACACCTGTCTCAATCCATTTAGGCTGCTCTAACAAAATACCGTAGACTGGGTGGCTTGTAAACAACACAAATTTGTTTCTCACAGTTCTAGAGGCTGGGAAATCCAAGATCAAGGGCTAGCAGATTCCGTGTCTTGTGAAAGCCCACTTCCTAGTACATAGCTGGCCACCTTCCCAAGGTGTCTTCACATGGTAGAAAAGTAAGGGATCTCTGTGGGGTCTGTTCTTTAAGGGCACTAATTCCATTCATGAGGACTCCATCTTCTGACCTAATCACATCTCAACAGCCTTAGCTCCAAATATCATCCCTTTGGGGGTCAGGATTTCAAGATATGATTGGGGGGGTGTGAAAGGGTCACAAACATTCAGTCTATAGCAATGCTGCAGGGCAGATCTCTGGAGATAAGGAATTCTACAGCTAGAATTGACTAATTGCAAACATTGACTAGTCTCCAGAGTAAGAGAACAGTGAAGCTGATTGTTAAGCCGTGAATACAGGAGTACATGAGCAGGAGGACATTGTTCCGATTTGCAATACCCTGCAGAGTTGCTAATGCTGCATTCAAAATATTTATTGACTTTTTAATAATGCATCTACATAGCAAAGAATTCAAGTAACAGAGGATATTCAAAAGTCAAGTTTTAGCCCAAACACCACCACATGAAATAAATCACGATTAATATTAAAGTGCACGATACTCTGGTTTCTCTTCAGATCGCATAAATCTTTCACCTTTTACTAAAGTACACATCATCCCAGCAGTCCTCTGTGCATATTTAAACTGGATACGAGAAAGACTTTTATAAAACTAGGATCAAATATAAATAAATTAAATAATACACTTTTTCTTGTTTAAATGCTGCTCATCATTTTTTTTTAAACTTTTTTTGTGTATTTTATTTTGTTTTGACTTTTTAATGTGGTTGCTCATTCTATCAGGTACCGTAGGAGGAAGATCCCGTGGTCCGGTTTTACTCTGCCTTCTTTACAAGGATGTGTCCCACAGTCTTGGTTACAAAGATATTGATGCTGGGTCATACATCTCTAAAACCTGCTAAAACTGGTTAGTGTTTCTAACACAAGAAATGTCTTTTATTAGGGGCAAAGACAGGCTCATTTCTGTATCACACGTTGTCAGGGTGGAGACCAAAATAGAATCAGAGTTGAGAAAAGTGACCTATTTGTTTTCTCGAGTCCATGTTTAACAACAACAGTAACCAAGTGACTTCTGGAACTCTAGAGCGGTAAGTGTCATCTGTGGAGCTTTGCTGAGGAGCTTCCCTTACCATCCGTCTTATAATGTCTCTGAAGGATCGTTATTTAGAGTCTTCTGTTGCTCTGACCCGGCTTTAAGTGTCCCCATCGCACAAGCATCTGGAGTTACAAGATCTCGAAGTCATCATTCAGTTAGTGTTTACTGAGTACCTACTACGCGCTCAACTCTGTCCCCAGTGCTTTGGGAAAGGAACGAGAAGTCAAGTCTCTGCCTTCCCAGAACTTCCCAGTTGGAGAGATAAGGTGCGTTCCTCCCACACAGTGGCGTCACAGAGCAAAACAGGAGAGAAGGGCTCCGCTCTGCGTTCCGCCTGAGCCTGAGCTTTGATGAGCTTGATTACATCCGTGGGGAGGGTCCCAAGGGGTCGTTCTCTCCAGCTTCTCACGCTGAAGCACTCATCATAAATGCCTATTCCTTGAGCAGCCATTGCCAGTCCTTACCTGATAACTGCGAGCGACACTTTTAAAGTGGGAAATTATTGAGCTCTTCGTGTGTAAAAGGTTTCTGAACTACCTATTAGTCAACCAGTTCTCCCTCAGAAGCACATAAAACTGTCATTTTGAGTCACACTGAGTCAACCACAGGCTACCTTGGCTCGCGGGGCACAAAAATGAGTTTATGTTGAACAAGAGGTTACATCCGCCCATCTCCACTACCTTTTCAGTTTCTCTAAAACTTAATGTGGACTTGTCACTCATGGGTCCAAAATCAGTATTTCTTAACATAAACTTCAGCGTAGGTGACTATCCGATATAAAAGGAAGTGTGGAACCAACCCCGGGCTCGAATGCCGGCTCTGCCATTCTCTAGCTCTGTGACCTTGCACCAGAGGTTCCTCGTCCGCAAAATGGGACTATGGCCACCTCCCCGTGGAGGCTGTTTCGAGGATTCCCGTCACTGCAGGGAAAGCGCCAGGCATAGAACACTGCTCAGTAACTCGCTTCTTTATGCGAGAGCTTCTCTCTATGTTTATGGCTCTCTTGGGACCCCTAAATGTTAGTGTTCTAAGATTTCACGTATTCCCTTTCGGCTTTTGGCTGGGAGGAGGCCTAGGTCCAACTCTTCTCAGTCGGCCGGAGTCCGGGTTCATAGACACCTGCCGCTTCCGCCATGCTGCCGAAGTTCAACCTCAAGGAGATCAAAGTCGTATACCTGAGGTGCACCGGTGGGGAAGTCGGTGCCGTGTCCTCCCAGGGCCTGAAGATTGGCCCCCTGGGTCTGTCTCCAAGAAAGGCTGGTGACGACATCCCCAAAGCAACGGGTGATGGGAAGGGTCTGAGGATGACAATGAAACTGACCATTCGGCACAGACAGGCCCAGAGTGAAGTGGTACCTTCTGCTTGGCTCCGATTATCAAAGCAGAAAAACATTAAGCACAGTGGAAACATCAATTATGATAAGATTGTCAATATTGCCCAACAGATCTGACACCAATCCTTTTTATTAATCTTCTTTATTTTTAATTTTTTTAAAGATTTTATTTATTTATTTATTTATTTATTTGACAGAGAGACACAGCGAGAGAGGGAACACAAGCAAGGGGAGTGGGAGAGGAAGAAGCAGGCTTCCTGCGGAGCAGGGAGCCCGATGCGGGGCTCAATCCCAGCACCCTGGGATCAGGACCTGAGCCGAAGGCAGATGCTTAACTAAGCTGAGCCACCCAGGCACCCCTAAAATTTTTTTTTACTTATTCATTTTTAAGTAGGCTCCATGCCCAAAGTGGGGCTTCAACTCACAACCCCAAGATCAAGAGTCTCATACGCTACCGACTGAGCCATCCCCGAGCCCCAGTGCAACACTGATCTTTAGCCAGAGAATTCTCTGGAATCATTGAAGAGATCCTGGGGGCTGCCCAGTCTGTGGGCTGCGATGTTGATGGGCACCACCCTCATGACATCATAGATGACATCAACAGTGGTGCAGCGGAATGCCCAGCCAGTTAAGAACTATGAAGGAAGATATTTCAATAAAGGATCATAAAGATTTAAGAGGTAGAGAGAGTACTGAGATTAATGATGGCTTCATGAAGGATATAAAGAAGTAGAGCTGAGTCTTAGCAAACACTTTGGCTTCGGGTAGGTTTCAAAGAGAGCGGAAGATAGGACAGAGGTGGAGCCTGTGTGAGCAAAGCTAAGGGGGTAGGAATGAATGTAGCAACAACCTGACCCCGACAAGGAGGAAGGCAAAGGAATGAACATTTTCAGAGAAACTGGGATATGCCAAGAACCTCTGTGGGCTCATTTAGGCAAATGAGCTTTAATTTTCCTAACAAACCTATAAACTAGATTTGTTTATTGGTTTCTCGGTTATTAATTGAGTGGCTACATTTTTTTGGAAGATGCTGGAAGACCATACAGTCAAGAGGCAGCAGAGCTAGAATTCACACCCAGAGCTCCTGCCCCAAGCTTGTGTTTTTCCAGCTACAAGTTGCTACCTGCACAGGGGAGCGGCATTTAGATAATTAAAGTGAGGGCAGATTACAGAGGACAGGAAAGCCGGGTAGATGAGTTTAAAATTGTTGCTATGTTGATTATTCTATCGCCCTGTTAATTAAATTATAAATACATTAGCCAGCCATGTATATCATTTATCAGTGATTAAACAAATGGTAAAAGATAAAATTTTTGTTAATCAGATTAAAGGAGACACGACAACTCAATGCAATAGCCAATCCTATACTAGCAGAAAAAGAAGAAATGAAATGCGTTATAAAAGACATTATTGGGGGGCGCCTGGGTGGCTCAGTTGGTTAAGCATCTGCCTTCTTTGGCTCAGGTCAGCATCCCAGGGTCCTGGGATCGAGCCCCGGGTAGAGCTCCCTGCACAGCTGGGAGTCTGCTTCTCTCTCTCCCACTCACCCTGCTTGTGCTCTCTCTCTCTCTCTCTGTCAAATAGATAAATAAAATCTTTAAAAAAAAAAAGACATTATTGGGTTGACGGACAAAATCGGAAGCAGGATGGTAGATGAGGTAAAAGTATTCTATCAATGATAACTTTGCTGAACTTGATGACTGCATTATGGTAAGATAAGAGAATATACTATTCTTAAGAAATACACATTGAAATATTGAAGGGTAAGTTCTGGGATGTGTGTAACTAGCTCTCAAACGGTTCAGAAAAAAAATTTATATATATTATATATATAAATAATATATATATTATTTATATTATATATATTATATTATTATATTAAAANTATATATAAATAATATAATATATAAATAATATATTATTTATATTATTATACATTATATTATTATATAAAAAAAAATATATATATATTCTATATATATATATTCTCTCTCTCTTTCTCCATTTATATAAATGGAGAAAGAGAGAGAGAATGACAGAGCCAATAAGGTGAAATGTTAACTATAGATAAATCCGTATAAAATATAATCAGGTTTTCTTTGTACTATTCCTATCCTTGAAACTTTTCTTCAAATTTTCTATTATTTCCAAGAGAATTATATTTTTGATCACTTTTATTTCAAAGATTTGGAACTAACTGCCTTGATCAAATATTGAAGGTCTAACCAAAGTGATTTTTTGAAACAAAAATCTAGCATAACACTTTTCTCTTTTAAAAAGATCAAATTTAATTTATCCAGAATGTAGGAAGAGAAAAGGGAATTTAATGAGCACCTAATGTGTTCTAGGCCCTTTACAAATTTTTTTCATGTAACCTTCACAACAAGTCTTCAAGGTAGATTTTATCCCCATTTTTCAAGTGATAAAACTGGGGGCTCAAAGAACTCAAAGTTCCCAAGGTAAGGTGGAAACTGGATTCGAATCCAGATCTATTTTATATCTATAGTGTCAAATCAAAGTAAATATTTATAAGGTGTGAAAATATTATAATCATCTCATTATTTATATGTAAAATCAAAATGCATTCATATTAAACTATTACATTTGATATTAAACAAACACTGGTTAATGTCCACCCTTTACCTGGATTATCCTAAAAGCACAGTTTGGATTATTTGCCTTAAGTGCATTGTCTGACGTGTCCCTTCTGGAGGTCAATCACCAGCTAAAGAAGCTGAATCATGAAACAAAGAAAGGAGATGCTGTAGCAAAATCTACTGGCCATGACCTTAGTTGAACACAACTGAGCACCCTACATGTAAGATCCCGATTTTCCTTCTACACTCTCTATAAATTAAGTCCACGTGCATGTGCACATGCGTGTGCCCACACATGTGATATCATTTAGCCCCTTACTCCCTACCCATCCAAACCTATATGCTCCCAACCTGGGATTCTGTCCTCTCCTCCTTACCCTCCCTGCCCCATCAATGCTTAGTTATCAGAGAAGGACTACAAGTACTAAGGGCCCACAGTGAAACAGGACGACCTCATGTCCCGTCTCCATGGGTCTGTCTCTCCACAGGTAATTTCACCCAACAATGCACTTCACTGATTCAATTTCCTTTGTCACATTCTCTATTGTGATGCCAAACAGACATAAATGATGTTAAACCAGGCTAAGAATGTGTTTGGAGATCGTATAGAATGGAATTGGATGTAAGAAGAGGTGTCAATTATCATAGACTTGTTCATCTTTTCCCTGCCATGGTGGCATTTGAAATATTTCTGCTACTCATTTAGATTCCAATCTCTGAGCTTCCCTCTCCCTTCTTCCAGCTTCTAAGTCAAACAGATTTTTCTCAGCAAAATAACCCTTCAGTGACTAGCAGGGACAGGCTGGTATGTGGGCTCTAGCAGATGTATGAGACAAGCTCTACAGGCATGTTAAAGGGCTCGGTGTCAAGACAAAATTTATCTAATGCAGCGTTTCCTCTCAAGTGCGATTTATCATCCCTTAGATGTTGAACCCCTTATAAATATTAGATTCTCTTTTTTCACAAACACTTTGTTATTTTACCCTTGGTTCGGGACAGGCTTTGAAATTAGATTGACTCATTTCATTTCTGCTTGCAGATTCACTTTCTTTACTTCCAATTCTAATTTTTTTCCCTTTGCCTTGAAATTCAATTTATATTCTAACACTTTGAAAAACAATGTCAATTAGAATTTGGCACTTTTGGGGAAGCTGTTTGTTCCAAAACACCTTTTAGCACATCCACATCAATGGAGTGTCTGTTGGTGGACCCACCATCCTAGGAAGACCGCTGGCATCTACAAAGTCACCCAGTGTGTGCCTCCAGTGTGACAATATCTCTGATGTCATGAGGCCTTTGCTGTGACTGAGCAAAGAGATCCAGTTGCTTCTAAACTATTAAGGCCAATGATGATAGAATATTAGAGCTCAAAGCTGGCGGTGCCAGCTGATTTTTTTGGTGGCAAGACTGGGGAAAGGAGCAGTAGCCACAGAGTGTGATCCTAGAGAGTGATTATCAGGTCCTGACGCATAAGGATGCCAGGTCATGTCACAGTAGCACGTCCAAAGGGATTGACAAAGCCAGGGCCTCCTGAGGTAAGAATTGGAAATGTCAATGCATAACCAACAGACGTCAGAAATTGGGGGAAGTACACGAGATGTACGGTGGGTCAGAAGAGCAAACTAGGCCGTAGATAAGGCAAATTCCGGAAATGGGCTAACGTCCTCTGCTGGATACTATAAAGGCGTGGAAGAGGAAGAATTCAGAGACTTTCCAGCCCAACACCTGTGCTGAATGAGGCCTACAGACCGGCCGCTCCGTGTGAGCTATGCTTTCCCCAACTGAAATTAATCACTTGTTCCCCAAACTCCCACAGCACTTTGTTACCTTATTTACAACCCTTGAAATAATGGATGTGGAAGTGCTTTGTAAACTGAAAAGCACTGTACAAATGTCAGACGCTGGGGGTTTAGCAGGGGAGCAATAGATAATGCCTTTCTTCCGGTCCTGAGTCAGGAACCAATAGAGAGAGAGACAGAGAGACACACAGGGAGTCAGCCAGCCTGAGATCAGCTGTCAGGCTTCTTACTGATACAGCCGGTTCAGGCGCAGGGCCGCAGTGGACTTCCTCATACATCCCCCCAGAATTACACTCACCCCTCAGCCAAGGCATGAAGGCTGACCAAGGAGCCCATGCTAATCAAAGGCATCCTTCCTCCTCCCCCGGGAGCAGAACGAGGGGAGGCCAGAAGTGTTCTCTCAGTCCCTCCACGTAGAAAACTGAAAAGAACCCAAGTCCATTCACCGTAAAGGACTTTCCGTGCTCGTGCTGCAGTCACTTAGGCATACTTGGCAGGCTCTGGGCAAGATAGTGAAGATATAGAGAGCAATGAGACCTCAGGGAGTTTATAATCTCATAGAAACTATTAATAATCCAATGTGCTAGCCGTCCATTAAGAAAAGTGGAGTTCTTTGAGCTAGGGAAGGTTTTGGAGAGCTGGTGATAAGGGAGTTGGTTCTTGGAGTATGTGTAGGAGTTCACTAGATGGAGAAGAGAAGGAAGGGAATTCTTCCCAGCAAAGGAAGCAGCAGGGCAAAGACAGGAACGCTCAGACCCTAAAAGGAAATGGCGTACAAATAAACTAACACAAAGGCCTTTGAGAGTACAAAGCTATATACTTTTGTATCTTACTTTTTTTATACAGCAAAGTTGAAGGCACAATTCAGATTAATATCCATGCTTTTTAGTTCAAGATGATAAAACCATGGTTTTCCTTTCTAACCCAATTTAACATATGAAAACTTTTGGAATTTGCTTTAAAAAAAAAGTAAGTCCAAAAAGTGTCTTGAGAAAGACACAACTTTCATGCGACACAGGTGGTTCACTCCTTACCAAAAGGTACAGTTCAGGAGACTATAAAAAACAAGAGCGGATATCACTACTTACTCAGGTCTCTTGGGACAGTAAAGGGAATTTACATAGTCTACAGCAACTTGTAGTAAAATCCCCTTTCTAATCCTGTCTACTTCTCTCATACTCCGACTCTGGTCCGAACCCCTCTCCTCGACAGCCCCTCCAAAATAAACAAAGCCTACTTCAGATCAGGGGAGGAAGCACCCCCACTTAATCACTTATGTTTTATGTCCTAAGTTCTCTACTTGCAATACATATGAGAGATCGGATATACACCAGCTGTACAGATGAGAAGATCAATGCCCATTCAATATGCAGAAAGTTCATTGCACACTGCAGACTAAAATCTGTACCCAAACATACTTCCCGTTGCTCTCCCTACATTGAAAAGCAAAATGGTTTGGCTGCTGCCTCCAAGTCTGGGTTTTTAGGATCCTCTTACGTGCATTTGTCATAGTTTGGTTTTTGAGCAGCTTCCTTCATCCTCGGGAATGGTATATTGCCTCCGTTTGTCATCTGAACTTTTTCAAATCCACTTCCCCCAAAGTCTGAGGACAGCGCTTGCCTATAACTCTAAGTTGTCAGAGTCACATTCTCCAACTGTTCCCATCACATCCACTCTATTGGACATTTTTCCTAATTCTAAGGGTGCCCCGGCGCAGGCGCCCTGCACAGCCTCTGTCCTCTCCCAGCTCCTCACCTGGCTTTGCTAATCTACACAGGGGTTACCTGTGAAACCTAATGACTCAGTTGGGCTTCACACCAGCATCCTCAAAAAACAAATAGCAATCAGAATTCTTGACCAGAATGTTTCTAAATGTCGGCTTGTCCTCATCCCCCACACGGCTGTGCTTCTGTTCTCCAGGCCCCATTGTTCTGCCATGGTTATGACAAAAAGCACCAAACTGCTCAGGAGAAAAGTGGATCTGTGGCAAAATAACAAGGACTTAAGATTTTTTTTTAAAGATTTTATTTATTTATTTGACAGAAAGAGAGACAGCCAGCAAGAGAGGGAACACAAGCAGGGGGAGTGGGAGAGGAAAAGCAGGCTCCCAGCGGAGGAGCCCGATGTGGGGCTCGATCCCAGGACCCCGGGATCACGCCCTGAGCCAAAGGCAGATGCCCAACGACTGAGCCACCCAGGCGCCCCAGGACTTAAGATTTTTAACACAGTGAAAGACAATACAAAAAATTAAGACCCTCAATTGCTAAGTGGATAAACAAACAATTCACCAAAATTAAATACAAAGGATTAACAAACTCAGGTGACATTTTCACCCTCTCAAGTATTCAAAGCAATACAAATTGAAAAATGATAAGATAAAATTTCATACCAACGATATTTAAAAGATGATACCCAATGCCATCAAAGGTTTGGGAAGACAGATATTCTCACACTTCTAATAAATTGGTATGATCTTTGTTGAAAGCAATTTCAGAGTATTAGCTGCCAGTTGCAGCATTCTATCGTAAGTACAAAATGAGAATAAAAATGTATACACGAGGATACTCATCATTATTTGTATTACTCAGCATTATTTGTAGTAGCAAGAAACTTAGAAATATCCTTAATGTCTATTTTAGACAAATAATTAAATAAATTATAATTTATGATGCTGATAAGGATTTTAATGCAGAAGAAACTATTCATATATATCTCTGTATAGTATAACTATGAAATATTACCAGATATGCATAAGAAAAAGAACAAAAAGGGAATACACTAGAATATTAACAATGATTGAGTTTAAAGTGATGAAATTCTGGGTGATCTTTTAATTTTTTAGTTTTTCTGAATAAGAATGTGTCATGTAGGGGCACGTGGGTGGCTCAGCCAGTGGAGTGTCTGCTTTCAGCTCGGGTCATGATCCCAGGGTCCTGGGATCGTGCCCAGCATCAGCCTCCCTGCTCAGCGGGGAGTCTGCTTCTTGCTCTCCCTCTGCTGCTCCCCCTGCTTGTGCTCTCTCACTCTCTCTGACAATTAATAAATAAAATCGTAAAAAAAAAAAAAAGGAATGTGTCATGTCTATAATGAGGGAGGGGGAACTTTTTAGAAGATATTTGAATTGATAATCAAGAGACTTAGTTCTAGTCCAAGTTCTGACACTAAAAAAAATTGAGTTTTAGATCATTCACATTGTATCTCTGAGCCTAATTTTTCAAATCTGAAATGTGGTAGTTCAACAATGTGTCAAGTTGATGAAACTAAACTGGATCCTAAAATTCCCTTCCCTGAAAGTTCCCAGCTGGGACAGTTCTCCAAGTTGGAGCCATCTTGTTCTTAGCTCAGCAGGCTGGTGCAGGGAACCAGGCTGTTCATGTACATAGTCCCTTGCCTGCTGGCGCAGCTTGCTGGTGTGGGCAGCAGTCAGTCTGAAGCTTCTCTTCCTTTCCTCAGATCCTCATTCAGCTTCTCCACATACTTGGAATAAACGTATGTGATGAATAGACTGCTGTGATGAAAGGCACCAGCTTCTTCAGCAGGACATCCACATCATCAAAGTCAAGGCAACAAGAATGGACCCGGGTTTGCTTTAATCCATCCTCACGGGCTCCAGCTCATGCTTCTGGGTTCCACCTTGTTCCAACTCTCCCCTACTTTACATTGATCTCTTCTGCCCACCCTGCAGAATTCAAACACCAGGGTCAAACACAAAGACAACAGTCATAGAGAGACTTTTAATCACCTTCCACAATTGTGTAAGGTCAAATTTCTATCATAAATAAATGCATATGTAGTGATTGTACTTCTCTGACTGAACCATGACTGATAAAGAAAATAAGAGATGGGTGGTGAGATTTATTTATTAAAGTCCAAAGTTCCTTCCAGCCCTAAACTAGAGGATTCTGAAGTAAACTCAAAGTCTCCTTACATTCATGATCAATTGAAAATTCAGGGAGTCAACTCAACACAAAGTTAACACCAGCGTAATGTTGGGTGGCTCAGGGAAAGGTGCCAAGCACACCTGAGTATCTCTGCTCCTCCCAAAATCTCATGAAAAAGATGGTAAAATCATTTAAAAGCTATAACTCCAAAAGATCCAAGAGAAGAGCCAACATTGAAGAGTTTTTTTTATTTTATTATATTATGTTAATCACCATACAGTACATCCCCAGATTCTGATGTAAAGTTTGATGCTTCATTAGTTGCGTATAACACCCAGTGCACCATGCAATACGTGCCCTCCTTACTACCCATCACCAGTCTATCCCATTCCCCCACCCCCTCCCCTCTGAAGTCTTCAGTTTGTTTCTCATAGTCCATAGTCTCTCATGTTTCATTCCCCCTTCTGATTACCCCCCTTTTCTTTATCCCTTTCTTCCCCTACCGATCATCCTAGTTCTTATGTTCCATAGATGAGAGAAATCATATGATAATTGTCTTTCTCTGCTTGACTTATTTCACTTAGCATTATCTCCTCCAGTGCCGTCCATGTTGCAGCAAATGTTGAGAATTCGTTCTTTCTGATAGCTGAGTAATATTCCATTGTATATATGGACCACAGCTTCTTAATCCAGTCATCTGTTGAAGGGCATCTCGGCTCCTTCCATGATTTGGCTATTGTGGACAATGCAGCTATGAACATTGGGGTGCATATGGCCCTTCTCTTTACTACGTCTGTATCTTTGGGGTAAACACCCAGTAGTGCAATGGCTGGGTCATAGGGTAGTTCAATTTTTAACTTTTTAAGGGACCTCCACACTGTTTTCCAGAGTGGCTGTACCAACTTGCATTCCCACCAACAATGTAGGAGGGATCCCCTTTCTCCACATCCTCTCCAACAATTGTTGTTTCTTGCCTTGTCTATCTTTGCCATTCTAACTGGCGTAAGGTGGTATCTCAGTGTGGTTTTGATTTGAATTTCCCTGATGGCTAATGATTTTGAACATTTTTTCATGTGTCTGTTAGCCATTTGTATGTCTTCATTGGAAAAGTGTCTGTTCATATCTTCTGCCCATTTTATGATTTGTTTATTTGTTTCTCGTGTATTGAGTTTGAGAAGTTCTTTGTAGATCTTGGATACCAGTCCTTTATCTGTGGTGTCCTTTGCAAATATATTCTCCCATTCCGTGGGCTGTCTCTTAGTTTTTTTAACATTGAAGAGTTTTAATAAATTGCTGGAACACATAAAGCAGATGGAAGAATCGTGACTAAGGAAAGGAACCCAAGGCTGCAACAGCCTAGGGTATAAATGAAGGGATCTGCAGGACCTTAAGGACTCTAGATTCTAAGGTAGCAGGTAACTCGGGCACGCATGTGGGAAGCAGTGCTGAGAATACCAGGAGCAAAAATGAAGGCCTGGCATGTTGGATACGTGACCTCTCCCGGCAACTCCTCACCAGGACAGTGACCAGAATGGCCACAGTCATGCATTTTTTCCTGGCCAGGAATTGAGTTGTCCTTAATTTTTAAAGAGAAATTGTTCTCAACTTTAAATGCAATCTGGGGTGAAATCAGGGCACCCACTAAGCAGTATCCCCACTGAGTAGAGTCCTCCATTTAATTCCATGTAGGGGGCCCCCATAACAGTCTGCTCTCACCTGTCCTGTCCAAAAGCCTAACAGTCAACGACCACAGTTCTATGCGCCGAACTCCCATTCTGATCTCTATTGCTTTGGTATTAAGTGTAAACAAATATTTGCAATGTAAATGAAAAAAATCAAGCAGGAAACCCCCCCCCACACACACACCCCAAAATTCAGGGAGCAGAAGAAAACTAAACACACAAGCAAAGCAAAATCTGTAAAACCAAGAATTATATCCTATGAATGAGCCAAGAGAGACTAAGGAAGAGCTCTTAGAATTCAAAAATCTGGGGGCGCCTGGGTGGCATAGCGGTTGGGCGTTTGCCTTCGGCTCAGGGCTGATCCCAGCGTTATGGGATCGAGCCCCACATCAGGCTCCTCTGCTATGAGCCTGCTGCTTCCTCTCCCACTCCCCCTGCTTGTGTTCCCTCTCTCGCTGGCTGTCTCTATCTCTGTCAAATAAATAAAAAAAAATCTTTAAAAAAAAAAAGAATTCAAAAATCTGGCTGTACGTTTGTTGAGATTTAAAAAGTACAATGGTAGAATGGAAAGATAAATTCGAGGCTATTCCCCAGAGTATAGGAAGAAAAAAATTTTGAAAATTATGAGAGTAATTTAAAGAGGGAGAGATCAAATCAGAGGTCAACATTAGATTAACAAGAGTTCTGGAAAGAGATAACAAGGAAAGCAGGAGGAAATAAATTATCAAGGAAATAGTATAAGAGAACATACCAGAGCTGAAGAAGGACACAAGTCTTTAGGTTAAAAAGAGAGCCTCTGAGTAAAGTCTCAAAGGATGGGGAGAGATCCCTACCTGGCCATGGCATGATGAAATTTCAGAAAACCAAGGATAAAGAGATTGTAAAAGTAAGTAGAAAAAAAAGAAAGAAAACACATACACTAATATAAGCTATAACCACCACCACAATAGAAATATGATTCAAAGTTTGAAAAAGTTGAGGATATGATAAAAACAAGTAGTGGAGTGTAGAAAATTTTCCATTTGAACTAAATGGTAGGCACAATCTCCATTGAGTGGCAAAGTGATGATGGTATTACACCCACAGAGAATAATCTCAAGTATGGTAGTTTACACATCAGTGAATGATATTTACGTGATCATAATAATGCACATAATACTTCCTGGTTTTAAGCTTGTAGAATCAACACATAGAGAAATCTTGGAAAAACCCACTGTGATTTTGGACTACAACGTAGCTGTCACCAACTTTGAAGTAGAAGGAAGTGGGGAGGGATGGAAGGAAGGAGGAGAGCAGAGGATTCCTCATCTTATGAAATAGTAAAAATACAGTGGCTGGAATTAGAATGAAGAGTAAACATGTTGTTTATGGCTGCAGAAATCTTCCAGGGAAGACGAAACCAAGCATAGTGATAGAACTGTTGGTCCAGACCAGGTAAGAACGACCTAATCTTTCCCTATCCTGAAAAGGAATTGATTTTGATACATTAACAGGAAGCAAAATAAGCCTTTGTATATTGTTACATTGGTATTTGTTTTAGAGATTCTAAAAGTGACTAACCAAAAGAACCCAAAACAAGAATGTGTGAAAAAGTGGATGCCCTAGGGATGAGACTGGGAGTGAGTATGATCTCAGCTCAGAGTTACCCGAGGCCGCCTTGAAAGGAGGGCCTGCCTGAGCATGAAGCCAACATGGAGGAACCAGGATCAGGATTCAGAGAAAAGGAGAACAATCTAGATCCGAGGATATGGTTAGACCCGTTCAGTCAAGCTGAATGCAAAACTGGATTTTTACTTATGTAAGCTATTTTGGTGAGTTCTTAGGACTGCTCTAACAAAATACCATCAAACAGGTGGCTTGTAAACAACAGACATGTATTCCTCACAGTTCTGGAAGCTGGAAAGTCCAAGATCAAGACACCATAGATTCAGTATCTGGTCAGGAACAGCTTCCTCAGAGTCTTCTCACCCTAACCTCACATGGTGAAAGGGGCAAGGGATCTCTCTGGGGCCTCTTGTATAAGGGCATATCCCATTCATGAGGTCACTACCCTCATGACCTAATCGCCTCCCAAAGGTCCCACCTCCTAATACCATCACCATGGGGCTAGGATTTTAACATATGAATTTTGGAGGAACACATTCATAGCATAACCCAATAAAGTCTACTTTGGAGTTGGGTTTTTAGAACCTGCCTTTAAAAAGGCCCAGTATAGGGGCGTCTGGGTGGCACAGTCGGTTAAACATCCGACTCAGTTTCGGCTCAGGTTGTCGTGAGATCAAGCCCTGAGTCAGGCTCTGCTCTGAGCATGGAACCCACCTGGGATTCTCTCTCTTCCTCGCCCTCTGCCCCTCCCCTCCTCTCTCTCTCTCTCTCTCTCTCTCTCTCTCTCGGAAATAAATAAGTCATTAAAAAAATAAATTTAAAAAATTTTTAGGGGGCGCCTGGGTGGCACAACGGTTGGGCGGCTGCCTTCGGCTCGGGGCGTGGTCCCGGCGTTGTGGGATCGAGCCCCACATCAGGCTCCTCTGCTGTGAGCCTGCTTCTTCCTCTCCCACTCCCCCTGCTTGTGTTCCCTCTCTCGCTGGCTGTCTCTATCTCTGTCAAATAAATAAATAAAATCTTTAAAAAAAATTTTTTTTAAATAAAAATGCCCAGTATATGCCAGCTGTTCCTCTCCCTCAACCCCCTCCCCACTTCCAGTTGAGGTCCTTGTCTTCCTGTCTTCATAAACCTGCATTGTTGGATGCCTTGTGTTGTGTGTCTGCAAAAGTTGGAAGTTGGAAGTTCCTAGCCACATGAATTAATACAAGAACTATTTTTGAATTGGTAAGTACAAACTTATTTAGCACTGCTGTCTTTAAAAATAAGGAAGTACTGGGGATGCCTGAGTGGCTCAGTCGGTTGAGCATCTGACTCTTGATTTCGGCTCAGGTCATGATCTCAGTGTCATGAGATTGAGTCCCAAGAAAATAATAAATAAATAAATAAATAAATAAATAGGTACTGTTGATATGAAGAGACTGGACTGGGTGCGTAAATTAAATGTCTGAGTTTGGGGCCTCTCTCGTAGCCACAACAGTGGTATTCTTGGACTGAGCCCCAAAGCTCTGCCTGACGAACAAAACGCATGACTGTCTCTTTAGAATCGTAGAGTCATGCAACACCAGAAACAATCACCTAACATCCTCATTTTTGTCTGTGGGAAACTGGGGCTCTGAGAGATTAAAGTGATTTGTTAAGAGGATGTGCTAAGAATCAGTGGCAGAACCAGGACTAGAGTCTGAGTTTCTCCAGGCTCCTAGTTCCCCCCTCTTTGTGTTACACCTTTGGGGTGGGGGCAGGGGAGAAAAAGAAGGGAGAGAACAGCAAAATGATAACATCGAGTCTGCAGAGTCAAATAAGGGACATAAACAGGGATACAAAGGGGGCTTGGGTAGCAGCGGCTTCCCCTGACACTCCCTTGCCCAGTGCTCTCCTTGACTGAAGCCAGTTCCAGAGAGTTCTGAGTCCCTTCTGCAGCTAACATCCTGGATCTGGGAGGCTGGAACATCTGGGGGCATATCCCTTCTGCATCTTCTAGGTATGTAGAGCACCATGCGAGGACACCGCTCAGCCTGCTTTCGCTGAGGCCAGTGGCATTTTTGGCGTAGGCCAGAGCTCTCCGGGTCATTCTGCTGGGTTTTAAATGCTTTTCAGTCAGGGGCACCTGGGTGGCTCAGTTGGTTAAGCATCTGCCTTCAGTTCAGGTCATGATCCTGGGATCCTGGGATCAATTCCCCAGTTGTGGTCCCTGCTCAGTGGGGAGTCTGCTTCTCCCTCTCCCTTTGCCTGCTGCTCCCCCTGCTTGTGCTCTCTACTCTCTGCGTATCAAAGAAGTAAATAAAATCTTGAAAGAGAAAGAAAGAAGGAAAGAAAGAAAGAGAGAGAGAGAAAGAAAGAAAGAAAGAAAGAAAGAAAGAAAGAAAGAAAGAAAGAAAGAAAAAGAAAGAAAGAAAGAAAGAAATGCTTTCAGTTAGAGAAACTTCTTTTTCAAACCTAATTAATAGTAAATTTAGTCTGGTATAAATATGAGATAAGAACATTTAAGGAACATCTAAAAGAGAAGAAAGAACTACCATTGTTCTCACTAGCTTCACCCAATAACTGCCTCCCTTTCTTCTTATTCTTCTCTGGCTTTTGTCCATGTGCACGCATCATTTTGCTTGGTTGTAATCAGAAGGAGCATACAATTTTGTATTAAAGCAATAAAGTTTTAATGATATATAGATAGAGAAGGCAAATGGCCATAAAGCAAAATTTATGCAGGTTCGTAGGAAAAAATCCATTTTAAAGGGGAGAGTCTAGGATAATAACACATATTAGAGCAGTACTTTGGGGATAGTGCTTATAAAGATTTTAATAAAATCCCTTCTCTATCCTTTTTATATTGTTCCTTAACCAAGTCATGATAAAATAAATATAATATATGTTCAGCCTATATTTGTACCATTTGATTTTTAAAACAACCATGGTAGTTACAGAGAAAAAAAAATTTTCATAGATCTTAAAGTGAGAGATATTACTTCCAACCCAGTGAGAGGCAAATTGTCCATGGCACTTAGAATTATGTAACTCTGTCTTGGCATGCAAATCCAGCTAACCTCAAGTAATAAGTTAACAAGCATTTATCTCTTACTCACCGTGAGTCTAGAGCTAAGCATTATTATGGGGTCACAAAATGGTTGCCTACGAGGTTCTTAAAACTCCCTGAAATTTTGAGGCAAACATACATAAACTGTCAGTGAATTGACCTGACATATTATATATTTAATTGTCATTTTGGTTTCTGTCTATATTTCCTTTCAGAAGGAGAGCCCCATGAGGGCAACAACTTTATCTGTTTTGTTCACGGCTGTGCCGGCTCCCCCTCTGTCTAACCTGGGCTGCTATACCAAAAACACCATCAATGGAGTGGCTTAAACAATGAACACTCATTTCTCACCCCTCTGGAGACAGGGAAGCCCCGGATGGAGATGCCGGCAGACGCGGTGTCTGGTGAGAGCCTTCTTCCTGGCCTGCAGATGGCTGCTTTCTCCCTGTGTCTTCACACAACAGAGAAATCTAGTCTCTTTAGCTGCTTTTAGGGCACCAATCCCACCATGGGGATTCCACTCGGGATCTCGCCCAAACCAAATTACCTACCAAAGGCCCCATCTCCAAACAACACCACATTAGGAATTAGCGCCTCAACCTATGAATCCTGAGGGGACACAAAAGATATTCAGTCCATAGCCTCCTCCTACAGTGCCTGACTATTGAGGGTCCCGGTGCGTCAGCTGACTCCCACTTTTCTGGTGCATTCTTACTAGAGTTGCAGCCCAAGCACCTCGTAATTTTTTCCACCAGTTCTAGACTGCAAGCTAACTGGTCTTTTTCATCTCCATATCTCAAATAACATGCCAGATTGTATTATTCGAGAAGATGGCAGTCTTTGTATCTCGTGACTATTTCACATGGATACAGTCATGAGAAGGCTAATCCGTGCCACGTGAACTCTGCTCCTGGCTTCCCTAAAATGTAGGCGCAGGTGACACTTGTCCCCGCAACAATGGATTGGTCGGGATAAGTTGCAAAGAACACAACTCACTCTCCCTAATCTGAACAGAAAAGGGATTTACAACAGGCACGGCTCATGGTGTCAGACACAGAAAGCTTCAGAGACACTCTACACTGACCTTCCAAAACCAACTGCAAAATCCCACTGCAGAACTGGACCACCAAGTTCCCCACCTCCATCAGGAGATTCCCGGATGAAGCAGAGAGTTGCCACTACATCAGTGAAGCCCCAAGCCACGCCATGTCTGCCGCACGCAGTCTCCTGCCCCCTCAGCGTCCACCCCGGGGCTCCCACGAGTGCAGCTGACGGCTAGCATCGAAATCACAGCCAGACATGTAGCTGCAAAGGAGTCCGCGGAGTGTCATCCTTGGCTTTCCAGACTCTAATGCTAGGATTCTAGAGAAAAGGAGGCTGCAATAGTGGCTGGGGGATCCCGACCACACCATCTTCTACCCGACAGGAAGGGAAATGCATAAAATTAAGGGGTGACCTTGGTATTTTGCAAAACGATCACCACAATGAGTTTAGTTAACACCCATCACCTCACATAGTTAAACATTTCTTAACTTGTGATGAAAACATGTAAGATCTACTCTCTTAGCAATGTTCAAATATGCAAAATAATATTAGGTTATTAACTATAATCATTAACAATGTGGTTATTAGCTGTAGTCATAACTATTTAGTTACTAACTATAGTCATCATATTATTCATTACATCCCTGGAACGTATTTATCTTATAATAGAAGTTTTTACCTTTTGACTACTTTCACCCAATTCCCCCACTCCCACCTTTGTTAGCCACAAATCTAATTTCTATTTCTGAGTTTGTTGGTTAGTTAGTTGTGTTGTTTTTTTTTTCAGATTCCACACATAAGTGTGATCCTACAGTATTTGTATTTCTCTGTCTGACTTACTTCACTTAGCATAATGCCTTCGAGGTCCATCCATGATGTCACAAGTGGCTGGATTTCCTTTTTTATGGCTAACTAGTATTCCAGTGTGTGTGTGCGTGCGTGTGCGTGTGTAAGTGTGTGCACACATGCACTGCACATGTCACATTTGCTTTTGATCACTCATGTTGACTAGTCAATAAATATTTATTGAGCCCCTACTACAAATCAGGCACTGTGGGGCACCTGGCTGGCTCAGTCAGTAGAGCATGCAACCCTCGATCTCAAAGTTGTGAGTTCAAGTTCCAAGTTGAGTGGACAAATTAGTTAAAAATAAAATCTTTTAAAAAAAAATCAGGCACTGTGCTCGGATCTGGGGACACCAAGGTGACTACAACACTAGGTGCCTTCAGAAACTCGTGGCCTAGTGGCAGAAACAAATCAATAAGCCAGTGATGACAACAGAGGAAGGGCTTCCCTCACACAACACGCTGAGGGAGCCAGATGAAGCCATGCATATTCTGGGTTCCTTTCCTCTGAGAGAGTAAACCAAATTTCTACTGCTTCTTTTGATAGAATCCCAGCTTTTCTTGAAGTATTTTCTCTGACGGAGCTTCCCTGTGAAAGTTGAGGCATTCAAAGTTGTAAGTCTCTTCAAACCTGGCTATGTTTCTTCAAGTATGCTGTGTTGTCATTGCTCTCATTGTCACTGGGGTTGTTCTGACAAAGCTCTGGAGTGTCCTTCCCCAGCCCAAACACTGTTATGCAAACGCTAGTACAGCTGTGGGCACGTGTGTGAATATGTGTGTATTTAGGTAGTTCTGCTTATATCTGCATATACGTGTCCCCACATAAACTGACATTTGTACACATTAACACCCATGAATGTTTGTGAAGGGATGTATATTTGTGTCGGGCTGTCACTCCATAAATGTGTATCTATGTGCATGGTCCTTCCACCTCCTTGTTTATAAAAATACATGCATGTAGAAGAAAGTTCACTGAAGGTCAAATATAAATGAATACATTCAAGGAGGTATCAGGGAAGAGGGGGGAAATATATGTGTGTAGAAATCGTATGTGGATGATTCTCACACTGAATGGTGAGGGTTGCCTTTAAAAACATCTTGTTTTATTTCCAGAGTTATCTTAGAAGTTCTCTTTTGTTATTTCCACATAAAGGAGTCCTCAAGCCAAAGATTAAATCCCCAACAGGGCCCAACCTACTGCCTGTCTCTTCCACTCTATACCATGTGTTCCTGAAGGACAGAAACTGAGCTTTTACGTCTCTGGATCCACAGTACACAATGTCTGGCACGAAGGTAGTGCTCAGGAAAAAAACACGGAGGGAAGGAAGGAGAGGGTGTGGGGGGGGAAACATGGGAAGAAATGGAGTAGGGGTGGGAGGAAGGAAGGAGGGAAGAGGAGGGGAAAGAGAAGGAAAAGAAAGAACAAAGGAGGAAATCAGCCTTATTCCTCATGAATAGACATGTAGCACCTAGTAACAGAACTGAGCTAGTAAGCTGCAGGATAGGATATATCAGACCCATCACTGGACCAAAGGGACCACAGAGAGATGTCCCCCCCACTCTCTTCCCCATCCCAGGATCTCCTCCGTCCAAGCCAGCTTCTCTCCTGACCCACCCATGGACTCTCAGCCCTTGAGAATGACGAGCTGTCCTTGATTAGACCTCCATGAAGCCCTTTTATCTACAAGGGTGTTCGATTGGGTGGTACCATGAAAGAGCTCTAGTCTGTCAGCTCTAAGACTGGTTCTCATTGAGTCTCTGCCTATCTCAATGACTTTGGGCAAGTCACTTAACTTCCCTGGGCCTCATTTGTAAGGCCCTTCTCCAGTGAACGATTCACTGTATGATCTCTATCCCTCCTGCCCCAGAATCCCGTGATTCTGCACCATGCCAGGTAGCTCTGTCTGCCATCCCTGAGGCTCCGGGCTTTGTTTGTGACCGCGGCCCTTCCCCTTCCCCCAGCCTCCTCCCCAGGCTAGTCATCAGTTCACAGCATTCACATTGGCCTCCATTTGAGGAAAACAGCACCTGCCTCACCACAGACAGACGAGATCAATAAGCAGGGTAACACTATGTATGTTAAGCTCAGGCAAGCCCCGAATCCCAGGCTAGATGCAGAGGTCAGTTCAGAGGCCACCGCTGCAAGGCGTTGTGCAACCTCATTATATCCAGCCAATCCCAGCCCAGTCCCCATGAAGAATGCTCTGGCTCTGCGCAGACACCAGCAGACCCTCGCTGGGCTCCCTCAGTGGCTCAAAAAGCCCTCACTGTCCGAAGTCCTCTCTTCCACATGGCCCCATGTCCCTTCTCTGTCCTGATTCTCCCTGAGAATAAAGGCCTCTCTTCAGGGAGCCAAAGAGTCCTCTTGTTTTTATCCATCATGCAAACACATTAGCTGTCAGTGATTAAAGGAAACTCTAGATCCAGCCCCATCTTCAATACCCAAGGACACAGAAGAGGAAATGTTGGCTGCTGCTTCTGAGAGCAGGAAAGGAGAGAAGGTGGGTGCAGATCAAGATATTTGCCCTGAGGAGGGAAGAGGGCAGGAAGTCCACTCATATTAATATTCAAAGCACTGAGGTGGGTCCCAGGAGGGATCCCCAGGACAAAGCCATCATGGTTCTCTCCTACAGGACTTTTCTAGCTACCGAGGGAGACAGGTGCATAAAGTGGTATTATTCATAAAGCATCCTGGAAAAAATGCCAAGTGCAGCATACTGAGAGAATTCCAAGAAAGTAGTCATTGATTCTGTGTCGGGGGACCATTTCAAGGGAATGTAAAATTTGAAGACTTCTGAGAGTTTTCAGCGTTATTAACTAGCGGTAATAATGCTTTCCATCTTTGTGGCACTTTATGCTTTTCAAAGTGCCCTCACAGCTTTTATTCCATTTGATGGGTCCGTGCGTATATGTACGGACTTAGTGACTGAGCCTGCTACATAGTCCTGGCCCTCAAAGAGTTGGCCTCTGGTAGGACAGAAAGGCAGGTAAATAATAGCAAGTCCTAAAGTGGGATGTCAGGTATTGTAGTGGCAGAGGGAGTGTGGAGTTGAACTCAGACTGGAGGGGAGAGAAGGCTGGGGACAGAATTAAGATTAGAATGCTTGAGGGTAACTGATAGGAATAGAATGAGCTGGGGTATGACAGAGGGCGATCTGGAAAAAGAACATTCTGGAACAACACAAGCAAAGGCAGAGACTGGGATAGTCAGATACAATATAGGGAGGAAGTGAGGGCAGAAGACTCAGATACAAGCAGATTCAGGATCCCCCTCAGGACAATCCTGGGGTATAAAGCGGCAGGTGGAGGGGATGTCAGAATTACTTGAAGAGTTTCTTCAAAATACACATATCACCATTTCCCCCACCCCCGGATCCTAATATTCCTGAGGGAGAGGATACCTCCTCAATGGTCTCACAAATTCTTTTTGAAAACAGCAAAAAACCTGGGGCAGTCTGCGCCCATGCACTTGTGATCTCTGAACCATTCCTTAGCCTTCCCTTCCTGTCATTCACATCCTAAGTTAAGAAATTAATTTCAGCATCTTTCAGTCTCTAAATCAAGGATACGAGTCTCTTCCTATCTTCAGACTTCCTTCTGGTTAAGATTAACCACACTGGGCTCAGGGCTTTCCACACATAGCCTAAAGCTCTGGGGTCCACCTTCTCCTTTTCAACACCTGCTCGGCAGTACCATTACCTGGGTCACTGTTGCGTGACCCCGTTCTAACTCTGCTGGATCCTCTGGCTCTGATCTCTGGCCTGTCTGGACCTATTATATCCGCCTGAGCCCTGTTCATGCTTCCATCACCCGTCTCTGGATCACCTGACTCAAGAGCTTGGGGTCAATTTATTCTCATCCCTGGTCCTGGTCAGACCTGTGTGTTTCTGCATCTGTCCTGACATGGCAGACTCATAAATCTTCAGTTTCCACTACAGGATTCGGGGCAGCTTTCCGGGTAGAAAAAGGAGGGATTGAGCACTGTTGGTGGATTTGTAAAATGGTACAAGTGGATGGAGAATAGTATGGAGGTTCCTCAAAATATTAAAAATAGAACTATCAAATGATCCAGCAATTCCATCCCTGGGTATTATTCAAAATATTGAAGTCAGGATCCTGAAGGGGTATTTGCACACCCATGTTCATAGCAGCAATACTCACAATAGCCAAGAGGTGAACGTGATTGTAGATGTTCACCAACAGATGAATGGATCACAAAATGTGGTGTACGCACACATGGAATGTTGTTCAGCCTTAAAAAGGAGGGAACTTCTAACACATGCTATAACGTGGATGAATCTTGAAGATATGATTCTAAATGAAATAATCCAGTCACAAAAGACACTGTCTGATCCCACTCATATGAGATATCTAAAGTAGGTAAATTCGTAGAAAAAGAAAGTAGAATGGTGGTTACAAAGGGATAAGGGAGGAAAGTAAAAGGGAGCTCTTTTTCAATGGGTATAGAGCTTCAGATTTGCAGGATAAAAAAGTCCTGGAAATCTATTTTGCAACGATGTGACTAGCACAATAACACTACTGAACTGTACCCTTGAAATGGCTAAAAGCGGGCTCCTGGGTGGTTCAGTCCGTTAAGTGTCTGCCTTCAGCTCAGGTCGTGATCCCAGAGTCCTGGGAACAAGTCCTGCATCAGGCTCCCTGCTCCTTGGGGAGCCTGCTTCTCCCTCTGCCCCCACCCTCATCTCTCATGAATAAATTAATAAAATCTTTTTAAAAATGGCTAGATGCTAAATTTTGTGTAATGTGTTTTTTAATGCAATAAGAAAATAAATAATAAAAAAAAGAAATAGAAAACACAGAGCCATAAAAGAGTGTGGAACTCAAGAAACTTCAAGAAACATGGGGTGTTTGTAATGCGAGGTATGTGGACAAGGGGCTTTGAAGGTGAGGCCAGGAAATGGGAACAAACCCACAAAGGGCCTTGTTTACATATGACCTTTCCGTGGAATATATAACACTCCATATCTTTGGTAGCTTTGGGGATCATCCAACAGCTTTCTTTCTTTTTTTTTTAGTGATTTTTTATTATATTATGTTAGTCACCATACAGTACATCCCCGGCTTCCGATGTAAAGTTCGATGATTCATTAGTTGCGTATAACACCCAGTGCACCATGCAATACGTGCCCTCCTTACTACCCATCACCAGTCTATCCCATTCCCCCATCCCCTCCCCTCTGAGGCCCCCTGTTTGTTTCTCATAGTCCATAGTCTCTCATGTTTCATTCCCCCTTCTGATTACCCCCCCTTTTTATCCCTTTCTTCCCCTACCGATCATCCTAGTTCTTATGTTCCATAGATGAGAGAAATCATATGATAGTTGTCTTTCTCTGNGCTTGACTTATTTCACTTAGCATTATCTCCTCCAGTGCCGTCCATGTTGCAGCAAATGTTGAGAAATCGTTCTTTCTGATTTCTAATCTCTGACTTTTGGGGCTTCTGCATTATTAGAAGGTTTCTCAATCATAAAAATATAATTTCAAAAATTAAGTTGGGTCCCAATAACTAAGATAGTACCTGTCTGGTGTGTTATCCAGTGAGACTATGGAGAGCAAAGGGAGGCTGGATTTGAGATATATTAAGGAAGCAAAATATTCGAATAGGATGTAGTGAATGACTGGAGGAGAGTATGTTAGCTAAGGATACATTTGACTGCCAGAACATTCAACACAAACTGGCATAAACAATAAAGGAAACCAGTTCAGTCATGTAATTGAAAGAATCCAGCTATAGAATGGGCTCCAGACACGTCTCTGTGAGAGAGATCCTGGGCTCTGGCTCCGTTTTGCCATGATTCTCTTGGCTTCGCTATCCTGGGTGAATGGACTAGCACCAGGCTTCTTCGTGTTAACAAAATGCGTTCAGCTTCTCCAGACCTCATATTTGCATATCACCCCATTCAAAACAAAAAAGGGAGGCTGTGCTTCCTGCAGCCATCATCCAAAATTCCTGCATTTACTCTATTTCAGACCAAACTGGACCAAGCTCCGGGCCAGGGGAGAGCTATACACTAAATGGCTTGGGCCTCTGAGCCAATCTCTGTGGCAAGAGAGATGGAACTATGTTGATTGACTCCAATGAATCAGAGCCCACCATCAGGGCTGGGGGCACGGTAAATTCTACCCAAACCACATAACGGATACAGGGTGGAAGGAGTGATTCCCCACAGGAAATCAAGGGGCTGTGAACAATGGGAAAGGGAAGGAATGGATGCTGGGGAAGAAGCCAAACTTTGTCCATGATGGAGGCACTAAGGACAGGACCAAGATTCTTGGCTCTGATGGCTGTGGACATTGACACCCTTAACAAAGACTGTAAATACCAGAGAAGAGGTAAATTTAAGAGTAGGGCAGAGAGGTAAGGGAGATACATGAATTTGTCCTTGAGTTTGAAGTGACTAAAAAGACATGTAAGTGGAGTTGTTTGATGCTGGGTGGTCAATTCTGGATCCTTCCGGAAACCCCATAGAAGTGAAACCACAACTAAGTGGTCCCACTGTCTTCCACACCATGTCTCTTTAGAGTTTTGAAATACTCCATAGCTATTGATCAGCCATTAGTAATTCCCTCTGACCCTGCCTAAGTATTTCCTCTCCCTCTTTAGTATTACAATCTACAAATCGCTGGAAATGGGGTTGAGCAGGTGCAGATCGGAAGACAAAACATTCCTCTTAATGTGAGAAATTAATTTGTGGCTCTAATTGCCTCAAACTCTAAATGAAAAAAAAAATCTACATTCTCCCAGCATTCAAAATAGAACACAGGCTTTATCTGAATAAAGAAAATAATCTGTCAGGAGGAAGAAAGGACTTAAGCTGCTAAAATGTCAATCTTACCCCATTGTTAAGGAAAAGCTAGTTTAATTACATTCATTTCTACATAGAATCACTTTTGAGTGGTATACACAGGAGCCTAAAGGTCTAGGGTTTCAGAATTGACAAGATACATTAAACAAAGACAATAGGGAAAGAGCAAAGTACAATGGGGGTGGTGGTGGGGGAGACATCATTTGAGAGTCAGAGGCTCTGAGTCCCAGACCCGGCTCTGCCGTGAAGCCACTCTGTGACCTTTGTCAAGTCACACACCTTCTCTGGACTACAGTTCTGTCATATGTGATGGAGTTTTCCGAAGTCTGAATGTTCTCAACTTGCCTTTCATCGCTATGAAAACGTCTCAAGAAACTGAGTCTAGATTCTTTTCCCCAAGATACTTATTTTATTGTAATAGAACACAGCTTTGTTGGTTTTTCCATATGCCTGTGAAATATACAGAAAAATGACCAGGAATTTTCCAATTCACAGATGTCAAAACAGCAGCAAAAGGAAAGGTCCCATCTGAGGTGATCCAGAAAATCAATTGTGACTCAGAAATTGATGAATGGAAATCATATTGCATCCCAGAAGCCAGGCCCCCAAGGAATCAACTAAAAATAAAAGGCACTTAGCTCTCACTCCATGGAAAATAAGCCTACCCTTATCTATTTTCCCTTTTCCCACCGAAAAGAAAAAAAGAATTGGCGGGGGGGAAACTAATCTTCAGGTTCTCCATACATGGAAGCCAGGTCGGCACGCCAGCTTCCGAGGGCAGTGAGCAGAGAGAACACATGTGGGCACAGAGCAGCCCCGCCAAAGGGACATGTTACCTTAGCTTGAGCAAGTACTCTGCATCACGGTGTGGTTTTTTGGGTTTTTTTGTTTTTTATATTATGTTAGTCACCATACAGTACTTCATTAGTTTTTTACGTAATGTTCCATGATTCATTGTTTGCATATAACACCCAGTGCTCCTTGCAAAAGCAAAAATGAACTTTTGGGACTTCATCAAGATAAATAGCTTCTGCACAGCAAAGGAAGCAATCAACAGAACCAAGAGGCAGCCCACAGAATGGGAGAAGATATTTGCAAACGACATTACAGATAAAGGGCTGGTTTCCTAGATCTATAAAGAACTTCTCAAATTCAACACCCAAAAAATAAATAATCAAGTCGAACAATAAGCAGAAGACATGAACAGACACTTCTCCGAAGAAGGCATATGAATGGCTAACAGACACATGCACCACGGTGCGTTAACAGGACTTGGGAGGTGAGATTTCGGCAACCCAAAAGGCTAATTGCTTTAATAAGCTTTAAGGGTTGTAACTCACGTGCTAACCTGCCGCCACCCGTAGCTGCTCCCTGCCTGGGGATTCTGCTACATATCACTGCAAATGGTCTCTACCCGGTCTCAAGCTCAGTCTGGTGATTACTGGCCCAGCTAGCTAGTCTTTTCTCTTCTTTGCTTTCTATCAAGAGTGAAGCCATTTGGGAAACTCAGTTCTTGGTACAGTGTATGTCTCCCCATTCCTGCATTGCATCTGCTGAGATCTCTAGAAGCATCAAGAAAGAACTAGAAAAAACAAAAAGGATGGTAGAACACAGAACTCTATGGAGGCAGTAAGCTGAAGCTAGACGTTCATTTCTGTAACACTAGCTGGGTACTGGGCAGCCCATGGAGACAGGAATCCTCCGCACAAAGGCTGTCCTCCATAAGGAAGACGCTCGGCACCAGAATTTTGCCTGCAGAAGTAAGAAGGCTCCAGCTGGTTCACAAATCAGTCTACAAGAACACCTGAAGTGGCTCTCTAACTCAAGGCATTAGGGAGACAACAAAAAAGTTGGTTGGAAATCAATGATTCTGGACGTGGACTGAGAACTACATATGGTTTCTTATACAGTTAACTGAAACAGAATGATACAAACAACAGGAAGAAGAAATATACAGCAGCGTGCTCATGTTAATTTCCATTCTCCACCACCACCACCCCCCACTTTGGGAAACTGGTGAAAAGCCTCAGTCAGAAGTGCTTTGGTCTGGTCTTGTGGGGATTTATTTTCATCTCATATTATTCAAGGTTCTGCTGGTCCTCGGCATGCCAAGCTGTTCTTGTTCCGTGCCATTCTGTGCTGGAATGGTTACTTCCTGAGAGTAGTGTCATTATTACTAATTTCAGAAAATACCTGTCTCTTGGCCTCTGATTTTTAAGTCTTCATCTAATGTAGTTAGGGAAGAGTGCTTGCTTTCCTTTCAGGGCTCTCTGTTGAATGCCTATTTGGCAGTCCTTTGTCACCTCGGGACTGGTTTTTCCTCCGACGGGACTGTGGCTTTTGGTCTCTCCCTTAATACGTCTGCCTGAAACCTCTGTGTTCCCTGCAAATTCTAGAGGAAGACAGGGAACTTGTAAGCTTGCTCCTTTTGACGGGAATAGTAATTTGCAAATTCAAATAGGTCTTGTTTCCCCTCCCCAGCTCTGTGGAAACCTTGTGGGCTGACAGTTTTGGCACTCCCTCCCTGCCTGCAGCAGCCCTAAATCTGATGTTTTAACTGCTTCACATACTCTGTTGTGTTAGAACAAACTTGCCAAGTTTGCCCCGGGCCATAGTGGGCTCTTCTTGCATTTTGACTCTGGTAATACAGTGTAATTGCATCAAAAATTAAATTGAGACCATCAAAGTTTCAAGGATGCACGACCCTAGAAAATGAATCACATTTTTTTGCCTCGATGCATCTTTTACTCTCTAGGGATTGGTTCCGGGGAGACTACCATAGGCCAAATCTATACTTGGCATCAAATGTCTTTAAATGACAGAATCTATGCCACCAGAATATTTTGCCCCTGCCTTGGTTTCCATCCAGATATGAGCAGCCTGACTCCAATCCTACAGAAAATGTTTGGACCCTACATCTATAAAACAGCATTTTCATCAAAACATTCCTGTAAAGCAAGCTTTAGACAGTTGTCTCTGCGAGTCATCAGTATTTGTTCTCAGATAAAACATTGTTTTAAAATTCATTTCCAGGTGGAAGCAACCCAGGGCCTGCTGGGGGATGAATGGATAAAGAAAACGTGATCTATACATACAACAAATATTATTTGGCCTTATAAAGGAACAAAATCCTGACACATGCCATACCTTGGATGACCCTTGAGGACATGATGCTAAGTGAGATAAGCCAAGCACAAAAGGATAAACAGTCTATGATTCCGCATATATGAGGTACCTAGGATAGTCAAGTTCATACAGACAGAAAATAGGACGGGGGCTACCAGGGGCTGGGGGGAGGGGAGTTAGTGTTCAAGGGGGACAGACTTTCCATTTGGGAAGATGAAAAAGTTCCGGAGATGTGGTTAGTGCTGATGGCTGCACAACGTCGGGAATGTATTTAACGCCACTGAACCCGTACACTTAAAAATGGTTAAAATGGTAAAAACGGTTAAACTGAGCTTGGGTGGCTCAGTCAGTTAAGCATCTGCTTTCAGCTCAGTCGTGATCCCAGAGTCCCCGTGGCAGGGGCGTCTGCTTCTCCCTCTCCCTCTGCCCCTCCCCCCCACTCATTTTCTCTCTCTCAAATAAACAAATAAAAGCTTTTTAAAAAATGGTTCAAATGGTGGGTTTTGTGTTATGTGTAATTAACCACAACTTTTAAAATATTATATAAAAATTCATTTTCAGGCGAGAATTTCTAATATTCCCCAAAATATCTGGCTCTGTGGTTGCAATGATTGCCACATGACTTGATTAAGTAGCCACACTATCTCAACAATACATACAGACTACCCAGGCGTCAGGAATACAGGAAAGTCGTGATATCCACTTACAAAGATTTCAAACTTCAGAGCAATAAATGACTGATGCATTTTCTTGGCTTTCTGAACACTCCTCCTAAAAGCTTTTTCAGTTCTTCAAAATTAAAACAGGTATGTCTTGTTTTCCTCTCAAGGGGAGCCGACATGGCTAAAAAGACAAACGCGTGGCAAATAGTTCTCTACAACAAGTCACAGAGGCACGCTACTCTTGGATTTGAAGCCTAGGCCCCCAGAAGCAGTGCTGCTTACTGCCTCCGTCCCCCTGGGCCCCTCGCCCTGTCCACTACTCTTCAGTCTGATTATACTCTGGAAATGTTTTACATCAGGGGCCAATTACCCAAAGAAATGAAACATACACATGCATATGTTTTCATTTTTAGAGATCTTTAAAGGCCCCACATTACCTGTCTTATGATAACCGTCAATGCTAGCAACTTCAAATAAGGCATGTACCCTCACCACGTGGAAGCTGAAATAAAATAAAGCCTAAATGAAATCCTAACAAAAATAAGTCCTTATCCCCCCCCCCCGCCTTTTTTTCTCAGTAACTTGCAGATGACTCTGCCTTCGATTCCTTTCTCCATCTCTGACTATTTCTGGAAGGAGGGTGATGTGGCAGAAAAGGACAGGGAACAGAGGGGTGGGCTTTAAAGCCAGAGAGATGGATTAAATTCCTGGTCCTGCCAAGTACCAACTACGTAGCTCTGGCCGTCTGTGGAACCCCAGCTGCTGATAATAGGGTTGCAAAATAGGGTAGATAATCTATATAGGCATCTATACTGCAAAGCTGTGGCAAGAATTAGAAATTATGTATGAACAGCATTTGAGCAATGCTTGGCACACAGTAGGTGCTCACTAAATTATAGCCATTGCTCATGATGTCTATCTACATTCCCAACACAGTGGCAGAGATCTCGCCCCTCTGCACAGCTGCACTGCACCCCCTCACCACTCTCCAGGAACCGGGGATCGGCTCAGAGTCATAGGTGAATGACACATAGACGCGTACCCAAATTGAGGCACCTGGGTGGCTCAGTCAGTTTAGCGTCAGCCTTTGGCTCAGGTCATGATCCTGGAGTCCCTGGATCAAGCCCCACATCAGGCTCCCTGCTTAGGGGGGAGTCTGCTCCTCCCCCTCCCTTTGCTCCTCCCCCCCACTCGTGCTCTCTCTCTCACTCACTCTTTCTCTCAAATAAATAAATAAAATTTTAAAAAAAGAAGCTTACGCAAGTTCTTTCTGCAGATGTTATTTCCCACATTATCAGTGTGGAAAGGTGGGGAACTAACGCATATACATTTACCAGCAAATGCTGCATCAGGTTTTAACACTCAAGAGGTAAATACGACATATTATCTGTTTGGGGAAAATGACATGCTCACTATGAAGAGCTAGGGCCCAGGCCAGAACTTGCTTGGTATTTTTTCTCACTGCCATGGTTCCTCTCTGCCATGGTTCTCCTTGTCCTACCCCTTGCCCACTATCCTTCTTTCCTGTTACGGAGAATGAACTATTTGAAATATGAATGTTAAAAGATGAAGAACATTTTCCTTTAACACAATTCATTCTTTGTCGTAGGGGATGACGATGCACCTTCAAAGGGAATTGAACCAATACGGTATGTCTCATCATCCAGATTTGGCCTCCGCGTCCCTCAGGATTGGCGCAAACCCCAGGGGACATTAATGCCTACTTATAACACACACCTCAGTCCACTGGTCTCCTCGCCTTGCCTTCTCCCAGTGTTCCTGATGAGTAAGCACTAGCAAGTGACCTCATCCCCTCAACCACAGCCAGCTGGACCAAGGACGACCACCTGATCCAAACTGCCAACCAGATTCTCTCTTCCAAGAAGCGATCGTTGTTTCAGAAATCTTAGCTAGCCTCCTTTGAGTACTTAAACTGGAACATGGTCAAGACAAAGTAGACTATATTGTGTCCATATGGAAGTAGAAATGAGAAATGTGGTCTGGAGAGAGAAAAAATAAAGTAGATGCCCGGAGACAAGCAGAATGAGAATATGCACTGGAGGAGGAGGAAGGAGAGAGACGGGGGGGGGGGGGGGGGGGGGGNGGGGGGGGGGGGCAGGGGGAGAGAGAGACAGAGAGACACAGAGAAAGCCTTCCTTCTGAAGACTTCCCAGTTGCTGGTTCCAGCCCTTTGTGAGACCCAAGTGTGTACTCTCCTTGGATCTTCAAGAGACACCTGTATCCTTCTGATGACTTTCTCTTTTTGCTTAAGCCAGTTTTAGCGGGTTTTGTCCGCTGAAAACAAAGGGTCTCTGAGCTAATGCTTCTCTCATCCTAACCACTCACTCTGCTGGGTGATACCATCAGCACTGCCACCAGCAGTCACAATGGAAAGCACTCCCATTGACTGTAGAGAGTTGGGAGCCAACAATTCATGGAGAGCAGGTCCAAATGCCAGAAGCATACCATGTTTGTGTAGCAGTGTCCATGGTCCCGTGATGTGCTGGTAAATAGTTAACAACCAGCTCTTGCTGAGTGGGGAGGGGGATCCATGATCTGAGGCATTGGCCAATTTCTGTGGTGTGAATATTCTCGCCATCGCTACTTCCAATGACATATTGTTGAGTGTGGAGTTTAAAGGAGATATTCACAATTGGCTCTTAGAAGTCAGGACAAATGGCTCTCTAGCCTACATTTTCTGATTTATAAGTGCTTCCTGACTCCCTTTTATTACTCGGTTCTTGTTATCTTACTCTTGTTTTTGTGTTTAAGTCTTATTAACTCTATGTCTTTTATTTTGAACTAATTTAAATCTTTTTTGGAGAGGGAGTAATAAAATCATTTAAAAATAGCCACATTCCTCTTTGAGAACTGTATGCTCACAGACACTAAGAGAATAATAACAATAATAATACCTCACACTCATAGAGCAGTTAGACATTCTAAATTACCTCAGTGGCATGCTAATGGCAGTAAGAACACAGGCATGGCCACCTGACTGAGCTGCTTGGAAACGTGGCTTAAAGGGTGCACCTGATGAATAGTAGATTTCCTTTCACATTCACTGGCTCGTTTTTCCAGCTATCCATCCTAGCCAGGTATGGTCACATACACGACAACCAGAACCTACAAAACATTCCTGAACAAAGGTCACAGCTTTTCCAGGACAGTGCACACCTGACCCCAGCTTTGGGAAACCTCACATGCTCCATATCAGAGACTAGAAAGAACGCTAGAGAACAAGTGCTTCATTTCTTGTGTTCTACTTTGAATTGAGCTGTTGTCATCTTTGGTTTTGCTTGTAAAAGACAAATGAGACAAGAACTCATTAGACATCTTCTCCCTCTCTAAATATTCAAAGTACATCAGCCTACCAACACCAGGAGAAGAAAGAAATGCTTTTCACTGGTTTGTAACAGGGGTATCTAAGTGGGTCCCCTGTTCAATTTCAGCTTTGGTTCAAGCCATTTCTGCCTTGTCTTTCCAGGGATTAGAAAATAAGCTTTAAACCAACTGAATCAACTCAACCAATATTTCCTTGGATTCTCTCCACTCCCACTATCCCCCATCTTGGTTTGTAAGAAACCCAAATGTCCCCAGGCCCCAGTAGCCTTTGGGAACCAAAGAGATAAGCTGAGAAAAAGTTCTCCTATCTGGAAAGCTTTCAAAACTAAACTAAAGCCCCATCTTATAGTTTCTTCAACAAAGGCTTGTGTTTTAGACCAAGGTTTTTAAAACTCTTATAGATTGCTCTAAATGAAATTTCACACAAAAAGTCCTACAACAGATTAAAAGTAGAGCTTATCTTCTTTGGCTTCTTAGGTCTTTCTATTTCTCAAATCTCGAAAGATCTTCTAATTAGAACCGGCTGAATTGTACTAAGGGCCCCCAGAGACCTCTCCAGACTGGCGCCCCAGCCTCTCACTTATTGAAAAGACTTTATGACATTTCTGGAAAACCCTAGGGCTTCTGGGGCACAGTTTGAAAATGACCACATTAGGAAGCTCTCTCTGCCTGTGGGCAGGAGCAAAGTAGATTGAGAGTTGGGGGCAAGAAAGCCAGTTAGGATGTTCCCACAACCGCTCAACTGAGAGATAATAAAGACCCAGACTGGCCTGGGAGACACTTCCGAAGTAACGTCACTAGGATGGGCGGCTGATTAGAAGGGAGAGTCAGGAGAGATGACGAAAATACCTCTGACTTTTCAAGCTTGTTTGACTGCAAAAATTCTGGCTCCATTAGAAGAAACAGTCCTCAGAAAGAGAAGGAAATAATCACAATGGTTCTGAAGTATGCCATATATTTTGTTTGAAATTGTTTAGCTTCTCCCTTTGAAGCATCCAGCGGGGACTTTCTTATCCCAGAGAGAGGGAGTGACTTGTCCCAGCTTTCCAGAGGAAACCGAGAGCAAGCAGAGACACCCATTATGCCTAAAGGGCAAATACCCATAAAACAAAGCACAAAAATATAAGCCAGTTGCAAGACAACAGGACCCCAGGTTGTGAGCTCTACTTACCCCAAAGTCACACACAAATGGTCAAGATCATTCTTCCAAATAAAAAATTGTCTCCTCTCTCCAGGCTCAGCCTATCTAAGGACACGGGCTGGCAGCATTACCATCAGCAGAAATGCTGTCCCATCAGATAGTTGACAAATGTTGACCGAGGGCCTACCATATTGGGGTTAGCCTAGAGGTGAAGTTCTGGCTCCCCTTAGGATTCCACCAGCTTAAGCCCACAGCTGGGGTCACTGAGACCACCGCTCGTTCTCCAGAGTAAGTTCACTTGTTTGTCTCTGAGTGATCCACAAACAGTGGCTTCCTGCCGTTATGACCAGGGACTCTGTACTCCACGACCCAGGCTGGATGCACTCGGCTGTCACTGTTAGAATGCTGTCATAGAAAGATCTTCCAGTGCCAATCTTCTTTTTCCCTCTGTTTGCCACTGGATCACCAGAGGAGGCAGATGGTGCAGTGCAAACACATCTGTAAACCAGGCAAATGTGAACCCTGTTGATAATAGAAATCCAACTTTGGGCACACCAGCCCGTGGGAACGACGCCTGCAGTAGGTCCACTGGGTGGAATGGGAAGGGAAATTCAGGTCAACACAAAGAACGTCCTCAACCGTTCCGAGTGTGACCCACAGAGCAAGCCTCTTCCACCAGTCACTGGCTGTGAAAACTCTCTGTGCCTCAGTTTCCATGCCTTTATAAGGAAACAATACTTAATATCTCCTAAGTTGGCTCGAAGCATAAGATAAACCACGTGGAGATTTTAGCACAGTGACTGCCACAGGGTGAGCACCCAATACATGGTGACAGTTATTAAATCCCATCGCATGAAGGACTGGGCTCCCTCAGGGCAAGAGGTGCCCTATCGCATGATTTTTCACCCGGCATTTGGATACTCTTGTCAATAATATTGCAGAGGGGATTTCAGGGTGGGGGAGCGGACTCAGTTTCGCTCACTCTACAGCCACTTCGCTGCTGAGACTCTGAAACATGGAGTCCAGCTACACATTTCTTCGTGGGCGTTTGCATCACCCCTGTTCACTCAGCCAACATTCACGGGACACCTGCTCTTTCCACAGCATGGTGCACCAAGTGTCAGCAGTGGGGAATTTTAACCACAAAGGCAGGGCAAGCTTGTGGCTGGGCTCTAACAACCCCCAGCAAGGGGGGCCGCAGAACGGGCTACATGGGCTAATCACACGAAGGCTTGTTTTCTATTTCTGTCTTTGGGATTATCTAAGGGATTGGCAGGTCTTTAAATCACTCCAAGCTGCTTGACCATGACGCCAGACCTGCTACCCAAAACACCCTGCCAACCACGATGCTGTTTATCAAAACAGGGTTAAAAAAATCTTTTCTTTCAATTTCCACTCTATTTCCTAATTGAGAAATACATAATCCCAGGAGAAAATCAGCTCTCATTTCTCTATCTCTTTCTGTCTCTCTTTTTCTCTCTTCCTGTCTCCTTCTGTCTCCCTTCCATCTTTCCCTCTCCCCCCCACCCCCTCTAGCTTTTATCATTTTAAGCTATATGCATGCCATTCTTCAGAGGATTAAAGTCAAATTTAGTCCTCTGCAATTGTTATTACCTACCCCTTGGCTTATGAGATGCATTTGCCTGCATTTGTAATGCATCAATAACTTCCACTCTCCTTCACTTGTAAACAATGCATTATATTAAATAGCCTGTGTCTAGCCTTGTATTGAAACAGACAATAAATTAGAACTTCCAGTTCTTGGTTTTTACTGATTCCTAAACCTGCCAGTTACATGCCTGTCTGCCCCACTGAACATTCTCTCTAAAGCTGAGAATGCACAAAGCCCTGTTCATCGTTCTCCTGTCTCCATCACTGCTGCCGGCTGTCAGTTTCACACCGCCAAGCAGATTGTAATTGGCAGGATGAGGTGCAGAAATAGGGAATGGTTTGAATATGTGGTTCTCACCACACACAACACACACACACACACACACACACACACACACACACACAGAGTCTTTCTGGCTTACAACATTCTGCAAATGTAGGGACTTGACATGTGAAGCTTGTAATCAGAACCCGCACAGGCTGCCCTCATTCGCTAGCCCGTGAGTTAGAAGCAGAGAAAGGAAACACAATGCAATCGATACCCAGTGCTGTCCTAATCCGGTGCAGGACCTGGATGGATGCTGCTTCAGGACTGTGCTCTGCTGGGAGCCAGCTCTTGTGCTTTTTGGCTCCCTGGGATCTGAGATCTGCAAGCTTACCAAGAGTCGCAATTGCCCTGCTCAACCTTGAGTGGGGTCCTAGAACAAGGAGCAGAATCTAGTTCTCAGAATCATGGGTAGTTTTTGTGAACCTCTCGTTCCTGGGAAATGAAAACTCAACATCAGCCTTACCACCCAGTGTATTCCAACATCTACCAGTCTTATCCAAATTCAAACCTAGTCGGACTAAATCACTTAGAACAGGGTTTTTCAAGCTCAGTACTACTGATACTTTAAACCAGCTAATTCTTTGTGGGGAGGGAAAGGCTGTCCTGTGCCTTGTAGGATGTTTACCAGCATCTCTGGCTTCTACTTACCAGATGCCAACAGCACACGCCCTGATTGAAGACAATCAAACATGTCTTCAGACATGGCCAAATGGCCCCTGCAAGACAAAATCACTGGCCACTGAGAGCCACAACAACTTAGAATTCTGTTTAGTCCTTGTATCTGCCCACAGTTTCAAGGTTCCAGACCTAATAAGGACCAGACAGTTCCTTTATTCCTGTGCTTCTCAAAGGGTGGTCCCCAGACCACCAGCACCTGGAAACTTGTAAGAAATGCAAATTATCAAGCCGCACTCCCCATGAATGGAGTCAGAACCTCTAGAGCTGGAGCCCAGGCAAGCTGTTTTAATAAGACTTCTAGATGATTCTGACCAAAGCTAAGGTGTAAGAACTACCGTGCTATTCCCACACTCCCTCACTCGCTGTATACAGGTAGAAAACCTGAGACCCAGAGAGGTAAAGTGACTGCCCCAAAGTTGCACAGCTACTGTACCCCCAGAACTTCTGCCCACACCAAAGCACTCGCCACTGGATTACTGTTGTGTACACACCGCTGGGTAACCCCCATCTCAGTCTGCAGCTTGCTGCTGGCTCCACCTCTGAATTTGTCTCTTTTGCCACTTTTCTGAATTGGACCATTCTTGGTGCTTGTCTTCCTCATCCTTTCCCTCATTGGAGACATTGTCTACTAATTAAGCTGTGATTGAGTTTAACCATCTTTCTGTCTATGCTCCCTTCCTGCTACCAGTGGGGTGTGTGGCAATGAATATGGTGCGAGTGTGGGTCTGTGTAGGTTTGTGGGTGATTTGTGTGTTTGTGCCTAAAAGCATGCATTTGCACGAACATGGCTGTGTGCAAACCTCAGCATGTGTGTCTGTGGAAGGCACACGAAAGAGAGAGGCTGAGGTTACCACAGGGTGGCCATGCTCCTGCTCTCTCAAGTGCACACCTCTGAACACAGGATCAGTAACCTGTGAGCCCCTGGCAGCCTGTCCCTCAGTGTGAGGGACAGTGGCAGGCATGAAGTTTGTATGGCAGATTTCGGCAGGCAGAAACTGACATGCTCCTTCTTTCAGAAAGGACGACAATGAAAATTCATCTCTTGGGGCTTTCAGAAAACACACATGTTCATCTAGGGTCAATAGATTGACAATTTTTGACTAAAATTCAAAGAGCCTTTGTGATTTTTCCCCCACAGAACTGATCAGTTGTTAGAATTGAAAACCGTTATTTTCACATCAGATGGACAGAGCCTCTGACCTCTACTCTTGTGTGAACATTAATAGTTTGAAAATAAATAGCAGATTTCCTAGCTCAGGAGAAGCTCTGAACTACTGTCTGATTTAAATCCTGATTTGAGTCACATGTAGATGTATTTGGGTTGCTGCAAAAATGTTTTTTAGGAGACAGAACGACCCAGCCTGCAAATTCACGGCAGAGCTCGGGGAAGAACTCAGGTGTCCTGACTTTGATCGACAGTTATGTCTGGCAAAGACTCTCTCCTTGACCAAAATTAATCAGGCTCCTCTGAGCCCTCTGCTCAACTAGGGCCAACCCTGGGCTTCCAACTCTGTTCTTCTAAAGTCCAGTTTTAGCAAGAATCCTGCTAAGTCCGTTTAGAATCCCCATCATCAAGATCTGATCAAAATTCCTCATCTGCCCCCACCACCACCCCCCCGCCCATAACATGGGATCCCTATGGCCTGTCTTCAATAAGTATCTTGTTGAGTCAGTTTAGCAAGAATCCCCCCCATTCCTGATGTGCTGTCTTCCACTGATCCTGCCTCTGCTCCTCACCTACAGATCCCGACTTTTCTTTGTTGTATTCAGAGTTGAGCCCTGTCTCTCTCTCCCGCCACAGAACCCTGTTACAGTAACTGCCTTTGAACAGAGTCTTCCTTACTATCTCTAACAAGGGCACAAGTGTCACACGCCAGCCAGATTTTTTCCATCTCTAATGGTAAAACGGATTCTTCCTTGACAGGTACCTGGGGTGGGAAGGTCAGTCTTTGGACTTGGGTTCTGTTAAGAACTGTGAAAAGCTAGGACACAGAGGCAAGATGAGGCCAACAGGCCATCCTTCTCCACCCAGGACTTGAGACTTCTGTGAGCATCTAGAAATGGGAGCATTCCATTCCCAGGTAAGGATGACTCAACAGAGCTGTGGGGAGAAGCCCCAGATGAAACAGGTCAAACCCAGAAATCTAAATAGTAGATTGGACCATATGAAATTGCCTTTTTCATCATCAAAAATGGTAACGCATTGGCAAGCTCATGTGGTTCAGCCTTATAACATTAATGGGTCTCTCAAGAGCTGTCTTGTGAATACCCACTATGTCCAGTGGACTCAAGATACTAATGGAGAGAGGTGAGGGAGAGGATACAGAAGGCTCCAAGAGTTCACAGTTTAATTCAAGACTCAGAAATTTAGAAATTTGCTCTTGTCTTACTCCTGAATAGAAAAATCAGAATATAGACCTATATTTCTCCTCGTCTTTTTGGGGAAGATTCCTTAACACCAGAAATCACAGAAAGAAAAGAAAGAAAGAGAGAGATAAAGGGGGACAGAGGGAGAGAGAGAGAGAGAAAGAAAAAGAAGAAAGAAAGAAAGAAAGAAAGAAAGACAGAAAGAAAGAAAGAAAGAAGGAAAGAAAGAAAGAAAGAAAAAAAGAAAGAAAGAAAGAAAGAAAGAAAGAAAGAAAGAAAGAAAGAGAGAAAGAAAGTTAGGTCTGTGGTCTCTGGTGATACCCAAGCACTTACTAAGTATGTCTGTTTGTTTTAAAATCATTTCTATTTCTTTTTTTTTTAAGATTTTATTTATTTATTCGACAGAGAGAGACAGCCAGCAAGAGAGGGAACACAAGCAGGGGGAGTGGGAGAGGAAGAAGCAGGCTCATAGCGGAGGAGCCTGATATGGGGCTCGATCCCATAACACCGGGATCACGCCCTGAGCCAAAGGCAGACGCTTAACCACTGTGCCACCCAGGCGCCCCTAAAATCATTTCTATTTCTAACAGATGAAAAACATTTATAAGAAGAACAACTTCCTGCGGGCTACCCAACAAAAGACTACCAAACCAAGGAATGGCCTCTAACAGAACTGGGCAAAACCCAGTGTGTGGAAGTCTATAGCAGGGCAGCTTGGAGTGTGTCTGTGAGCTGGTGACCATGCACAAACTGTTTGCTACCAGCTCCTGACAAGTAAGTGCAGAAATTGAAAGTAATTATCTAAAAACACTTAGAGCCATTTGACATAGTAATTTTATTTCTGTTGACTCTAACAATAAAAAATTGGAGTTGGAATTTTATATGTCTGTTTTGTTTATTTCATTTTTCTAGTCATTCAATGTGATTATATCTTACAAAATTATCAGTCCACACTGGATTGGAAACATTTTTTTAAAGGTCTTCCACCACAGAGATATCTGAGAAGCACTGACCTACAGGAAGGTAGACATCAGCTTCATGTAAAGAACAACACTGTCATAATATAATGTAGCAAGTCCTATTATAAATGCTTGCAACATAAACTTGTTTACTCCTCACAACACCCCTGTAAGGCAGGAACTATTGTCATTCCTCTGATTTCACAGGCGAGGAAGATAAGCTGCTTTCCCAGTATTGCACAACCTGGTATGTGACAGGTGAGATCAGTGCCCACGACGTGTGGCTCTTGAGTCCACACTGGAACACTGTCACGGGACTCTACGATAAAGTAGGAAACAACCTGACTCCTAGGTTAGTGGTAACATAGAAAGAAAATCAAGAAATTATGAACCCCCAAACTCCAGAAGGAAGACACTTCTGGGAGGAAAGAATGCAGGAATTGACTGGAGAGGGTACACATACCAAGCTCCCAGGGTCTGCTCATGTTTTATGCCGAAAACTGGTGAGGAATATACACGGGGGTTCATTCACTATTATTCTTCAGTTGTACACAACGCACTTTTTTACACTCGTTTATGTGTAGGATACATTCTACAGGTAAAAAAAAAATTTGTAAGTAACTGGGGCTGTCAACCAATAGCATCCAGTCTCTAGAGAGGGTGAGCACCCCCTACTGGAGCAGACAGGTACAGCCATTCCCCTCTCGGCAGAGGGCAGCTGGGAAGTCCGAAAAGGACCACCGCCTTTCCTTCCCACATTCTAGAACTCACAGGAAGGAAGAAGCCTGCATTACCTGGGAATTTGAACCAACACCTTTATAAATGGATGCAGAATTAACATTTAAGGCTGACGGAAATGCCACACTTGAGAAAACATACAAGAGCACAATTTACGGCGAGAGAGGGTGTTGAGGAACTCCTTGATGTATTCCAAGAGCTTTCACTGTATATGATTCATACATTAATACTGATGTAGGTAATATGGGGCCCACTTCAGCAAACAGGTGAAGCTACTTGCCTCATAAGAGACTGAGGTGAAATGTGTGTTTGTGCTACACAAGAACTCTTCTTGATGTGTGGAGGGCTAATGTTGTTGAGGAAAGTCTGCGCTTGAAAATTTTGAACCATTTTTGGGTATCCTGATGGCAGCCACATGAGGCAGAGACAAAGATGCTTATTTGCCAAGAAAGCTGGCTCGATGTGCCAGGCAATTCAACAACCATGTAACTGAGAGGCAGTGGGTCGCACATCAAACCAACTGAGTCAGAATCAGACCAACTAAATCAGAAATCTGCGTCGCTACAGATGACCTCCCCTACCCCATGATCCTGACTGAGATATTCCTAGGACCATTTCAGATGCACAAGGCAAATTAAGAACAAATGTTTTATAATCACACAAACCTAGGCTGATCTCCTTTCTGCCACTTATGGGTTGTATGGCCTTTCTGAGAAAGTTATTTTATTTCACTGAGCCTCAATAGTGCCATCTGTAAAACTGGGTAATGCTAGCACTGACCTCTCAGAGTTACTGATAAGATTTAATTAGAGGTTGCAGATAAAGTACTTGGTATACAATAATTGCTCAAAAATGTTAGCTGTATTTATTTACTATCATTTATGACGATCAATGATATACAAGGCAATGTAGGGAAGGTGTAGAGGGAATAATACAAAAGTGAAAGGAAATTATATCTAGTGGGGTTGCTTTTCAAGCTTTCTTATAAACTTACAAGAAAAAGAAATTTTCTCCACTTTTTCTAGGATTATCAAGTCATCACCAGGTCAAGTCAAAAGCACTTTATAACCCTTGATCTTTTTCGGGAGACAGCTTTATAAATTGGAGATGGAAAATCTGCTGGAAACATGTTTGATCCAAAAAGCTAACCTCCTTTGAACGAGACCAGGCACTATGAGTGACTATAAACTACCAATTGTTGACAAAAAGTTTACCGGCCTGTGCCCCGTCCCTCACACTGGGCCCTTGCAGCAATGTGTTTAATGTCAGAAAGCATGACGGCCTTAAGAAATGTGTGATGGTGCTCTTGGCCAGTGTTATGGGTCTCCTTCAAATCTCCCTTTATGGTATGGTGGCTCCCAGGACCCTGTTGACTTATATCTGCCAAGTGAGGAGAGAACATGGGGTAAGGGGCACCTTCACAAACCAGGGCCTAACTAAACTCATCTCCCCTAAAGGGAAAGCAGGCCCCCTATGTATGAAAGCACCTCTGATTCTGTGAGGTTCCATGGTAAACTTTTCAAAGTTCTACTGCCAATTCTCTGCGCCAAAAAAGGAAAGTCATTAGCAGCTTTTCTTCAAAATTACAGCGAATTCAGAAATCATATTTGGGGGCCCTAAGACTGCACAACGCTACAAAGAAACCACTCCATCCAAACTGACCCAGAGAAAGCCAAAAGTTGTACCCCTATGCTCACTTGAACTTTTCCTCATACCTGTGTAAATTCTAGAGGTAAACAGTGAACACTCCTGGGGTTGATAGAAAGCAACATGAAGCTGATTTTCCCTCTCTCCAATTCAAACCCGACTGGAGTTGATAAGCAAGGGTTTTAATTCAAAAGGCCTCTTAGTAAAATTATAGACTGCACAGAAGCATAACTGTAAATGAGAGCTACTGAATAAGTTGAAATAAGAACTTTATCATTTTTGCTAATTATGTCAAGAAGAAATTTAAATCAAGAGTTTCCAGGGAGGAACAATGGTTGGATAATCCATCATCAGATAAGTGGCAACCTTATTAGGGAAGAGATGTGATTGCTAGTTATGACACTTAACTCGGTACAGTGATTTTCAGTGGTGGTTCTTTAAAATACTGATGCCAGACCCTAACCCCAGAACAATTAAATTGGAATTCCTGGGGGTTGGGATCAGGCATCCGTATTTTTTAAAAGATTCCCCAAGTGCTTCTAATGGGCAGCTTGGGTTAAGACCCACTGCCTTATTTAACAGAACTTAGTTACCTAAAGAGGTAAACTTTTAAAGAGCTGCTTTTATAATAGTTTGACTTTTTCCCTTGGGCACCCGACAAATCATGTTGATTAATTAACATTTTCCAAACAACAGTAATGAATTAACTGCTGCTAATGTTCAGGCCATGGAATTAGACATGACTTTTAGGCATCAAACTCATGTCCCCAGATAGAAGGTAGAATATGGATTTCTAAGAATGAGAGCTTGGCAGGCAACAATCAGGGATAGGCTGACCTCAGCTGAGCAAGTGCCATGGAGGGAGCAAAACTAGAAGCTCGCTTCTACATTAACTCAAGTATTTATTGAGTACACCAGTCACAGTGCTGGGGCTGGAGAGTCTGCGATGAAGAGAACATGACCGATGCCCCCACAGGAACTGACAATCTAGTAGGGAGAAAGAAATATAGACAAAACTTTCCACCCATGCAATATGCAATTGAGTTATATAGCGAGTACTTGGAGAGCAAAAGGAGGAAGTATAGAGGCCTCATGACAACAGATGAGGATTTCCGGAGAAGGTAACTATGAGCTGAATCTAGAAGTGCAAGTGAAACTCTGCTAGGTCAATGGGGTCCATAGCCTGTGCCAAAGTGAGGAAGAGCATGACCAGCTCTGAGAACAACCCAAGTGACAAACGAAGCTGGAAAAGTAGGCGAGGAGCTGGTGATAAAGGCCCCTGTATGCCATCTAAGGATTTTGGATTTAGCCTTGGAAGCGATGGGGGTTACTGGTGGATTTCAAGTAGGAAAGTGATATGATCAGGTTCAAATGTACTAAATCAGAATCTGCATTTTAACAAGCTCCCCAAATGATCGACATGCATTAAAGCTTGAGATGCACAGTTAAAGAGGAGAAATTTTCATGAAAAAGAGGTGAGATTTTAGGAAGATCAGTCAGAAGGCTATGGCAACAACAATTTGTTAAACCATCCTTTTAAACAGTTTTTTAACAACTACCTATGCACAGACCCACCTATAGACCCCCTTCCAAAACATTCAGTTGATAAGTGAAACACTCAAGAAATACTTGTCTAGGTGCGCCTGGGTGGCACAGTGGTTAAGCGTCTGCCTTCAGCTCAGGGCGTGATCCCGGCATTATGGGATCGAGCCCCACATCAGGCTCCTCCGCTATGAGCTTGCTTCTTCCTCTCCCACTCCCCCTGCTTGTGTTCCCTCTCTCGCTGGCTGTCTCTATCTCTGTCAAATAAATAAATAAAATCTTAAAAAAAAAAAGAAATACTTGTCTAGATAAGCTGAGTTTTCTTCTCAAGTTACCTTCATTTTCTACCAGCTTAGTGAGAATCCTATAAACCTAACCATAGCATGAGATCTACAGGCTATGTGCACTGGAATATGCAGTGATACCTATTGTGGAATTTTAGGTACAATTTCAGCAGAAGGGAGGAGAGGTACCTTCATCTAGCTTTGAAGATGAGTACAAAGAGCAAGCCCGTAGTCTTTCTTTCTCTGTTATCTCAAGACCATGTGTGGGTTGAACACTATCTTGGTAGTGGGGACCCAGAGACCCAGACTAAAGTCAATTGTGAACTTCACAATTGCTGTTTGGGTGTGCTGAGAGATAGATAGATAGATAGAGACCCAGAAAGACACAAAGATAGAGAGAGATCTGAGAAGAGAGATGGGAGAGGCTATGTGTCTAGGGGTGGCCTTTGATGGAGATAATTTCTTCTCCTTGATCATGGACCATAAGCGATGATGGGACTAAGCTGAAGCTATCTGAAATATTCTTTTTTCATCAGAAAATAGCCTTCCCAAAGAGCAAATCATGAAGAATTTGAAAGAGGGAGTGTGATCTAGTAGGTAAGAAGTAGGCGGGCTAAAAGGACAAACAAGCAATTAGTCTATAAATAAGCATAAGTGTACCTCGTCTTTAACAATCAGCATGTTATTGAACAGGGTGTACAATTGGACTGGGGTTAAATTAAACCTATTTTAAGCCCATTCTGGGAATTTGCTATTTAAAGGAATCCTTTGTAAAATGGATAATCACCCACTAATGAAGCTTTTGTTAAATCTAGAGTTCTACAAAGCTGAAGTTCCCAAACAGACTATGATTGGAAGATCACCCCACAGATAGCTGGCAGAGTACAATTTGTCTGTGTGCCAGAGCTCTGTAAAGAGAGTCCAGTGATTAGGGAACCTATGTTCAAAGGAGTCCTGCTTTGGCGAGAAATGGGTATGTAGATAGATGAAAGAACATATAACTTGGTAATGATCCATGGGTCAAGTTAAGCAGGTGGGAGATTGGTAAGGAGAGAGCAGATTGATTAGTAGACAACGCATCAGAAGCAGACAGAAAAAAGGGCGAATGACCACAAAAAATATGGAGACTGTGCTTAAATCATGATTAAATCTCCTTTACTCATCTCTGGGTTTCTAGTACTGGTATCCGAAATGTTTCAAAATACTATCAGTTTAATTACCTGATGAGCATCTGTGAGTTCTTAACTAGCTAGAAAGACATTCTGGTTAGGAGCAATGCAATATACCAGTAATTTAGTGTTAATCAAGTGATCTTGCATATCTTGACTCTAAGTGCTAAAAGGAGACATCCTTCTGTGCTGGACTTCTTGGAATGCCTTCACAGAAAAAAATAGAGCTTGGGGCACCTGGGTGGTTCAGTTGGTTAAGCAACTGCCTCTTGATTTTGGCTCAGGTCATGATCTTAAGGTTGTGAGATCAAGCCCCGAGTCGGGCTCCATGCTGAGCTCGGAATCTGCTTCTCTCTCTCTCTCTCAAATAAAATAAATAAATAAATGGAGCTTGAGTGGAAAATTGAAAGATGGGAAAAGTTTGGTAATTTGGAAAGGAAGGTAGGAAGAGGTAATCAGAATTAGATCCGGAGGTATAGCTATGTAAGACTCTCTCTTTAAATTACCAAGTACAAGTNTATTATATATATATATAATATATATATAAGCATGGAATGGGACTCCAAGAAAGAGCCCAGGGTGAAGATAAGAACCAAACACGTTTCACTTCCCAATAGCAACCTAGGATCATCACGGCCTCCTCAGTATCTCACACTTTCCATAAAGTAGAATGCTGCCTTCCTACAGCCACAGGCCAAATGAGAAGGAGGTTGGAGATACAAAAGCACCAGTGCAATGAATCAAAACAGAATTCAAGGGATGAAAAAAAATTCAAAAGATAGGCCAGTGAAAGGGTCAGAAAAGGGTTAAATGGAGTCAAAAGAAGCTCCATTTAGATTTCAACCAAGATCAGTACCAGCTATTTCTCAAAAGCTTTTACGACTTCATGTAACTTAGCAACTGACCTATGTTTGGTTTTTGTTTTGTTTTTATCCATGTCAGTATCTCTGGAGTCACTCTCAGCAAAAATGCTTGGGATTGTGCATTCAGTGAGGGATGGGTGGCAAGGGGACAAATATGTGCTATATCCTGTTTGGCAAGGTTGTGACAATATAGGATAGCAAAAAGGATGAGCAAAAGACCCAATCCTTGGGGTCCTCAAAAAAAAAATCAAAGCCTAAAGGCTGTTCTTGTGATCCAGGCCTGTCCTCAGGACAGTGTGTCTCAGAAGACCCCTGTGGGACACGTCCTTGGGATGCTTCAGGATTTTATTCCTCACCTACCTGAAAATAAGAACCAATCCCCCAGGCAATTCATCTTCATAGACCCCCTTGTTCTATCCCACACTGAACCCAAGGGGCTGGGAAATAAAGCAGGCTCTCTTACCCCACAAGAACTCTAGCCCCCATCCCCATAAGATTCTCTCTTCCTTGTGAAGACTATTTGGAAATGCCATGGCCAGTGAGCTATTCCAGTTGTGAGGGATGACACTCACTGGAATGGTAGAATCACACGCGCACACACACACACACACACACACACACCCTTGTTATGTCTTTGGTGCTGCCATGCTGTGGCAGTTGCAGGGACAGCTCCCAGCTTCTGAGGCAGCTTAATGTGCATATCAGCACCACCCCGGTGGACAGCTCACAGCAGGGTCCTCTGTGGCGCTTGTCCTAGAAATTTTTTCAAAACTTAGTAAAGAAAGCAGACTTCCGAGTTGTGAACTCAACCACCCCTTTCACTCTGCCCTGAGGCAGAGCCAAGAAGCTCTGTGACCCTCTTTTGGCATAAGGAGAGTTCACACCTCCCCACAGGATGTCCATATAGCTTTTCATTTTAGAAAGTTAACTGGGGGTAGGTTGTTATCTGTTTAGATCCCAGTAATGCCACCAGGAAGTCTGAATCTTTCTATCTTCCACTCTGCCAGCCTTAGCTTATAGGCTTTTTGTCACTAACGGTCTCAGGACTGCTGCCCCTGAGCCAGGTATCACATCTGCATTCAAGAAAGGTAGAAGGATGAAGGATGAAGGATGTCATTCCAGTAAACCTGTTCATTTTATTAAGAAAACAAGGGTTTTCCCTGAAACATCCAGAGAGTCCCACTTAGGCCTCATGGGCCAGTACTGTCAGATGACCACTTCTAGCTGCAAAAGAGGTTGGGAGAATGAGTATTTAGCTTTCCTACCCTTTGTAGTCAAAGGGGCAAGGCAGGAAGGGGTTAACATGACCAGCTAACCTGTCTGCCATAAGCAAAAAAACATAACCACTGTTAGGTTATATATCACTGTGAGGCTACTTCTTTGTCTATAAAGTGGAATCATTCTAGCACCTTCTTCATAGAGATTATATGAAGCTACATAGCATGGTTCCCATAGGATATGGGACACATGGGCTCTTCAGGTTCCAGTTCAAGCACTGGATAGTCCATATTCACAGGAGGTATGCCAGCAAAAATCCGGGTTACAAAGTGATGCTAATGTCTATGAAGAACTTTTTTGAGTCAAGTAAGGTGCACATCAATATAAAAGTCATAGAAAGCTTGAATCTTCATGACCTCAGAGCCCAAAACAATTTTTTCTAAAAAAGGTTGATATGTTTGATCACATTAAAAATAAAATTATTCCTAATTCACTGAAAAGAAGCTGGAGCTCAAGGAGGTTATGTAACTTGCCCAAGTTTATACAGTTAACAGTGTTCATGACAATAATAATTACTATTTATGAAACACCTAGTATGTACATATATTCTGTTTAATCCCACAACAACCCATAGGTATCATTATCCTTACTGAGCTAATCTAACTTAGAGAGCCAGCAAGGGAAGCCAGGGCTGTCTGATTCCAAAGCTCTGCCTGCTCCGCTCAAGTGTATGTACTTGGTCCTTCCACCATCCAGAGATGGGACCCAGGGAATGATTAAAAGGAACACTCAAGCAGGTCTGTTCTGTGACATTGCTTTCAATAAATAAATTAAGCTACTGCAGATCAGCTGAGGGGAGAGGGATATTCAGCATAAACTATGATGAGGCAGAAACCATGACATACCCTTGTCCTGCAACCTGCTGACAAAGGAGCCAGGCTCTTAATTCTGGAGCTCATCCACCCACCACCAATTCCTGGCTAACTTCCCAGCCATCCGACAGGTTCTTCTCACCCCCTCAAGAAGAATCCTTCTCAAGTGACACTCTCCATCCAACCTGAGATACCACATTAGGGCAGCCTTGAAAAGTAGCCACATCTCTGGGAGATGTTATTCATGTTGAGTTTATTAGAAATGAGTTTAATTCTTTCCCTTTTAAATAGACAGTCAACTAAGAACAAAAGGAAAAGGAAACTTACACAGGTTACATATTTTGAAAGGAAGTGGGAACTAGATTAGGTAAAAAAGAAAGAGCACTGGATGGAGAGTCGGGACCCCTGGGTTCTGATTGCTTCTTCGTTGATTGGTTGACTGGGTGAGTCTTTTCAACTGTACATGCTTCAAGGTCTCTTACAACTCAGGCCCCTTGGATGCAGGAAGCAGGTCTAAAAAGGCAGCTTTCTGAGAGAAGGGTCAAGATTTTACTTAATCACAAAGTATTATGAGGCCTCCAAGTGAAATTCAGGGACAATATTTCGAGGGCAGCCAGTTAGGGGTGGAGGTAGGTAGGTGGAGACATAATGCAGGATATAATGCAGCTATCAACACTCACTGAGAAATCCAGGAAGAGCGTATTGCTTCCTGGAAGAAAGGGAGGAGGACACATCTACCCTGGATTACCCAGGGTGGAGAAAATATCAGTCCTTGTCTTTGCAGACGTCCGGCCCCATGCTACCCATCCGTGCAGTGAGATGAGTGGCCATGGTTCCCTTCCTAGGAAAAACCTGCTGTTAACTGAGAATGATTTTGGAACAGCCTGTTTGCTGGTAGGTCAAAGAAATGAAGCTTCTCTATTGAGTCAGGAGATTAACTCCAGCATCAGCTTTATGCTAGGCACTGTGGGAGATACAGAAAAGCCTGGAAGAAGACATGTACATAGAAGAAAACTTTCGTTGAGCACCAACTTTCAAGCCCAAGCCTAGGAGATTTGCATCCATCATCTCACTAATTTCAGAGGTCACTCTTACAAAGTGAAAAGGAATAAACTTCCATGAGGAACTCAGATGACAATGATGATAATAATAATCATAAAACCTAACATCTTTTGAGTGTTGATTGTGTGCCAGACACTGTTCTAAGCATTCTGATGTATTATCTCATTGACACAATGTGCCAGGAGGTCTCTTGATTTTTCTCTTCCTTGTCATAGTTTTCCCCTAATCATTGCAGCTTCTATTTCCTGAGTTTCCTTCCTCCCATGTGGGGCCTCTAAGCCTGTCTTTGATCTCAATCCATAAAGTGATTCTGGGAAAAAGAGGAGGTTGGTCTCCATAAGCTGAGAGCCCCCAGGGTGGCCTCGACCCAAATGGAAGCATCCAAGGAGAAGCACAGGAAAGAGCAGCTCTCCAGAGACCAGGTGCATTAAGGAAGGGGCATCCTTTAAGAAGTGATCCATCACTTATGACACTTAAAATGGAGCTGGGAAGAGTCAGATGACAAGGATGACAGAAAGGAGCTCCCTGACTTATGCCTAGAAAAACGAAACTGGTTGAGATCCTTCCAGGTCTCATCTCCCTGACTCTCTAGCTTCCATCCTATAGACTAAGAGGCCCCTGCCAGGAACTGGGTGGGGAGCTCAGCCTGGCTCAACACAAGGACTCTAAGTTTTAAGCCCAATTAGACTCTCCATTTGCTGCTTGACCCTTGATCTCTTAAGTAGTGTCTACACAACCCCAAGACATCTTATCATTTGAATCAGAAAATTCAGCCAGTCAATTCCCAGAGATCTGGACTCCAAATCTTTGGACCAGTTTGAAAGGATGCTTTTATTGGATTGATTAAATTGGCCAGATGTTCTCCCTTCATTTTGGCATGGCCTCGGGTCCATATCTGGTTACAGCACTGAGCCTGAAGGGAGGAATGAATGAGGAGCGAATGTGAGTTTTTTAAACCCAAGGTTCTGCTTACCTCACTTTGCTTAAATAAATTAGATTGAGTACCTTAGGTTTCTGTGAACCAAATCTATGGGAAATGCCTCAATGACACTTCTTTGGTCACAATTATAATTCTTAGGGCACTTAACAGTTTATAAGGCATTTCCACATGTATTATTTCATTGAGACTTGGTGCAAAGCAAGATATTATTTTTCTTATTTCATAATCAAAAATCAGTATTCCCTCAGCCATAATGATCACCTCCCTCTAGCATAACCTAAGCAAAATTCAGCCTTCTCCTGCCTGTCATCAGGCTCAACTCTTGGGATCTGAGATTCAGGGATCACTCACACCCAAAGGAAAGCAAATCTGGCCCCCAAAAAGACCATACAGAAACTTGCAGTCAACATGATGCAGTAAGCTCAAATTTTGGTGGACCTATCTGCTCCAACACGTAGCACTGATAGAGAACACATTTCTTAGGAAACCTTTAAACATGTATAGCTTGACTCAAAAACCAGATAAGCATCCACACGCTGCAAAGGGAACAGAGAAACAAAGGGTGGGAGTGAGCAGGACTAAAGCCACAGCTGTGCAGGCCAGGGTGCAGGGGCAGACAGTGGCAGCGTGGAACTCTACTCCTGTAGACAGTGGTCACCCTAAGTGTCCTTTGTGAGACTAAGGATCACATCTTGCTTTATCCTTGAAGCCACACGCAGGGTGGTACCCCTCTACTTCCCCAACCCCTCCACTTTGCTCTTAAAAAGAGGCTTTAAAAACTGCTGAACAAAAGTCTTTAGGGCAGTGAGACTACTCTGAATGATACTAGAATGGTACATAGGTGTCAGTATACATCTGTCCAAACCCTACAGAATGGACAACACCCAAAGTGAACCTAATGTACTATGGACATTGGTGACAACACAAAAGTGAACTATGGACTTGGGCAATGATGATGTGTCATTGTGGGTTTATCAGTTATAACAAATGTATCACTCTGGTTGAGGAGGCTATGCATATATGGGGACAAGGGTCTAGGGGAAATCTCTGTACCTTCTGCTCAGTTTTGCTGTGAACCTAAAACCACTCTTTTTTTTTTTTAAGATTTTATTTATTTATTCGACAGAGATAGAGACAGCCAGCGAGAGAGGGAACACAAAGGGGGAGTGGGAGAGGAAGAAGCAGGCTCATAGCGGAAGAGCCTGACGTGGGGCTCGATCCCATAACGCCGGGATCACGCCCCTGAGCCGAAGGCTGATGCTTAACCGCTGTGCCACCCAGGCGCCCCTAAAACCACTCTTAAAAGGAGTGTATTATACATACACACACACACACACACACACACACACACACATATTTGCTGAGAGCCCCCTGAGGCTGTGGTTATTCTAAACAGAGGGTCTGAGGACCTGCAGCTGGCTGCAGGAGGACCCAGAGGCAGTCTCATGACCAGGAATTAACCAAGCCAGTTGCTGACCCAGCTGGGTCAAATGTTGCTTAAGGACAAATAAGATGAGACTTCCCTGACTTCCATTCCCTTCTAGTCCTTCCAATCACTAAATATTAGAGTGCCCAGGGCTTTGTCTTCAGCCCCTTTGGGCTCTAGCTACAGTCACTCACCTATAATATTCTTATAGCTTGATGTTTTTACCGAATGTATCCTTGTCGCCTTGACCCCCCCTTTCTTAGCTCTAGGCTCATATAAGTAAATTTCAAGAGGATAGGGATTGTGTCATAATTCATCTGTGCATTCCTCATGGTACCTAGAGCAACACTAAGACAGCAGGTCTCAGTGAGAGGTGCTGCACGAAACTGTCTCCTAAACACAAAGGCAAGATTTGCCATGCCTCCTAGAAAGATCAGTACTCATTTCTCGGGCCCGTCGTTTCACTCCCTGGATGCTCAAGGGTGACTTGTCCTCACGGCGTTCCAAGAGAGCCTGTCCACCTTTGCTCCCACATAAATGCCATACTTCTCCTAACCTTGAACAAAATACCATCACCAACCCAGGAGAACTGGGATTTTCAGATCCCACACAACTGGAAACAAAAACAGCAGAGTTATTCAGCTCTGTCAGAATCATCTCCAGAACAAATCCAAGGGGACCCTGTGGTACGACATGAGGAGATTTCTCCAAGGTTAAACAGAGACAGTTGGTATAAGCTGCACTGAAATGTAGTAGGTAGCCTCTAAACTACCCCCCAGTCATCCCACCCTCTGCTAGTGACACTTCCGCATAATCCCCTCCCCTTAAGTGGGGGCTGGATCTACCAACGCCTAAAGATTAGAATATGGCAGAAATGGTGGGATGTCATTTCCAAGACGCAGTTAAAAAGGACCATGGCTTCATTCTGGGGCTCCCCCTTGCTCTTTCTAGAAGCAAGCTGCCATGTTGCAAGGCAGCCCCATGGAGAGGCCCCCATGGTGAGGACCTGAGGCCTGCCATAGCCACGTGAGTGAGCAGGAATGCAGCTTCTCCCCCACGGAGTCTCCCCCAGTTGAACCTTGAGCTGACAACTTGACGGCAGCCTCGTGAGGGACCTTGAGCCAGAATCGCTGGCTCAACTACGTCTAGATTCCTGACCCACTTGAAAGTTGTCAGGTAATAAATGTTTGCTGTTTTCAGCAGCTATCTTTTGGGGTGATTTGTAATGCAGCAATAGAGGATGAATGCACCAGTTTTAACATGTATGACCCCACAATCTCTGCATACCTATTGAAGCTCTTTCCCACATTCGTTCAGATGTTATCATACTCACTCAATTGTTACACACACATTCAGTTCAGTTGTTATTCACATGTTGGTATTTTATTCACATTTGAATGCTAAACACAGTACTTAAACATAAAATATTCATTTAAATGTACATGAAAGCTCTCAGATGCTGCCTTACCCCAGGTTCCCAAGAAAGCAGTCTGAAGGAAATTTTATGTGCCAACATATTACTAGTGCTACAATCCCAGGGCCACCAGGGTGAGGGGGAACGGGGAAGGGAGGTGGGAAAGAACAGAGACAAATACCGAGCTGGCTACAGCTTCACAAAACAGCACAGCCCGTTGCTTCGTCACACCGGAAGTCTCCAGAAAGACTACATGGAGTCATGGCACCTGGACCAGTCCATGAGAAGGAGAAAAAGGGAGTCATGTGTTTGTTGGTTCCTTCCTGTCTCCTGTCTCTCCTTGGTCAAACTTCATCCAAGAGACATGAAAGCCCATCTACGTTTCCAGGTTGTGCTATCCACATCCTCGGGGCAGCCACGGGGGAAACCAAGTCCCATGCCCATGACCTGGTGCTTCCTCTGAAAGCAGACATGAGGGCGCCTAAGCCTCTGTGGGTGCATCAGGTCACCCCCACACGCTGGAGCTGTTGTGGCTAGCACCACAGCAGACGTTACAGAGGCCTTGCCAAAGTCTGGCCCTCACTCGGGGGAGGCTGAGACAGATGGCAGTGTTAGGAGGTGAGGTGACAGAGGAAGCAGCTGGGGTTCTTCACTGATCAGACAGCCAAGAACTAGAGGGCAGTTGGGACTGAGCAAATCAGGGAGGAGTATAAACTGGATCTGGAACAGACTATGCACAGATGAACACAGAAGCTACTTTTATATTGGAATTGTGTATCTGTGGACACACATTCAGGTGTTAACCTATATTCGCTCAGACTTTATTACTTGTCCCCTGAATACAGGGATGAGCCACCCCATACAGGAGGCTTGGAAGACAGGTTCTGCAGCTCCGAGCAGTTTTGTTGCCTGGAGGCATGCTTATTCCTCAGGAGAATTTCACTTTCCTGGAAACTTAATATTATTTAATTCCATTGTCTGGTTTCATATCATGATGTCACCAAGAATACAGGAAGATGGGAGCTGACCCAGGATGAGATTGCAACTGAGACCCGAATCAACCCTCCAGACGGCTCTGCAGCAAGGATGGCTCTTCAGGGTTGTCCTAAGTGAAGCCAAGGGACCAGCTTTGTATTCCTGCATCAGCCAGTCATCAGGCAGGCTGCCTCCTGAGGGGGCTGTAACCTTGGATGAGGCAGTTCCCTGATGCAAAGAGCAAATCAGAGCAAAAGATGCAACTCTAAGCCACTTACAGCCCTTCCCAGTGGCCAGAGATGGGCACATGGGGCCTGTAAAGGGGATCTCGGTGGAATGCCACAATATTCTTGGGTAAGAAAAAAGTTTTTCTACGCCCTTCAAGGTTCTTCTGACTGGTCGAAGAATCAAGTTGACATGAGGCAGATTAACAGGAGAAAATCAATTTTAATTTCATACATCTGGGGAATCCACATAAACATGAGATTCCAAAGACAGTTGGGCAACATGAGGTACATTTGTCATCCTGAATTAAGGAGAAGGGGGGTAGGGGTCTGGCACTTCAAAGGGAAGAAAGGCAATTCACAAGAAGAATGGAAAGAGTAAGTGTTTGGTTAGCAAGTGGTTGTTGGGCCATCGAGAAACAGTGAGACATAGAGAGGGCTTTGATGAAACAGACCTTGCTAGGTTCCTCCCCGTCTACCGTAACTAGTTCGTATTATAATGTAGTTATTTATGGTGCAAGCTCACTTCCTGGAGCAGGTCTTCTATCTTTTAGGCAGTTAGAGGGAAGGTCAGAGTTCTCCTGAGTCTTTTGGGCCTTGATTGTTTTCAGCTCAAAATAATCTTCGTGCCAAGGTGGCACATCTTGGGGTAACTCACTCTGAACCCCTACAATGTCCACTACAGTTGGCTATAATTTTGACTAAACTTCTCAGGTTAAAAATTGCGACTAAATCTAACTCTGGTTTTCCTCCAAAACTGAGCACACTGATTCACCCTAGACTTTTTCTCCAGAGTCAAAAAGGTTTTCAATGAGGTGTGATAAAAGTTTCCGAAGAGGTATTTAGAATGATCACATGATGTTTCTTTCTGGGCTCCAATGATTCCCTGATTTGCCAGAGTGTCAAGGATAGGAGCCAGGCCTCGAGTTATCCCAAATCCCAAGAACATTTTCCTTAACAAATAATCTGAAATATAAATTCACCTTTCTTAACCACCATGCCTAGATTTCCTTGTCCCTCCTGAACCAAAGGGTAAACCCAGCCATTTGCTGTAGACCAAGAGAATGTTGCCCTATTGCCTCTATAGATCTAAGAAACCAGTAAAATAAAATAACATAAAATAACCTCATTCTGAGGTCAGAAATCTCATAACCTTCCTCCTATCCCAAGTCCGGCTAATTTCCTCTGGTCATTCTCCCTTGCCTACCCCTTCTCCTTTTCTGTCCCCACCAGCATTGAGACTGCAGATTCCTGTCATTGTATCCAAGTGCTCAAACTCTGGTTTACCAGGTGCCCAGAATGCCCCAGGTGCCTGAAGTCAGTGCGTCTCAAAGTGCGGTCTGAACGCTTTGGGGTCTGACACAGTAGGGAATGGGTCCCCTATCTTGGCTTTTTCCAGAACAGCTGCTATGGGTTTTGTTTTGTTATTGTTGCTTTTAATCTGTTTCACGCCCTGGTCTTTCTATAGAGAAAGGTCAAGAAAATACATTGAAAAGTTCTCTTCTTGATCAACATTCAAGTGTCTAGCATCACCAACTCCAAATTTGACCTCCGCTCCGTAGCTCTTTTTCTTCTCTCTGTGCACAAGCTCCCATCTTTCTAACACTTGCTAATTTCCCACTTTAACTGGGAAAAATGTGGACTCGAGGCAGTATCTAGCTGGCATTGCATAACCTTGTTTCCCATTGTGTTGCCTTCTATTGTGACAAGCAATATCTGTTTACCATCTACACTTGTGGCATAAATTTTTCATTTTAAATAGGTGTAATTCATATCATTAGATAAACGAATTTAAAGAAAACTATGAAGTAAATGATAGAGCAGGCTCACAGAGTTATGGCGAAGAACATGAGGGTGGTACAGGGACGCATGCCATCCTCTGTGGGGCAGTTGCCTCTTGCTGGGCATTCCATCTGTGCTCCACCACCAGCAGCATCCAAATACAGCACAGCGAGAGTCCTCTGCCTTATTGTGCATGAGAACCAGAGAGTCCAATTCAATTTGTTGGAGGTGGGGCCCAGGAATCTGCATTCTTAACTGGCACCTCAGCTTGTTCTGGTGCCTGACTATCCCCTTTGCAACGTATCCATTCTCCAGGACCCCTGGACCACAAGTTTCTGAAGGGCAAAAATCCTATCTCACTCCTACTGAGCTGGTCTTAGCCTGTGGGCAGCCCTCAAATCAATGTTTGGGGGATACAGTCAGCCAGATGGGGCAGAAATTACGTGCAACCGTAAATGTCAAGCTGGGAAAAAGCCTTTCTATTCTACAACTAGGGAATGGAGCTCAGAGAGGTTGAATTCCTTGGGTCTGACGCTTGGCTGATGAAAAGCAGAGCCGCAATGAAGGCCAAATATCTGAGCTCCCAGCCTGAGTCCTAGACCGCTACCTCTGAGTTGGCAGGCCTGCCAGGATTAGAGCAGGAGTTGACGAGAAGTTCAAAAATCATGAGCACATATTCGGTTAGTTTGGTTCCCTTGGTCCCACAGCAGAATCTAAGCCTTGAATTTTGCAAAAGCATAAGAGAGACTATGAGAGTCCAGGTAAATCTGCCTGACTGGAGGAAAAAGAATAAGCAAATCTATGCTAGGTTGTCAGTAGCAACTTCTTCAAATGCAGTTGCCAGACATGGAACATGCCTTGGAACCAAATAAGGACACATAAGGAACCAGACAGAGACATAAGGAAGCTGTACTGCTCCCCAGCGTGCAGACTGTGAGGTCCTGTGCAGCCATCTCTCCCCATCCCTGTGTGCCTACGGTTATTGCCTCCACACGGGGCCCCATCAAACACGTGTCTGGGAGATCTTTTAATGCAGCAGTAGTTCGCCTGTGGCTTCAAATCCTCACTCTGCTTCTCACTATCTCTGTAATCTGAACATCCTCTGTACCTCCATTCTCTCTACTGTAAAGCTGGGATAATAGTAGTTCCTACTTCATAGGGCTGTTCTTACATCAAGGGTCAGAACTCTGCCACCTTCAAATGCAGTAAGCATTGGGTCAGGGTTAGCAACTGTTCACCAGTAATCACCAGTCAAGCAGCTACGTTAGGCCTCATGAGAAATACAGGGATGCCCTGAAGTTATGTTATGGACTGAATGTTTGTGTCCCCCAAATGTGATGGCATGAGGGGTGGGGCCTTGGAGAGGTGATAAAGTCATGAAGGTGGAGTCTCATGATTGGGATGAGGACCCTCATAAAAAAGACCCCACAGAGCTCCCTCGCCCTTTCTGCCATGTGAGGACTCAGTGAGAAGACCATCGTCTATGAACCAGGAAGTGGGATCTCAGCAGATATCGAATCAACTGGCACCTTGATCTTAAATTTTCCAGACCCAAAACTGTAAGGAATAAATTTCTCTTCTGTATAAGCTACCCAGTTGGTGGTTTTCTATTATGGCGGCCTGAGTTACATGCAGTCAGAGAAAGGGGAGGCAAAATGTACAAAAACAACTCTACTTCGAGGACAGACCGTACAGGTCATAAGGGCTGGGTATGTAAACCGTTCCCATTCAGGAAGCATCTACCTGAGGTGGACACTCCAGTCATTCCCATCGGACAAAGACTAGAACTAAGGCAGAGAGTGCCATCATCACACAGAGAGTGGGTAGCAGAGCCAGATTTTGAAGCCCAGCGTCTCACGCTGCCAGGCTTGGCTTCTTCACCACAATACACCATACACATTGCCTGCTAACATGCCAACTTACAGGTGTGATGGGTGACAAGGTTTTAAATAAACTTCATCAGTAGACCAACCAACCTTCCTCAGAGTTAACCTTACCCAACCCAATAAATCCATAATAGCACTGTATGCGCTAAATAGTCCCTAAGTTAATTATTTAACTAGTTAGTGATTTACTAATGCATTAATAAGCCACTAATACCTAGTTGTACTTATTAGTACTAGCCTAACACTAGTACCATTAGGCTAGAAATAGTCCACAGGCCCAATCCATTCCCTTGTAACTAGAACAATCCCTGGCCCATAGCATATATATTCAGTAGGTATTTGTTGAATAAATAAACTTACTCCTGGTTTCCATTTATCTTCATGTTCAAATATCTTTAACATTTTATTATTATTGTTTGTATTTTGTGTGTAACCCAAGTGCCTGGTCTCATAAAGACTAGGAGCTTGCTAATACTGAAGTGACGCCTGGCCTTTCCTAACCTCTCCATCAATTGAAGAAAATCAGGAGTCACAAGAGAAACTTTTCTGTTGTGCAACTCTACCAGAAGCCTGAGAAAATGCCTCTCCCAGACAAGGAATGACAAGAAGACCCTGGACGGGATGGAGTGGGGAGCAAGCTGCTGGACTCTGAGGAGAACAAAAATTCCACAGCAAGGAACATGCCTGCAGTCTAATTAAGAAAAGGGGATGGGGAACTAGAGACAGAGCCAAGTGTCAAAAGATAAATTGGAACAGGTATGAAACGACTGCCCTGCTATTCCTACTCTAAGATCTTTAGTCAACGTAGCCATACTGCAGCGTGTGTTCCTATCAGCAGCTCACTGATAGGGGAAACTGTAATAACAAGTCTTCCTCAAAAGTATGGCCTGAGTCAGAGAAAGGAATATCATATGATTTCACTCATATGTGGAATTTAAGAAACAAAACAGATGAACATAGGGGAAGGGAAGGAAAAATAAGATGAAATCAGAGAGGGAGACAAACCATAAGAGACTCCTAACCCTAGGAAACAAACTGAGGGTTGCCGCAGGGGAAGTGGGTGGGAGGATGGGGTAACTGAGTGATGGGCATTAAGGAGGGCCTGTGATGTGATGACCACTGGGTGTTATATGCAACTGATGAATCATTAAATTCTGCCTCTGAAACTATAAACAAAAAAGAAAGCTAAAGGGATGCCTGGGTGGCTCAGTCAGTTAAGCGTCCGCCTTCTGCTCATTTAGTGATCTCAAGGTTGTGGGATGGAGCCCTGCATCCAGTTCTCTGCTCAGCGGGGAGCCTGCTTCTCCCTCTCCCTCTGCCCCTCCCCCTGCTTGTGCTCTCTCACTCTCTCTCTCTGTCAAATAAATAAATAAAATCTTTAAAAGGAAGGAAAGAAGGAAGGAAGGAAGGAAGGAAGGAAGGAAGGAAAGGAAGGAGGGAGGGAGGAAGGAAGGAGTGACTTCAGACAGAGGTATCCATTTAACAAAAGAGTTTTGGGAAAGAAAAATTAACAATTGTACCGTAGTCCTCTTTTTAATTATACTAACAATGAAGATGCGCCCCCCCCCCAAAAAAAAAGTATGGTCTGGCTTCCCTTGTCTTGCAAGAAAAACTCTCAGCTCTGCACAACACAAATTGGAATGGGCTGGAGGAGGCTATGAGCATGAAGCAGAGGAAAACTGAGGTTTCCCATGCCTGTGCTTCCTTGCACAGGGGTGGCTATGGGAGCAGCAGACCTGAAGTGAAGGGTTCCCAAAAGTGATCAGGTGAGATGGAGCGGTGAGGTGTAGCAGCCAGAAGTAAAAGAGTAGCCTCGAGGTTCCACTACAATCGGCAGGGAACCTCGAGACCTCCAGTGGCCAGGAGATGTCGTGGAACGGGCTACTGGTGCTGGACGCTGTGTTAGTCCATCTCAGTGCAGAGAATCGCTTGGCGTCTCAGGAGAGCCAAGTGAAATTTACTTGCATTTGACTTTTCATCCGTCAGAGTCCTGGCAGGAATTGGATAGCAACCCGAGCCAGGTAAAAGAGGAGAGATTTTAAGAAACTATTTACAAAGAAGTTGGCAGGATTAGATGAAACAAACCAAGGATGATGTCGTACCCCAGGGCTAAAATATCAGGGACCCATTACCATCCCTGAACGCACAGGGCCAAAGGGAAGTCTGGGTGGCCAGACCCTGGGGGCACTTAGCTATATAGGGAGGTGATCCCTAAGAGTAGCTGTGGCCTTTGGTACAGGGCACAGCCAGCCAGCAGCAATGCAGCAAGGAGGGAGCGGGGAACAAATACCCTACCACTCTTGGGGGAGGGGGGGGCCCTCCTGTTGGCCACATCTAACCAGAAGCCAGAGGGAACAGGTGACGCTGAGGCGCAGAGCAGAGTGAAGGGTGAAGAGTGGATCAGGACGGGGAAGGGGTGCCCCAGGCAAATGTGACAGCAGTTGATTTCACACACCTTCCAAATGTATTCTTGCCCTTCTCCAGCCTACTTTCTACTTGTATGGACCACATCAAAGGGGCCGCATCTCATGATCCCTGGCTTCTAGTTGGGTTTAGCCATTGACAAAGATGAGAGTGTGAGCAAAGTGTTTATTTATTTATTTAGTTAGTTAGTTAGTTATCTCTACTTCAACAAAGGGAGGCTGACTACAGGAGTCTCCATCCAGGTCCCAACGACAAACACTCTTTCCACTTGTTCCTCTGACTGTCAAGCGCACTTATCTCTTGCAGCCCACTATAGCTCCATGCCTTTGTAAAGAGTTCTTTAAAAAAAAAAAAAAAAAACCTCCCTTTGACTTACCCCATTTTGAGTTGCTGCCTTTTTCCTGTTGGACCCCGACTAATTCCTTTTATAAGGATGATTTTTGTAAGGTGACATTTTTCTACAGTAACACATATCCAATTTTTCAATGGAAATAAATGAGAAATTAGAATTTATTTACCAGAAATCCATTTTTACATCTTACGAACCATTTTGGAATATATACATTCTATTACAGGAAGGCATACCTGGACAGGGGACAGTTCATTATAATTTTTTTCTTATACGAGTGGGGAAAATAAGAGAGAGACGACATTGCTTTCCCCCAAGACCCTGGGGCCCTGCCACTGGCTAGCTCCAAGCTTCAGCTTAAGTAATTGCTTCCCAATGCTAACATTAAAAGCAAACTGACCCTTTAGCTTCACTATTCAGCAAAATATGGATTGAGGGGATGTTCATCTGAACAGAGTTGAAATTCTAATTGTGTCTTTCCTGGCTTAAAAAAAAAAATTTCCATGGCTCCCCATTGTGTATAGAATAAAACAAGCCCAAACCAGAAACTCCAAAGCCCTCTGAGATCCAACTCTGACCTGCTCTCTCTTCTCCCCTTGCCCTCTGAGCGAATATCTTGTATTCCACCTACCCCAGATGGCTACAACACCGTTCCCTGTCCATGTCCTGTCTACTTCTCTGTGGCTGTGTACTCCCTCTGTCTGAAATATGTTTGCATCTCTAGCTGTCAAAATCCTACCTGACATGCAAAGACTTCTACACATATTCACAGAAGCTACAATTTTAATTGCCACAAACTGGCAACAACCCAAGTGTCCATCAACAGGTAAATGGAAACACAAACTATGGTATATCCATACAAGGACTTCTACTCAACGACAAAGAACATGCTATTGATACATGTAACAACACGGATGAATCTTGCAATCAGTATGCTGAGTGAAGGAAACCAGATCAAAAAAGAGTGCATACTGGGGCGCCTGGGTGGCACAGCGGTTAAGTGTCTGCCTTCAGCTCAGGGCGTGATCCCAGCATTACGGGATCGAGCCCCACATCAGGCTCCTCCGCTATGAGCCTGCTTCTTGCTCTCCCACTCCCCTTGCTTGTGTTCCTTCTCTCGCTGGCTGTCTCTATCTCTGTCAAATAAAATAAAATCTTTTTTTAAAAAAAAGAGTGCATACTGTATAATGCCATTTATGTAACATTCTAGAAAATGTAAACTAATTTATAGTGGCAGAAAGGAGATGGAGTGGTTGCCTGGGAATGAGGGCAGAAAGAGGAGGGATTACCAAGGGCCTCAAGGACTCTTCGGAGGGTGATAAAAATGCAAGTTACTCTGATTGTGATGATGGTTTCTTTAATGTACACGGTTTCAAACCCATAAAGTTGAACACTTTAAATATGTGCAGTTTATCAGACACTAACTAAACCCCAAAAAGGTGTCAAAAATACCATAAACAAATTAAAACACAAACTGGAAAAACTACTGGCAGCAGGCCGGAAAAGGAGTATTGCACATAAAATATTAAGTTTCCCCAACAAATTAAAAAATACAAATAAAGCAAAACAAAAATCATACAAAACAATACAAATAAAGCAATGGAAAACGGGTGCAGAGCAGGCAGTTCAGGAACAAATACAATGACACACATGCGTGCATAAAATCCTTCTGCCTCACACGACATCAAAAACTAAGGAAGTACTGTATGGTGACTAACGTAACATAATAAAAAAAATTTTAAAAAATTCCTCTGCCTCAACACAATGTAGAAATACGCCCTCTTCACCAAGGGGCCTGAAGGACCAGCGGTGTCTGGACCCGACATCAGTGAGCAGCTGTCCCACAGGCGGGGAGAGGGCTCCTCCAGGAGTGTCTTCAGCACATCCTCAGCCCTTTTACCTTCATCCAGCTGGGCCCAGCATCCTCTGTGCTACCCGGCATGTCAGGTCACCACGTTCCTTATGGGAAACGGAAGCCCCATTCCACATGGATGCTGGTCCTTGCATTGCCCCTCCTCGGTCATCGTTGGAACCTTACCATGTTCCAATCACAGTTACATTTAGACCACTCCAGCCCAATGCAAAGAAGGGGTGGTTACTAAACCTCAGGCCAGCAGCGACCTCTGGGACGGGCTTTATCGCAGTCTGCATCCTGTCACAGCCAGGGGCACACCTCTCTCTCTCTCTCTCCCTCAGAGGGAAAACTGACAGACTCCTGCGGGCCAGGGGCGGGTCTGTTCATTGCAAGTCCCCTCAGAATCCAGCACAGGCCATCCTCCACCCCCACCCCGCGCCCTGCATGGGGAATAATATCTTGAGTTCTAGTATGGCATTTACCAAAGCACTGTCGCATACTTTTTTTTTTTAAATTCAACTTTCACAAGAACCCTGAGCTGGGATGATGATTAATCTTATCATTATCCTGACCCTGAATGCGAGGAAGCAGAGGCTTGCAGTCGGGTGCCTTTCCTCGAAGCGGCCCGCTGCATCAGAAAGGGGACGCGAGACTCCAGCCCCCTGCCTCCCCGTCCTGGGTTGTCCCCAGCGCCCCCATCACTTCGGGAAGGAGAGCTGCGCGGAAGCGCCCGCGAGCCGGAAAGGGTGCACCCGCAATGCGCTCTGGCGACTCGAGGGTTTTCCTGCCGCTCGTGTCTCTCTCTCTCTCTGCCCGGCTGTTCCACTCTGTTTGCTGGCAGCAGCGGACTGAAACTGACATGCTGGCGGAGGGGGTGGGAGGAGGGGCGAGGCAAGACTCGGGATGGAAAAATCCCAGGTGACGGGGAAGAAATGAGGGAAGAAACAGGAGCATCCCTAAGAAGCAGGAGACAAAGAGAAAAGTTGGGCCGCTGGGGAAACACAAAAGAGTGCATAAGCCTCTATGAAGGGGAAAAAAAGAGAATGAACAGATGATGGCTCATTTATTAATTATTAACAAACAAGTAGCACTAATGAATAACATCATTAAAGGGCATTTTGTGAATATTAATATGTAGTTGTATTCTAAATGTTCTCCCCTTGGCCAGCCAAGGTCCTTCTGATCTTTGTTCGAAAAGTCACTTGTTTTCATTACAGCCACACCCCAGGCAAAACCCCACCATGATCACCCTGATTCTGTCTAGCATAGTTCTTATCACTAATAAGATACTGTAAGTTAGCATTTCCTACACTCATTTTTACCATCTATCTCCCTGTACTTAGACCATATGCTTTATAAAGACATGGATTTTTGTGTATTTTGTATACTGTTGTGAACAATTACCTAATATACCGTAAATGTTCAATAGTTGTTGAAAAAATAATATTAGGAAAGGGAGAGGGGCTTCCTTCAATGCACCACCCCTCACTTCCTGCAGAATTCCTCTCTCCAGCCAGCCCTTTCTCTCACCCAGGGCTTGCAGAAAAGTTCAGCAGTGAGCTATGCCTTTCCCTCTGAGCCGGCTGTGAGCGGCAGAAGGGCTGGGACTGAGAGACCCATCACAGAGCTCCTGGCCGCTAAACCCCGGCACTCTGAAGACAGGGCAGCGTCCTCCCATACGAGCTCGCAATCAGAGTTCCAGACTTCCAACCACCCGACCCTCTCATTTTACAGAAGAGGAGTGTGGGACCCAGTGAAATGACCTTCCCAAGTGACCTTCCACCCAGGGAAGTGGAGTGACAGTGAGCTCCTGAGTCCCTCTGTGGTCTGGACTGATCGATACACGGGGGCTTTGTTGGTAGGTGGCCAATGCGCCAGCTCTGGGAAAATGCTGAAGGTAGAGGATGGACCCCGGGCTTTGGCATTCTGTTATTGTCCCTTCTCCCCCCTGCACAGGTCTGTCCTCTCCCAACCTCCCCAGAGCTGTGATGCACTCAGTGATTCATTCAGTGACTGCATTTGGCCCCAGCAGACAAAACCCCTATTTGGATTAGTGCAGGGGAAGAGGTTCTGGCAGTAGGGTTTCAGTCCCCGGGGAGCTGAGTAGAAAGGTATTTTGCAGAGGAGGGTAACATTGTCCAAACTCTAATATGTGGTTTTTCAAAAGAGCTTGCAACCTTTTGGAACTCACTTGATAGCAGAAGTCCAAATCCAATGAGAGGAAATGACTGGCTCAGGGTCTGTCTGTGAGTTGGGGCTGTAGAAATCAAGGTTTTTCCATTTCTGGCTCTCTGCCTGCCAATTTTCTCTTCCCTCCATTATCATCAGGGCTTGAGCAGGAAGAGCTGCATATACAAGGAAAATGCCAGCATGTTTTCCCTGGATCCTCCCAGATCTAAGTAAGCCTGTGATACAGGAGCTTTTTCTCGCCCCTACCGCTTTCATTTTTTTAAGATTTATTTATTTTAGAGAAAGAGAGAAAGACAGCATGAGTGGGAGGGGCAGAGGGGGAGGGAAAGAGAGAATCCCAACCACACGCCCTGCTGAGGGCGAATCACGATGCAGGACTCGATCTCACAACCCTGAGATCACACCCTGAGCCAAAACAAAGAGTCAGATGCTTAACTGACTGTGTCAGCCAGGCGCCCCCATACCTCTTTCAAATAGACAAAGCACATCATCAGAGAGGACTTGAAGCGAGAGATAAGAAACCCAATGCTTAAAATAAGCCATAATGCCTTCTATTTGTTCAGCATCTAATACGGGCCAAGGGTTTATAATCATTTATCCTTTGATATAATCCACACATCAATCCCATGACGTAGGCTCAGAGAGGTTAATCAGCCTGCCAAATGTCACACAGCTGGTAAGTATCAGAGCTGGCATTCAGACTGAGCCCTGCATGTTTGGACTCCCTGTCATGCCACCTCCCGGCAATCCCAGCCTCAGTGGGCAACATCACACTGGCCAAGGACCAGCTTCCAGTCTGCCTACAGGAGGATGTCTCTCTTGTCCCTCGGAGGCTGCCATCCCCCCGGGGTCCTTTCCATCCCACGTTTCTGGGTTAGGTTTTCCACCGCTCTGTTGCCATGGCACTAGGGGCTCTCGGCACTATTCAAAAACCCAGAAGAGGAAGATAAGAGGACTCGGCTCTTTGATTCGAGAGCTGACCAGTTCTTTTAAAAGATAAACTCAATCTGGTCCTTGAATCAGGATTAGAAATGGGAGACAGATAATGGCACTTGTAGGACTTGGAGTTATTTAGCTTCTCATCCCAAGTTCAGCTCACTTTTCAGACATGATCACATTCTTCTCCACAGGCTCTTAGCAAAAGCCCAGAGGAGAGATGGGACAATTCTCTGTCAGCTGCGCCCAGAGGGAGGCTCGTAGCCCCGGCCCATGTGTCTGAACTTGGTCCTCTTCGCTCCTCTCCTGCCTGGCACCAAAGATAAATACGTCACACTCCTGGCACTGTTACATGTAAATGGGGATTTATGTAACGGCCATGGTTTGCTCCATCAAGTTTAAAATACCAAGAAGTAAGTATGCTGCAAGGTTGGTGGCCTGTTGGAGATGAGAAGGATATTACTGTTTCAAGTCCTCTTCCCCCCAACCCAGCACTCAAGTGGCATCTCCCAGAGGAAAAAACAGAAGCCCCATGAGAATGAGCAAACCAGGGGAAGGGGTTTCTGCTACCCCCCTTCAAAACGGCCTCTAGGGATTGAGACCACCTTTCCTGCTGTCAGGGGGCAGCAATTTCCACCCCAACTAGATGCTCAGAGTATGCTCTGTTTGTCACTCACTCTCTTGGCTCTTTGGTTTTTCTCCGTGACTCTACTCGCTCTTAGCACATTGGTATCGTGGAAAGAAAATGCCCTTTGGAATCAGGGAGACTGGGATTTAAAGCTCAGCTCCTCCTCAACTGAAGAGCTGAGTGATTGTAGACAAGTTGCTTAATATTCTCTCAATCTCAGGGCTGAGGACAGTCTGGCTAGACCCATTCACTTTCTGATTTCCTGTCCTTGTTTACTTAAAATAAGGTACCAGAAGATTCCAGGTCCTTGCTTTTTGCTTTGGTATCCTAGCGCTTGCATTTCGAATGCTTTTAGCATTCAGTTTTGGATGCCACATCTCCAATCCACCAAGTTTTTATATTTAGACATTAGGGTTTAAGTCTTGCTGACTGGTTCTCGATACAGAGGAACCTGTTGGGAGTTCTAGAACAGGAACACATACCAATTTCCGACTTGGCTAACCCACTGACTGATGAAAGGAGAGGAGACAGATCTTTTGCTTCGGTAAAGTATGCTGTTTTGTAACCAATCTCCCAGTTTGAAGGTGAGGCCAAGGATGTTAAACATTATTTGTTTAGTCATCTGCGAATCAGCGCTCTCTGCTCTCCTCTCTCAGCCCAAACTGCAGAGAAAATTTTATTGGAAATCTGCAATAGTCCCAGCCTTGGGCAGCACATAAACAGTGAAGAGAGAAATGGCCTACAATTGTAGAACTGCCTATCCCAGTCAGTACGTTTGAAAACTGAGCACAATAGACACTATATGGTAAAAATCCATCCAGCAAATCATCTTCATATTTAAACTAAACCATCTACTTACCTGTCTTGTCAGAATCAGTATCAAAGTCTATAGGGCTCGGGGAGCTGAGTAATAGTCTAGTAATTCAGGAGTTGCAATCTTTCACAAATCCTTCAGTGCCCAACAGGCCTGAGTTAAGTGCGTAAGCAGAGGTTTGGGGATTTGGGGGAAAATGGGGCTAATGGATTTAGGGTTTCTTTTCAGGGTGATGAAAATGTTTTGAAAATTGATTGTGGTGACAGTTGCACGACTGTGAATATACCAAAAAAGCAATGAATTATCTACTTTAAATGGGTGAATTTTATGATATGTGAATTGTGTATCAATAGAACTGTTTTTTAAAAATCCCTTGGCCTCTAATTCTCAGTTTCCTTAGTATGACGTGGGGATAATAGCAGACAATGGTGTTGGAAGACCGCATGCCTACAGTGAAGTGCCGAACGCTGGATTTCAGTAAATGCTCAGTTAGTAGAAACTGTTATTGTCAGAGTAGCAATAGTAATAGTAATTAAAACTGCAGTGGTAGTGAAATCATTCCCATATCGTCCATTGAAGACCCAACTCCCTTTCTTCTCTAGATTATTATCTCTACAGCTCATTTGAAAATTTGAAAAATTAATGACCTATCTTTTTGTGGTAGTTTTTACACTGCTGTCTGGAACAATGATTCATATCTTCTGTTCAGCTGGTTTTATAGTGAAAAGTCACTTTCTGCTTGTTTATACCATCTTTCAACTAGACTACGAAACCCCAAGGACAAAGAAAGTATCTCAGGGCCCCTCTCAACACAACTTGCACTTGGAGGAGCTCAAGATGATTTCTGGATTTTACTATTGGAACTGCTGGGAGTATGAAATTAATGTCCTCACAGTCTCTTTTGTCCCTCAGTTCCCCCACCTGTCCTTTCTTTTCTAATTTCCATCTAGTAGCCTATCAATCATCTACCTTTGAGTGTGAAGCATCAGTCTTTAAAAATGGCTTCCTCCACTTTCTACCACCCTTGTGAGTCAGACAGTACACCAGAGCTGAGAAGAAATTATTGTTCCAGCTGACAGATCATCAGTTAGATAGTCTTGCACAGAAGGGTGGATATGATACCCTTGCAACGTGTTTCTTTGAGGAAGTTTAATAAATGGGGCCCCAAGAAATCTTTTACATACAGAATCCTGGGCCCCAAAATGGACTTCCAAGGAGTGAAAGGGTCTCCTTACTTGACAAATATCTTCTTCCCTGGTTAGCTCATTGTTCTATGTAGCTGAAGGACCTCTTTCTTACCAAAACAAAGAAAACCACACAGATCAAGTCATTAAGGTAGCAAATGAGGCTTGGCACCTGGAGGAAATAGAACCACTTATGATTAAGAATGAATGTGAATACCCCCAACAAAATAGAATCCACAAACTGGCAGGGTGTCAGGGTGGCTCAGTTCCTTAAACATCTGCCCTGGGCTCTGGTCATGATCTCAGGGTCCTGGTATAGAGCCCCAATTCCTTCCGGGCTTCCTGCTTAGCGGGGAGTCTGCTTCTCTCTCTTCCATTGCCTCTGCCCCTCACCTCCCAGCCCTGCTTATGCTCTCTCGCTCTCTCTCTCAAATAAATCAATTAAAATCTTAAAAAAAGATTTTTTTGCCACCTTACATCATTGGACACACGTGGCTAAATATGGCAGGAGTGAGTGAAAATGCTGTTGGTGGAAGAAGCTCTGTTGATTAATTTGGAGTACAGATTGTGAGGCTCAAAAGCAGATTAAGTGTGCTCTGTATCTTTAACAAATGACCCAGATTCCTCTCCCGACTAGTAACTCTGTGTATTAGAATGCTTTTAGCTGCAAGTAACAGAAACCCCTGCTCAATCAATAAAGAACTTGATTAGCTCACATGACAGGAAGGCCAAAAGAAAAGCAATTGTTTCACAATTGATTGAAATAGGGGCTTGACAATGTCACCAAAGACCCAGGTTCTCTTCATCTCTCTGCCCTGTCACATGCCATGTTGGCTTTAATATTAGGCTGGTAGCAACTTGGCAGCAACAATTCTCAGCATCTCTTCCAGACACTCCCCCATCTCTTAAGAGGAAGAAAGCCTTTTGCAGAGACCTCACAGCTCTAGCCACTGGTACGGGGAAGAGGAATACCCCTCCCCCATTCGGGCCTACTCTGGAGCTGGGGATAAGGTTGGCACATGGCCACATTGAGAATGGAGGATATATGAACACAACTGGAGTTCTGTTGGGAAAGAAAGGGAAATGGGGGCTATGTAGAAAACCAAGCATGATCATTACACAAACCATCCAAGGACATAATGGGATAACTGGTGAGGGTTAAACACCTAAACGAGCATGTAGACAGAAATTGTATTCTCAACAGACTTAGAATTGATAGGGTTTATCCTTCCGTAGAGACAATACAAAGCAGTCTCTCTTAGGAACTCCAAAAGAAGGTCAAATCATCCAAAAAATATCAGCAGTGAGTGGAAGTGACATGAAGGTAGCTGGGGGAAGGGTGAGAACATGTGGGCGATGAATAATAAAACCCACAGGCTTCTGCAAGGCTCTGAGATGTGTAAATGCCAGTGGGAAATGAGGGTGGAGGAGGGGATGTATCACTAGCTGTTTCCAGCAGCACTGTGACTGTCTGATAAATCAAGGGTGTCAGTGTGAGTATCCCTAGCTTATTAAGTTAATGGTAGTAAATTTTTTTCAGATACAGAAGGGACCAAAACCAAGTTCACAGGCAATAGCCAACTCAAAGCAGGATAACAAGTTTCTCTTTTAATTGTCCTGGCATCACTATCTACACATCTCTGATGGTCATGGTTTGACACTTTCATAGCCCACAAGGATTAGGAAACCAGAAATGCCAATATCTTCCCATCAGAGTTTTTGTAGGGACTGTTACTAATTATTGGGCAACACTCTGCAGTTAACAAAACAATTCTCATAAATGATCCCATTAATTTTTATGTAAGATAGGTATTTGTTGTTATCACTCTTTACAGTTGAGGAAACTGAGACTCAAAGGAGTTAAGTGACCTGTTCTAATCTTCATGGTTGTTGAAGAATCAAAAATATACCCGGGGTGGCCTTTCATACAGGCGGAATAGCAATGTGCCTTTTATTGCATAATTTGTGGCATCTCTGAGGCTCTGGAGATTCTTAGAGACTTTCTTCCATTTTTCCCTGAAACTGAGCCTGAAACTCCCACTAGTGGGAATACGTTCCGTGAGCTAAGATGCCATGTCGGCCGAAGATCCCTCCCATAGGGTCCATGTACCGCCTTGGAAAATGGAAAAGAAATGGGCATCCAATTCTCCATCAATTATTTTTCAGCGTCCATCCATGCTTCCCTGAAATCCAGGGCTGTGTAGCCAAATCTGACATGGAAAACGGAAAGCCAGAGGCCCAAGGAATAAAAGAGCATACTTAAACCAAGACGGCTGAGATTAGTTATGGGAGGGGGGAGGGGAGGGGCAGGGAAGATGCCACAGGATTCCATCCTCTTTCTGATAGAATGGGACAGAAAGGATTAGGTAATGCCTCAAGCAGCTGGGAAAAAGGGCAGGCAGTGGATGGCGAGTGGGGGGCAGGGCGGTGGTGTGCCTTAAAGCCCAAAGAAAAGACTTGAAAGGGAAATGATTACTAGCCTAGATAAAACCCAAAGGAATCTGAGTTAGGCTCCTGGATCTTGAGCCTTCCTTAGGACTCCAGGTTCCAATCCTCAGCACAGCTTGCCGAGGACTCTGAATCAAATATGTAGAACTCCCCAATGTAAAGAGTCACAGAGCCCCAGCTCAGTTGGGGCGGGCGGGGGAGGGGGCGGCCTCGCGGCGCTGTCTCCGGTGCTGAAGCAGCACAGCCTGGTGCCCAAACACGAAGAGGCAGCAGGGCTGATTTTAGGCTGCACCGTGCTCCACTTCGGATTTAGCTTGAGTCATGCTGCCCTCAACCCTGGAATTGCTTGTTTCAGAACTGGGACAAAGTGCCTCAAATACCCACCTTTACCTTTACTCCCACCACTCTCACCAGCTTCCTGAAGAAACAGAAAAGGGATTTTTGAAACTCTGAGACATGTACCAGCCAAACTGGCAGTTCAGATCATTTGCCACTAATCTCCCAGGAATCCACTTTTTGTGTCCCCTTTTCTCTTTCGGTGGTTCCTCCTCCCCCTGTCGTAATTACACCTCTTCCACAACCTGCTTGTCTTCTTCTTGGAAGAGAGTCTGGGAGAAATCTGTTCTAAAGCAGAGTGAATTTAAGTCATTTGACAATTTATATGCCATGAAATGAAAGGTTATATCACCATTTAAGAAAGGTATTTGGGAAGCAATAAGGAAGGAAGAGATTCTCCAGACTTTTCAGTGTTACACCCATAAGCAGCCTCCTGTTGTCTCTACATATAACCAGTCCTCGTTACTATTACCACTACACACGTGAAAGGTTTTAGTATTATAGGGAAAAAACACATTACACTTGTTATAAACCAAAAATATTTAGTCATTCAAGTGAAATATAAGGATGATCGAGACAACAGGCTCTATCTTCAAAGCTTTCCCAATCCAGTCGTGGGGATGGATGACATCTTGCAAACTAATAATTTATATACCAGGACATGAGCCAAGTTTCATGGAAGCCCAGAGATGTGCCTGGAGGATCTAGGTGATGATCTAGAAAAGAAGTTTATTAGGTTAATAAAAGGGAAAAGGAAAAAAAAAGTACAGGTTTTGTGGTTAGAAGTTATGGGCTCCAGTCCTAATTCTGCCATTACAGTGTGGTTTCAGGAAAGTCGTTTAGCTTCTCTTTCTTTGTATGCAAAGTGAGAAAAATAATAATACTAGCCTCACTGAGTTATTTCAGAGATGAACTGAGATAATATGGAAACATGCTTCTAAACTGCAAAGCACTCTTAAACAAAAGGCTAACCATGTTCGGACGGTGCAAGTGACCATGCGGAAGCTTCTGTGTAAGTACCATGAAGGCAGGGCTGGGTTCTTCTCACTGGTTACAGTGCCCAGCAAAGCATCATGTTCCCAGAGAGAGATCAAGAACAGTCTGCTTCCAAAAGAACTCTGACTTGGGGAAAGAAAAAGGCCAATGTTTGTCCTTAGAGGCCAGTGCTGCTCAAGCCATCTCTGGGGGGCAGAGCCGAGAGGTGCAATGGAAGAAAGACGGCTCTCGCAGGAGGAGTTGGCCTCAAACAGTATCTCCAGATGGAATTTCAGCTGGAGGCACACAGCAGCAGCTGAGCTCAGAGAGATGACTGAGGTTTTCTGGACCTACTCTCCGGCTGGCGGGTGAGATGAATCAGAAAGGAATAGAGGACAGGTGGTGCAAGCAGAAGGGAAAGGAGATGGGATGAGCAGAAGCAAAAGAGAGGTCATGATACAGGGTTACAGTCTAAATCCTTTGCTTGGGTGGAAATTTTCAACTAATATAACTGCCACTGGATATCGCTATAGCCTCATGAAGAGATACGTTTTAGAAAGAGGATAACCACAGATTATGAAAGTTGGAAGAGACCTTTTAAAATGATCTAATCTAACGCTTTCATTTCGCAGATAAGATAAGGGTTAAGAGAGGTGAAATTCAAAGTCAAAACACGAGTTCCCGAGAAAACAGAACTAGGATTCAGGTCTTCTAATTCCCAGGTCAATTTGTTTCTCACTACTCAGTAATTGAATTAAGGTGAAGTTTGAGGGGTTGGAACAAATAAACCCAATACTACAGAGGCTTGAAGAATGAATAAGGATTTTACTCCATTCACATAACAGTCACAGTGTGAGTGGTCTATGGGGTTGGATTCCCAGGAAATATACTGATAAGGAGACTTGCATGCCAGAGCTTTACTAGGGAGTGCTTTCTGGAACAGCGGCCAGCAGAGGAGCTGCTGCAATTGCAACAGAAGCTTCAGCCAATAGCATGCGAAGCTCTATAGCTGGGATGCCCTTTTCTGTTGTCCGAAATTGAGTCATGGGGGCCAGGCCTTTTGACCTCGCATTGACCAATCACTGGATGTGGGTTGCCACTGGAGGAGGGAATGGAACCTAAGGAGGGGCAGCTCTCTTTGGCCAAGACCAATTCCTGAAAAATCCAAACGTGAATCCTCAGGAGCCAATGTTCCCAAAATCTGGGGGAATGAGTGTTTCAGGCCTGAAGGGGGAAATGTAGGCAGCCCATCACCAGATCCATCACAGTAGTTCAGGTTTTGGAAGAGGGGCAGGCAACAGTCTTAATCTACATGGCCATTCAAGGATCCAGACATTGGTTAGCCATCCCTCAGAAAACTGTCACCATCCCTATTTCCAAAGCTGGGTCACCATATTGTCTGGGTTCACAACATGGGAAGGAGGTAGAGAGCATGGTAGAGACACACCAATATCTTAAGTAACACAACTGGCAGTGGCTGAGGTTCTGGTGACAAGAACTCAATCGCATGGCCATACCTAATCACAAGGGAAGCTGAGAGTGGTAATCTTGCCGTGAAGCATGTGCCCAGCTACACTTCTGCTATCTGAGAGAGTATACTACAAGGGCCCTAGACTGCTATTTATTTTTTGATGTAATGTATGTTTAAAATTATCTCTTGTTTTGTTCCTCCCTTTGGGGCTGGATAACACATGTTCCTTGAGACTCTTCTGCCCTATCACTCTTCCTGAAGCCAAATTTTCTCCAGAGAGAATCACTCCCTCCAAGGCAGTGGTCAAAGCCAGAATGCTCTCTAGAACATGCTTTCTCACCTGCCCTTGAAATGACCAGAAAACTATCAAAGAGACTTTCAGGGACTATCAGTCTATTCTAGAGAAAACCTAGGTTCTAGGGTTTCTCCATGCCCAGTAAAACCTGGAGGGCACAATGGCTTCAAGGTTTTGCCCCTCCCCATGTCTGTGATGCCGGAGTAGCTACAGAGACCTGTCAGGTTGAAGTTTTGCTTATGTCATCATTTGTTAATATGCCATCTCTCCCTCCCAAAGTCTGGCTGGTCATAGCTGCATCTCTTCTGGCTCAATGCCCAACACGACCTGACCTCACATATTTTATATCAGAACCTTGTAACCTAACTGCTTTTGAAGAAAGAGCTGGATTTGTCAGGATCCAGGGAAGGCTTTCTGAGTATTCTGTCCAAAATCCTAGAACTGAACTAATAATTCTGATTCTCTGAAACCCAACAAAGCCTTCCAAAGTTGCAATGCAAAACCATTTTTTTTCTTTCTTTCCATTTTTGATTCTATGGTCACAATAAACCCACAGAAATCATCTTTCTTATAGAGCATTCTCTTAGGCCGCCAATCCAGAGAAGGAGAAACTGGGATCTACACTCAAGGTGTTTCTAATAGTCACGCAGGGAGCATAGCTGGAGTCAAAAAGGTCCAGGTGTGACCCCCCCCCAACTTGCCAGGAACTCCAATCACCAAGGAGGAATGATAAGGCCTATATTCTTACTGTGAGCACAAATCCTTCTTTAAAGAATGTTCAGAGATCTGTGGCACTTCCAGTAAGTATAAGTCTGCCCATGAAGTCATTCCTCTTGAATATACATCCTCACCATTGCTTTCTGTAGTCAGTACTTTGCAGCTTACAAAGCACATTTACATCCATTAACTTAGGGATTTCCAAAAAAGGGTGCAAGCATGTACCTGTGCCAGGGAATATGCAGAAACATACATGGAAATGTATGAAAAAAAATATCAGAGCCCCCGGGTTGTATTCAATAGCAGAAATTGATTTTTATTAATATCTAATACATGGATTGACATTGATGACTTTTTGTCCCCGTGCCAAAAGGCCAGGTGTAACTGGTAGTAAACATGTTACCTGAGGGAAGAGTGAGAGCCCCTAACGTGGAAGGCTCAAGTGGGGTTGCAGATTATATGATCTAGTTTTAATTAAACTAACCCCTCCCTCCCCCAACAAAGTGGATGCTTGGCTCAGAAATAAATCCCAAATGGAAGTGAGTAGTTATAACACAAGCAACAAGAAAAGGCAGGGCTGACACTTTCACTCCTAGTAAGAATGTAACCATGTAACAGCCATATTACAAGATCAAAATAATAATGACTTACTCATATCTAAGAAGTTGACCAAAAAATTTTGCAATTATCTTAACTGTTTGAAATACCATTTAGCATCCACTACCATTAATAATGAACCTTTTCCTTAATGTATATTATGACTTGAGCTAGCTAGCTAATGATATGTGATGTAATTTACAAATATATAATTATACATATATTGGGGGTACACACGCAAATACATTTTATCGACGGAAAACATTCTCAAAAAGATTGGGAGACAGTTGCCATAAATCATTTTAACAACTCATGATCACCCTGTGAGTGGTATTATTCTGCAGCTAAGAAAAAGGAAACCCAGAGACCATGAGCTATAAAACTTATGTGGAAGTGAAGACCAGCCACCAACAAAACTGACACCCCAAAAGCTGAGTGAGCAATTCAGGCAAATATCTGTGGAAATGAAAAGGCAAACCCCACCCCTCTATCCACTGAGTCCCAGGCTCTGCCCCATTCTATTCCCAACAGATTATGCCAGGAAAGCCGGCTCCACAAAGAATATCTCATTCTATCAGGCTGAAAGATGTTGCCCTGAATCCTGGAAGCCTGCAGACACATCATCCTTTAAGTAAAAAAAGCCAGGCATTTGTCCTAGGATGCTTTAAAGAAACCGTAAGCATCCCCCACCAACAAACACAAACGTTGCCTTAGTATATGTCTGGATGGTGCAGGAAGCGAGATCACAGTCCCAGATGATTGAATCTGACTTCACAAGGGGCGGGGGGTTGGGGGCTGGGCTGATCTTGGCAAAAGCCAAGGTTTCTCAAAGTCATCCCTTTGGGGGTTGCAATGTTTAAAAGAAAATTTGCTCCCACCACTAAAACTCACTGGGTGGAAATAGCCCTTGGAAGAATGGAAACCCATTTCCCTCTGCAGCAATCCAGTCTGCCTCCCAAAGCTCAGAAATGTGCTGTGCTCAGCATTCCTGTGCTGATGCAGCATCCATGGTCAAAAAGGCGGGCGGCTGCAGCAGCCGCAGCAGCAGTTGCTCTAGGGGTGGAAATCAGCTTGCACCATTTCTACCTCATTTGGCAGCAGAAGCACCGAGTCACAAGGAAGATGAGGTTCTAGTCCAGAAGCAGCTGGGCTATATCTCTCTAAAGGTGGTGAGTAAAATGGCTATTCACTGGGGCATTACGTTTTTGTGCTATTTTCCTAAGTGAAGATTCTGGGTGTAAGAGGGTGTGTGTGTGTGAGTGTGTGTAATTGTACACATGTATGGGCACTCATATTGTCACTGATCAGCGATACTTGGAAAGCTGTAAGTAGAATAAATAAATAGAATGTAGTGTGGTCAACCTGGAGGGGGTCATAGAAATCGTGAATTCCAAGCACCTATGTCATAGAAGAGGATCCTGAGGTTCAGAGAAGTGAAGTCCTTTGCCAGAGATTAGAGAGTAAAAAGTGGCCAGGTCTAGAACCTAGTGTCCTGATGTCCAGTGCAGGATTCTTCCCATCGCTCTACATGGATATAAGATGACTGTCTCTATGCCAAGAGACCTGTATCCCTGGGAATAGACTGAAACCTGCAGCCGCAGCATCAGTGTCACCGAGACCCTTCTCGATGTTTCCAGTAAACATGGGAAGTCATTTCTAACTCACTGCAGCCTGGGGCACAGCAGCAAAATAGAAGCACGTGTTTGCCATAAATTGCTCCAGTCCTAATGGCCACCTCCTCCCCCGAGGTTACTCCTCTGGTCACACTGCAAACAAAGTGTATACAGCACCAGCAAATCTTCCCAGCAGGTTCAAGTGGGCTGTTGATAGGGTTGGAGAGTATGTTTCATCAGCAATATCCCTATTTTCCGAGAGCCACCCATACACTAGGCATCATCCTATTCTTTATCTCAGTCTGTTCTCATCACGGTGTTATGAAGCATCATTACCCACCTCTGACAAGTAAAACTGAGGCTGGGGGTGATTCACGTATGCAGGCTATTTTGGGTCTGTTCAAAGTTCCTAGGTCTTCCAAGAATCACGGTTTTAAAAACAGTTATTTTCTGTGATCCTCCTTACCAGAATGACCACTGCCCCGGAAATGGAAGGAAATGTTCTCTCCTTAACGAAAAGCCATTATCTGCAACATTCTGGATCAAATGTGTAGTCAGATCAGGGAGAATGACATTGAACATTTGCAGACTTTGATTCTAAATTAGGCATCGTATGGGCCTTTGGGGTTCTCTCAGGTTTTTCTCCTATTTGTCTGGATTCTGGTTCAAGGGACAATTGCACCACACGCATAAGAACTCTGGCTTTTTAATACAGCTCTAGTCCTCATTATGCGAGCGGGACTAAGTTTTCTTCTCTGAGGCTCTTCATTGATAAACTGACAACAAAGACTAAGTTATCTCTATCCTTACTTTGAGCATTGAAATGCTCGTGTATGTGTTCATTCATTCACTTACTCAAGTGTTGCCTGAGTTCTCATGACACGCCAGATGTAGCGCTGGTGGTGGAAGGAATGTTAGAGAGAACTGCCTGCAGCCCCACACCTTCCAAGCCTGCAGGAGTTATTTGCACAGGTGTAGTGCTGGTCAAGCTCCATCAAGACGCTGTCCAGCATGCTTTCTGTGAACTAAGGATGCCCTAACTCAAGTCCCCTCCCAGATCAAAAGGACTGGAATTTCCTTTCCCCCTGCTCTTTTTTTTTTTTTTTAAAGATTTTATTTATTTATTTGACAGAGACAGAGACAGCCAGCGAGAGAGGGAACACAAGCAGGGGGAGTGGGAGAGGAAGAAGCAGGCTCATAGCGGAAGAGCCTGATGTGGGGCTCGATCCCATAACGCCGGGATCACGCCCTGGAGCCGAAGGCAGACGCTTAACCGCTGTGCCACCCAGGCGCCCCCCCCCCCTGCTCTTTTCTATGATAACATGTATTGAGTACTCAGTAAAACACAGTGCCAGGCACTATGCTGAATAATTTTCATACATTACGTCATTGAATCCAGACAATAATCCTATTCAGTAGATCATATGATTAGCCTCGATTCACAGATTAAGAAACTGGCAACTTGACCAAGATTGTAGTTAAAAAGTAGTGGGGACAGAGTTTCTGTTTGGGATAATGAAGAAATTTTGGACATAGATAGTGATAGTGATTGTGCCACACCATGAGTGTACTTAATGCCACTGAATTGTACAATTTAAAACGGTTAATGGGCGCCTGGATGTCTCAGCCAGTTAAGTGTCTGACTCTTGATCTCAGCTCAGGTCTTGATCTCAGGGTTGTGAGTTCAAGCCCCATGTTGGGCTCTATGCTGGACATGGAGCCTACTTAAAAATAAATAAAATAAAATAAAATAAAATAAAATGGTTAAAATGGTAAGTATTATGTTATGTTTATTTTACCATGACAATAAATATAGCAGTGGAGAAATTTAACCTAGGTAGCATTGACTGCAAAACCTTCAACCCCAACCATTCCTCATTCATCCTTACCACAGACAAGACTCAGAAAGGAGTCTCCTCTCTAATGGAGGGTTTAGACTTTTCTTTTGTTGGTTTGTTTTTGTAGTTTCTTAGGAAGCCACAAAGTAATGCCCACACATTGGGAAAGTTCCTTTCTGTGTTGAAGGTCAATAGTAGTCTGTTCTGAATTGCAATCAGATTCCCAAGTCTGGAAGAATCAGAAATCACTTCCATGTTTCTTCTCCCATTCTTCTCCCAGCCTATAAGCTAAAGCTCTGTCTACAAACTCAATTCAACTTCAAACACATTTAAATATTAGGTAGCTCCTTTGCACCAAGTCCTGGTTTAGGTGTTGTGGGGGAGCAGAGATGAGAAAGATATCGTTTCCGCCTCCAAGAGCTTGCAGTCCAGCTAAAGGGGCAAATGCAGAAATAGGAAGAAACAAAGTCATTGGATAGAATTGCTGAGTATCTATGCTAGATGTGAAGGCTATGGAAACGAGCACAACAATTTTAGTCTACAGCAACGATGGCACAGATTCAGTGTGAAGAGCCCTCAGAGGGGAGAGGCTATATTCTGTTGAGAGAGAAAGGTATTTGCATGGGGGATTTTTCTCCTCATCCATAATATAGCCATGGACCTATTCCAGATGGTATTAGAGTCTAAATCTCGCCTCCTGTCCTTCCTTTTTTTTTTTCTCCTCTCATTATTTTTTTTATTCTCCTTTCTTTAGGCTCGCTCTGTTTTCCTTCTTTCTAATTTTTTCTATTGGACACTTAGATCATTAATCTTTGGCCTTTCTTCTGTACTAACGTAAGCATTTTAAGACTAAGTTCTCCTTTAAGCGTTTCTAATGACTGCAAGACACAAAGTCTTGATATGTAGTGTTTTAATTAATTAATATTTTACAATATGAGTTCTTCTTAGACCAGGGAGCTATTCAGGGGGGAAATGGTTTTCTTTCTCCAAATGCATGGGGAGAAGCAAGTGGATTTTTTTTTTTTTTTTGCTAATGATTTCTCACTAAATTCTATTGTAGTCAAATAATACATTCTGTATGACATCATATCATAGAAGTTGTTGAGACTTCATTTGTGGGCTACTACAGGATCAAGCTTTGTAAATGTCCCATGTATGCTTTAAAAAATGTAATTTTTCTAATTACTGATCAGGGATTTCCAAGCTTGCCCATTGTAGCAAGCTTGATAGTGTGGTGTTCAAATGTTCTATATCATTTCCAACTGCTTTTATCAATTACTAAGAGAGGTACATTGAAATCTCTTCCTATCATTTCTAATTTAACTTTTTCATCCCAAAATTACGTCATTTTTTTGCTGTTATATTTTGAAGCTATGTTTCTAAGGGCATACAAGTTTAGAATTGTTCTACTTAATTGTTCTTCTTACACTGGTTTTTATGTGGAGAGCATCTTAACCACCAGCAATGTCTTTTGTCTTTGAGTGTATTTTATCTGACATTGATAAACTACACCGCTTGTTTGTTTTTTTTTTTTTTTTTTGGGCTGGTGTTTACCTGTTATTTCTTTTCCCATCCTTTTCCTTTCAGCCTTTGTTAACATGTTTTTTATGCGTCTCTTGCAAATAGCCCATAGCTAGCTTTTTATTTCTGGTCCAGCTATATTTATTTCCCTCAAGCTTTACTATGTCATTCAATGAAGAGTCATCTATCTTATCTAAAAATTGTAGATACTAACTTCTGGGAGGTTTTCAGGTTTCTTATTGCCAGAAATGAAAGGTCTAGGACCCCGTTATTTAAGGAGATTTCTAAGGGTGCTTCTTACCATTTCTCCCTTTAGGGTGTTAAAAATTGGCCCATTCTCTCCCTCAGTCCATACCGTTCCATCACATCAAACAAGTCCTACATTTCGTCTTGTCCTTCCCAGACATCCCCAAAGAACGTCACATCTAGAGCTGAAGTCTTCAGTGTCTCCTCTTTATTCCTGCTAATAGATTGTACCAGAAGTGAAATGATGATGAAGGAGACCTTATGGATTGGCACTTCCTTGAAAACAGACCTTAATTTCAAGGCTCAGTTCTTCAAAAGAAATGGAGTTACTTAGACCCTTGGAAAATGTGGTTACAATCGGCCTTCTCTGAAATTAATGGTAATGCCATTACCACAAGGCATTGGGGAACTTCTCTGGCTTTCATCAAGAACAAATTATATTAATAGTCTTTCTTTGCCAATAGCAACAAAGCTACCCTTTTTTAAAGGTAAAAATCAATGTCTTTAATATTTGTTGAGCACTTACTACAAGGCACTATGACAAACCACTGTGGTCCTTTATTTTTGATTTTGGGGGCTTTTTATTTTTGGTGTTTTTTTGTTTGTTTGTTTTTGCATTATGTCATTTTATCCTGACAATAACTCTCTGAAGTAGATGTAATTATTATCCCTGTAAAAGGGAACCTCCAAAGCTTGGGGTTCTGTCAGAGTTGTGCTCAGGCCCAGTGAGAAAGCAAGTCAACAGACTTTACAGCTTCCCCACAAAGAATGTTACCTCTTCTCATCTGGTTTCCTACACGGATGTGCAGCCCTTTTATGACTTCCATCCACTAGTAACTGTGTAGCCTTGGGCGAGGTGCTTCACTCCTCTGGGCCTCGATGTCCTTATGTTTTAGCTCTCAGGTTCTCCTATCTGACCACTTCACACACAATGGGGCCACAACTGCCAGTCAGCCTGGGGAGGCGGAGCTGCTTTTCTGTAGGAGCTTCTGGTGTCTTCAGGATGCACAAACTGTCCCCCAGAATTCAGGAGGAGCTCATAGCTGTATTTCTCCCTGTTTCATCACGTGCTATCTTTACAATGCTTGTCCAGTCAGATTGTGGGTCAACTATGGGATACATCATGAAATAATCCTTTCCCAGACTCCCCTTCTCCTGGCGCCCCCCCCCCTTCATGGACCACACAGCATGTGGCCATGCATTTCGCCTGCCGGCTTCCTTGCTCCCTCTTTTTCTGGGGTGGAGGAGGGGAGGGAGGGAAAGGAGCAGGCGTCATCTCTGGGCGCACCTTCAGAGAGAAGGTGGAAAGACAGAGGAGACAGGTGTTCTCTCAGTAAATAATAACCCAGGATGCCAGCATTATCATCATCCCTGTATTGCACATGGAAAACTAGCCCAAAGTAGACAGGTAGTGGGGCGAGTATGTGGTCCCACACTTGTTCTAGAGAACCCACCCTCTCTGGTAGAAGCCAAAGACCTATGCAAAACCAGCACAATTTCAGAAGTGCCAGGAAAGCATCCTGTTTTCCCCAAATAGCCATCATTCGCTGGCTTACGGGTTCCCAAAATGCTATTAATTGCTGTTACGATCTTTTAAAAATCCCCTTCAGAGAAGAAACATAGGTAGGTGCAGGTTACTGAGTTGGGATCTTGTTCCAGAAGCATCGGGAGAGAGCCTCATGAAAGGGGAGAAGAGAATAGAGCAAAGAAAGCTTGGAGCTCTGGGTGAGTGGAAAGAACCCCTGCACCCTCCACTTCCCAGTAGGAGAGGAATTAGGCTCAGAAAAGGAAAATGATTTGTCCAAGGTCACTGTCTGTGGCAAAGGAAGAACGAGAACAGGCCTCCAGACTCCCAGGCCAGTAGCCTATAACACGCAGTGTCTTGCCGCACGCTGGCTCCTTGATTAGACAGGGAACTCTCTTGGTAATAGTGTGGTTGTTGACATGTAATGAGTAAGGAATGCGGAATGAAATGCCATCATTTCCTGTCCTAGGGTAGCCCGATAATTTAAAAACATGTATTAAACAGAGAAACTGTTCCCATAAAAACTAACTTACCATTGTTCCTTTTATTCCCTCCTACCTTGTCTATCACTTGCTTCGGTCCACTATTTCCCTTTGTAGTGTCTCAGCTCAGAGACTCTGATCATGCACCAGAAACTGTAAACCTCTCTGCCAAGCAAGAGTCCAGTTTATCAGCCCTGCCTTGGGGGAGACGGGAAGCAGGAGATCACCCAGAACAAAATGGAAGTGTATTCACCTTGGTTTACGGTCTTCCATCCTGAGAATTTCCCCTGGGGAACTCTGCCCTCATATGAGCCCCTCTGTCCATCTCTATTCTCCAACTCCCCTCCCCCCACCCCATCCCAGGTGATGAAACACTGCTTGCGACTGGTTAAGATGCTGTTTAAATGCAGAATGTTATTATCACCATATATCATCCAGATCAGTTTTCTAGGTCGTCCTAGATGTCAGAATGATGCAAGCCAACATTTTTATTATTTAGGATACAGTATACTAAGTTTATGTTGATTACTCTAAGTATCATCTTTGAGAGATAACTAGCATTAAAGTGTTGATAATGTTCCACTTTTGCAATCATATTTGCATAGTGTACAACAGAGTTTAGCAGGAAAAATTATCTTAAGTGGTGTTTCTCATCTGCTCTGTCAGTCTCACATTGCTTGCTTCGACTTGGTACATGAGGCAGGACAAACGCTTACATTTTTTTTTTAATATCAGCTTTACATTATAGAATGTTATTCTAGTGCCTTCTGGGAAGCCTGTAGCATGGAGTTGTAATGGAAAAAGCAGAGTCTTGGGGGCCAGTCGTAACTGAATTCCAATTCCAGCTTATGCACTTGAGAAAGTCATTTAACTGCTTGCGGAAGCAGCCACTTCTTCTGTAAAATGAAGTTAGCAAGGCTGTGAGATTGTAGGTAATGTATGAAAAACACCTAGACAGCACCGGGCCTGGTACGCAGCAGACTGGCCCGCAGCAACCCCCTTTGTTCCACACACAGTGTTTTTAAATGCCTGTTGACCGCATTTAAGCTGAACATTCTCCGCACCATACTTCTGGCTGACGATTCTTTGGCCTTCCAGCAGAGTTATATATGCAGATAATCTGTTTGATGCTGCTTAGCACAGAAGGGACACTGATTTTATTTTATGAACAATAGTTGAATGTCTCCTGAGTGTCGGCTACTGGGAAATAAATATTGCAGGTTTCATTTATTCATTCATTCATTACAAACAAGCTATCCTCCAAACGACCCCCTAGTTCTTCCTTTCTCCCCTTTACTTTTTTTTTACACTCCCCCAGGCCTACTACGGTCTTTTGCCCAACTGGATGCTATTTTTCATTTTCATCTTGTCACCACCTAATGTCCAAATTTATTTAAATCATCCTCAGACACAATCCTACAAGATATGAATCACATTCAGGGTTTTTCTTTTTTTTTTTCCCCCTCTGACTTGTCAGCTGTCTCATTTATGATTGACAAGATTTCCATTTCAGTAATTTCTACTAATTTTGCTTCAAATCTGTATATCTAATGAACACACCAATCGGCACCTTATTATTAGTCAGGACCGTTTTTTTCTAGTGTAATGCACTGACTTCATAATTTACAGTACAAGGTAGCTGCCTCTAAATGAAACTCAAAGAAAGCCTTGTCCAGTTTGCATGAAAACAGTATCTGGCATGTGAGTACAAACAGAATATCCTCTCTAGGCTCTCATCCTTTATGCATATGAACACTGCATGCTCCAGTCAGGCTCTTAAACCCAAATAAGGCTTTTCTCTTTGTAAAGGTATGTTGAATTGTATATCTCTGCATAAGGATGCAAAGAAAAACAGTTTGTGTGCACCCCCCCAAAAAAAAAACCCACACACACACACACAAAAAAAACACACAGTCCAAGTTCTCCAATGCAAATACAATCTGACACATGCTAAAAATTGCCTGAAGCACTGGCGAGTTATAGATCTTCTCCCTGGGGCAGATAATTCATTAGGAAATAGCCTCATGCCCTATGTAGCAATTGAACAAAAATATTTACTTGTGGTAATATCAGATGATAAGGGGAGCAGGGTTTCTTTCTGAGCAAGGAGGAGGGAGAGCCTTGCAGCAGAGGCCCTTCATAAGCATTGCAAATGAATCATTAGTCGTCATCCTGCAATCTAGGTCAGGATGGAGCCGAAGGGAAGGGCTTTTAAATCGACTACAGGGCTCAGGTTGGATCTGCTTGTGTGAAGGCACAAGGGCAGACACGTTGTGGTGAGGCATTCTAAGGGGGATAGAAAAATGCTTTCACCTGAGACAGGGACCTTTTCCTGACTCAGAGAGTAATCAAGAATAAAGAGGGTTGTACTTTCAGATGAATGCCATTTAAACACACACACACACACACACACACACACACAAAACTTTTCTCTAAGCCTTCTGTGTTCAACTTTTCAGGCCCTGAAGAGTGTCTGCCACATAGATGTTAAAAGGGAGAGAATATTTTTCAGGCTCAGGAACATGTGGGTTGTGTTTTAAACAATACAATCGTATGGTATTTAGGTCAAAAAGGACTTTATAAGTCATCTACTCCAGGCATCTCGTGCTGAATAAGAGGATATGAAACGGGGAGAGAGGGACTTACTTGCCCAAGGTCAGATGAGTCACCTTCATCATACAACTGTTTAATTTTCTTTTGTTTCTTAAAGATTCTGTGTTGTGCAATAGGAATAATTTATTAAATAAGGCAGAAACAAAACAATGGACTTGGTAACTGCCACCTGATAAACTAGATCTGTGTCAGATACTCTTGCCAGGGGCCTCATCCTTCCCTCAAAATGATGATGGAAGGCTATTTGCTGGACCGCTGTCTTGGGGTTCCTTCCCGAAAATCTCAGGCCCTGGCTTTAATGTGATCATTTTCTGGGCACTCAATCCACTTGGCCAAAGGCTCTGAAACTTTTGTGTGACTCCTGCCCTATCCCTCTGGGGCCACAAGAGGCTGGCAGGGTGTGTTTTTCTAAATATGTTCTGAAATATCCCTAACACTGGAGACATTTAAATAGGAAGACTTGAATTTCAAAATTAAATCCAAACTACGCGCTAAATGTAGTTGCTAAGGTTGGTTGGCTATTTCTTTGATTTGCCAAAATCAGAAGAAAACTTAAAGGTCAAATGGGATACGAGGAAAATATACAGGCAAGAAACGAAGAGAACCGGTTTTGGCTTTAACACTGGATTTGCTACAAACCGTCCACGTGATATCCAGAAGCAATGTTGCCTTCTCGCTAGGCCTCACTTTCCTCTTGCTTTTCCTCTTTTGTACGAAGCAGAAGAAAACCAAATGATCTCCAGGCTTCCAGCATTAGGGGTATGCCACTCCAATGATATCTCCAAAACTGACTTATTTTTTGGAAGCCACGTCACTGTAGAACTATCTGCAGCTATTTCCACGATGTGAACTGACACGTTAGTGTCTGCTAAATTTATGTAAAGCTTTCAAAGGAGGTAGTTTCACTATTGAAATAATTCTCCCAAACAATGGTGACTGACTCGGCACTAAGAGCTTATGAATCTAACCCTCTAACCAGTCTTTCTTTTTCCCCATTTCACCTTCCAGATTGACTTGTGAGGGCTTTTATTATTTTTTTTTCCTCTTCCTGCTTTTAAAATATTTGTTAAGGCCTGAAGAGAGCTAGGACTATGGGGTACGCACTGTGTGTAGGAACACGTCAATAAGGCAGAACAAGCCTGGTTCTTATCTAGCCTGAACACTTCAGTACGAACAGAGCTCTGTCTTCAGTTTCTTCGGCCACCACGACTTGAAGGCTATAGAATATTCTATTTCAGGACCCCTTTAGGACCGAGGAGCCCATTTAAAAGTACTGCAGGGTTATTTTGATTTCTGCCACTGAATCACTCCTCCCGCAAGCAAACACCAGCAAAGAATGCGTTAGAGGATCCGCCATCATATTAAAAATTAAATCCAGCTGCATTTCATAATGGGCTTTCCTTTTTAAAGCACAGTTTCATCTTCTCACCATGGAAATTGCGTTCTGATAGCTATTCTTTATGGTTAACACTGAGGCATTGGCCGAGGTCAGAACCCTGCCTCTCTGAACAGGGAACCACAAATGTCACAGACACATGGTACACTTGGCAAATACTATATTTCTTTCCAGTCTCCCGTGTCTTCAGTTTGCCTAGCGTCATGCTCATGGTACGCTGCAGAGAGTTTATTTCTGGGGTCTTCTTTCCTTCCTTTGGTGGAACCAGCAGGAGGCATGCAATTTACAATGAATTCAAAAGTGCACCTCTTTTGATTTTTGTTGTCGTCTTTATTTTAACCTCCAAGAAGAGAGAGATTTAACTCAGTCTTCACCCCAGGCTAAGCTAATACTTAGGTCATGTCTGAGCTCTCTGGGGAACCCCGCTTTATACCATCCGAGGGGCAATGGTGTCTTTTCACGTGGAGCAGCACAGCTGTCCAGCCATATGGGCCCCAAACAGCCCAGTCAATCGGATTTGGGGAGGTTTTACAGTGTAATTTCTTAACGTGCTAGTATTTGGGGTGAGTTTGATCAGGGGTAGAGACAGCTCTTAAGCCCAAGGGTTTAGGTTTTAAGAAGCCATCACAAATGTCCTAGCATCTGATCAGACTGGTTAAAAACAGATAAGAAAGCTGTGACTGGGGGAGGGGAAAGGACTCCTGACCCCCTCGTTGGAGAGAGCCCCAGGGGTATGCTGTAACTATTAATTCGGCCTCAGCTGCTTTTTTCCTTTCCTTTCCTTTCCTTTTTTAACCCGGGGCTCATCATTTAAGGCGTTCCCACTCAGGCCTGCAGAGCCTGTTACAAAACCATCTCTCTGCTCCCCTCCCCCCATGCCGCAAGACGAGAGAGCAAACATCCTGCATTGCAGCACCCGCGCTGGAGGACCGCATTGAAACCGTCCTCCAGCGAAACAAAACCAGGCCTTGAAGAAAAACCCAGGGAAGGGCAGCGGCGGTGCGTCCTGCTGCCTCGCGGGCAAAACGCACTCCAAGTCTCAGCCCCAGACCTCCACGTAGAAGGGGCTCAGAAACCGCCTAAGGAATTCTTAGGGACTAGAAGACAAACAGTCCTGAAACTCAAACCCTCATCAAAATGGTGGAAGTCCCGAACCAAACTACCGCCAATATAGTTTTGCCACCCGAAAAGTGTTTTAGTTGGAGGGGAACGTTAGCAGAATGGTAAGTTTCCCCCCAGAAAGATACCCCCACACGAAGGCTCTTTCCAACTAACTACCAGTCTTCAGAAATTAAGACCCTATTGCAGTAATGTTTTATAGTCTTTTCTTCTCCTCTGTTTCTCTCTGCCTCGCTCTCGTTCTCAATTTAAACCAAAGCTTCCCTTTTCTTAGAATTTACAAAAACTGCTTATTTTTAAGCTTTCTCGTGGTACATTGCTGGAGGCAGAAAGCCAGTGCTACGGGGTTTTGAGATTGCTATTCTTTTATTGGGACAAACACCCAGTAATTGACAACAACCCAAATGGCCTTGAAGCTAGCGGGACAGCGCCCAGGGTCACCATTCATCTGGACCCTTCGCGCTCGGCGGGCGCTCCTCTGCAGCGACCCCCGCAGGATCGCTCTCGGCCGCCCCGCACGGGCCATCGGATTTGAGGAGCTGCTGTTAGCTGTCAGGGGCTGTGCTACACCTATCCATCTCTCGGTGCTCTGAATCCAGCGCTGCCCAAGAAACAGTTTTGGTTTTGGTTGTTGTTGTTGTTGTTGTTTTAACTCCTCAAGAAGAAAAGCCGGAGTAGAAGCAGATGGGCCCTGCGAGTGCGGAAATCGCCGGGGCTGAGGTTGACTCCCGAGGCTGCCGAACCGACTCTTCGGGGAAGACGGAAGATTTCTCATTGCTGGCGCTGGGTTTTTGTCGGGGGTTTAGGCGGGGGGGGTCTTTGGGTTTTGTTTTTATGGGCAGATTCTTTTTGGGTCCTTCCTTAAGACCAAGCTAACCCCTTGCTCCCGGAAAAACACACAACACGGCCACAACCATCACAACAAAAGGCGCCTCCCCGAAGTGAGTCTAAATGTACGCGGGACGGGTGGCGGCCGGACGTGGAGATGCACTTTTGTGCCTCTCTAATCTCGGGAGTCCATCTGGCCCCGGCGGGCGCGGGG
>NC_048222.1:80414714-80508455 GCF_002007445.2 Ailuropoda melanoleuca | reverse complement strand
CGAGGGAGGGTCGGGAGGAGGGGAGCCGGGAGGGGCGCGCGCACGTACCCGGAGGCGCGGGCACGCGCGCCCGCTCTCCTTCACATTCACCTTGACTGCAGGGGGGCGGAAGATGGGACTACCTTCCCCCATCACCATCAACCCTTCTCCCCACCCCACCCCCGCCGCTGTCCTGCCCAGACACTGCTAGGGGCTGGGGGGGAGGGATGGAGGGGAGGTGCAAAGGCGCTTGGGTCGCCGCAGCGGCCGGATAGCCGCGTGTTCTCCGCAGTGATGTCAACCGCATCCGCCGCAGCACCCCCACATCCACCCCCACCTCGGGTCTCGCCGCGCCGCGGTCCGCGGAAACTCCAGTCTGGCGCCTCCAGCCTGGGGACGAGAAGCAGGGGGCGGTGCCGGTGTCCGGAGCCCCCCACTCCATTTGCAAAAGAGGGAGAGACAGGGAGTTGACTAACCGTGGTGCCGCGGCTACTGGGACGGAGGAGGGGGGGGAGGTGGATCTAGGTGTAGGTTTGACGTCCAGGACTGCTGAAGGGAGTCTGCCCGGGACTGGTGCAGCCGGGGTTACGTTTAGGGGGCGGAGGGCACGCATCGCTGCAGGTGCAGCGCTTGTGGGCACGGCGAAAGCGCCCCCTTCGCCCAGGATAGAAACCGATAAACGGAAGCGCGTGTGAGTGTGGGGGTGCGAATTGCCACCTCCAACCTTGGCTTTCCCGCTCTTCCGAGCGCTCCCACTTCTCACTTTCCCCAAATCCGCATTTTCCTTGGCACAGCTCTCCCGGAGCAAGAAGGAGAGGGAGGTACCCGGGGGCAGTGAGAATGACGTGTGCTGGTGCAGAGAGCGGGTGGGGGGCTGCGGGCCCCGCTCTGTGGACCGGCTCCTAATCCTCTTGTTTTCGGTACAGTCAGCAGATGTGGCTTCTTTTAGCTGAATAATCCGTTAAAGGAATAATAATTTTTAAAAAGGAGATCGACCTCACCCGAGGAGGATGGCGAACGAGATTAGGGCTTGGTAAGGATAAATTAAAAGGCTCCAAATTCTGTCTGTCCCTCTCTGCCTTCCTCTCTACCCACCTCCCCCTCCCTTCACCACCCTCCCCTCCCCCCTTCTTCCTCATCCCCTGCAATCCGCACTCGACGCGAGTTCACGCGGAGGGCTGGATTTTCAGGCTGAACCGCAACTTGCGCTGCGCGTTATTATTATTCATCTGAGGGTGCTGCCGCCACAACCTTTGCCTCCTGCGCTCCTCTCCTTCCCCCGGCCGCTGCCGCCAGCAGTGCAGTCCCTCCTGCACGCATGCTCTGGTTCACCAAAGGGAGATTCTGAATTTTTCATCACGCTCGTGATCATCATCGTGATGCCCCTTGTCATGGTTATCCTCTCCTTCTGCCAGGTGGAGCGACCACCAGCGCCTTCTCGCCACCCGCCCCTTCCCCAGCGAAGGAAGCAATTCGGGCCCGGCCCCGGCGGCCGCTCCCTAGATGCGGGCTTCCTTTTCCACTCCGCATCCCTCCCTCATTCATCTGCATGTATCTTTCTCGATCCCTTTATTCCAGTAGATCTATTGCCTTTCCATGGGCTGGCTAAAACGCTGCAGACTGCAACCAGTCTCTTAAAAAGAAGAACAAAAAGAGGAAGACCTTGAGTGGACCCCAGGACAAAGCACTTTGGGCTCGGCAAGAAGGGACGCGCGGGAGCGCTGGCTCGGAACAGGAGTGATCTCCGGTGCCAAAGAGCGCCCATCCAGCGTGCGGACGACTGAGGGTATTCGTGTTGAATTTTATTTATCCTTTTGGCATGCTTGAACAGTGACATTTCTGGAAAGGGGTAGGGCTTGGTTTTGTTTAGTTTTTCTGGGAAAGCGAGCTGAACGGTGGGAGATCAGGTAGACTTAAGTTGGCTTTCCTGCTCCCCTGACTCGCCTTCTCGAGATCCGGGTGTTGGAGAAGAGAGACTGGGAAGCAGAAGGCTTAGAAAGGAGTAGACACCGGAGATGTTGTCGGAGGGCTAAGGGAAGGGTGAGGCGAGGGGTAGGTGAGTGGGGACGGGCCAGCTGGAGGAGGATTTCGAAAATCGGAGGTTTCTTTAAACCCCCTTTCGGGTTCACAGGATGAGTTTTGCTGGGGAGGAGAATATGGTTGTCTGTCCATAGAAGCTCTGAGAAATTGATGAAAAATTGTTATGTCCATGTACACACATAAGGAGGCGTCTGGATTTGTGTGTAAACAGAGTGGAGAGGTGGAGGAGGGCATGGAGGGAGGGGGTTTAAAATAATGTCTTATTATCCCTTTGGCTTTGGGGACTCTCATCCTCTGTCCCTCCCCCTTTTTTTGACCCAGGGATCCAGCTGCATTAGACGCGAGTGACCTTTTAAATCTACGCCCACCCTTTACCTGGTAAAGCCCGTTGACAGTTTTGGGTGGGGTGGGGTGAGGAGAGTGGTAGGGGTGTTTCAAAGACATATATATTCTCTCTCTCTCTCTCTCTCTCTCTCTCTCTCTCTCTCCCTCTCCCCCTCTCTCCCTCTCTCCCCTCCTCCCCTCTCTCCTCCCTCTTCCCTCCTCCCCTCTCATCTCCTCCCCTCCGTCTCCTCCTCCCTTGCTCTCCCCCCATCACTCTTTCTCTTCCTCCTTCCTACCTCCCTCACTCCCTCCCTCCCTGCTGCATTTTGCATGAGCTATCTAGGTCATTAGCATTTTAGCGTATGCAAGACTTGACAAAGCTGATGAGGGGCCAGATGGGCCTCGCTCTTATGGTTTTTTTTTTTTCTCCTTTCCCCCCCCCCCCTTTTNCCTTTTCCTTTTTCCCCTCCACCACTTGGGACCTGAGCAAGAGGACTGCAGCAGGCGAGTTTCGGAAGGCTGCCTCCCCAGATCCCGGCCCGGAGCGCAGCAGCTAGCCCCTGCGGCACGCCCGGCCAGCCTGCGCCCGCACTCAACCAGCGAGGTAAAGGCGGCGGCGGCGGCGGCGGCTGCGCGCCCTGCCCTGGCAGCCGCTGCCAAGCCCCCGCTGCCCTCCGCGTCCAGCGCCTTCGACTTCCTCCTTCTGGCCCCCCTCAGTTTACTGGGCTAAACTGAGGGTGAGAGATGGGTGGGTAGGGTTTCCTGTGCTGGGGCGAGGTGGGGTTGGTGGTGGTGGTTTTTTTTCATTGTCTGGAGCTGCAGGGGAGGCGAGGCGCGAGGTAGGGGCTAAGGGAGTCGGGGTAATTAACACGGGGGAGGCACCCCTCCGTCTCCCACTTCCACCCACACCCCCAACCCTCCACCCCCTCCGCTTTGCAGGAAAAAACCTGGATCCGAAAGGATGGGGGAGAACAAAGAGCCTTTGGAAGACGTCGCTGTTATCTCATTGTCTGTGTGATTGGGGGAGCTGCGGTAGGGAGGATGCTGTGGTCCTGTTCTCCCTGCCTCCCCACCCCCATCCCTCTCCCCGCTGTCAGTGCGCACGCACGCGCGCTTCTTTTTACTTATTTTTCCTTGTTTTCTCATTCCATCTTCTCCCCACCCCCTTCCTTTCTTCCACCTGTCCTTCCTTCCTCCTTTCCTTCCTCAGGAGAAAGGCCTCTCTCTCCGTGTTCACAGCGGACCTTGATTTAAATGTCCATACAATTAAGGCACGCGGTGAATGCCAAGAATGGGGCTGGCTGAGCACCGTCGGTCCGCGAGGGCCCGCCGGGAAGGAGCCACAGAGCGGAGGCGCCCTCAGCAGAGCTCAGCGCCGCGGCTTCGGGCGGGAGGGGTCTCGGGCTTACGCTGGCTGGGCTGCCCCAACCGGACCCCTTGGGGTGGGGAGGTGTGTAGTTTGTGACAGACAGGGGACTTAGAGACGCAGACAGACTCAGGGAGAGAGGCTGATTCTGGGACAGAAACACAGATCTGTGCAAGCACAGATGCGATGGGGGCGGGGGTGGTTGCCTGTGAGCGCATTACGGAGTGCTTCTGTGTGCCTATTTTTCTCTGGGCTGGGGGCTCATTGTATGTGGGTCGACACCTTCCGTGGCTGTGTTTTTGTTCTGGGCTTAGCTTTTGGTTAGCCCTTTAAAAAAATAATCTGGCCTCCAGAAAACTGGCAGTCTGTGCCAGGGCTTGGACTGCAGATATATTGTGTTTTCCTTGAGGTTGGGCGGGGGGTAGCCAGTTGGAACGGAGGAGGGAGGTGTTTGTCATTCTTTGCTGTAAAGCTGGGGGCACCTGACAAGCTTAAGGAAGTCATTGGGATCTATGAGGAAGAAGGAACAAACTCCTGGAAGGTTCACAAACCCAATCCGGGCTGAAAGCATGGCCAGGGCCCTTAAGAGCATCTCACTTTCTCCTTGCGGCTGTAATTGTAGTTTCAGGCAGAGATCCAGGAGATGCAGAGGAAGGGAGAGGCGCAGTAACCTACATGTACCAAAGGGGGGAGGGAACGAATTCCTTCTTAAATCTGAACCGGAGGAAAAACAATGTGCACAAGTGTTTCTGAGGAAAGACTGTTTTGAAAGAGGCTGTCAGGGAATGGAAAGGGCTAGTCCTCCCTCCTCCTGAAGGACCACTTCTCAGGTCAGGCCTTCCTCCCCAGCACTAGATGGAGAGCAGCAGCTGGTCTCAGGGAGAACCCCTAGCCGCCGAGGATGGTGGCAAGACCTAAACCCATCCATTTCCAGGTGGAGAAAATGGTAGAGTGCAGGTCCCTGCAGAGAAAGGAGGCCGAGAGCTGGATCTTCCCACCAGGAAGCCTGCTGCATCCCTTTCCCCACCCTTGGCAGGGGCCTGTCTTTGCAAGGCCAAGGCCATAAGGGATGCTTAGGATTTTAGTTTGATTCCTGACACATTAATTGAGGCCTAACGGAGTCTCAGGTGAAGCTTGCTTACTTTCCTCTGCAAAGCCTCGGTCTAACCCACTTAGCAAATTAGTATTCAAGGATACCTTGGAGCCCTGGCCTCATTTCCTCCCAAATACTTATTGAGTACCTACTGTGTGCCAATCGTTGTGTAATTATTATATCTTAGGTGTTTCCTTTGCCCTCCTAAAGGAGTTTCTGGAGTCAGGCGAGGTGAAGTGTGCTGTAACCCATCTAGATACTCCCAGAACCTTCTCTGTGCAATGGCTACAGCCTGCTCGCCCCTTGCAGAGAGAAGGCGTCAGTTTTCGTCATGCAAACTGCGGGCAGGGTGCTATCTCTCAAGTCCCAAAAGGCAAGTTTGGCCATAGGACAGAAAAGAGAGCAGTTTCTCTGGCCCCTGAGCTTTAGCCAGCGTTGGCCTAAGAGGCAGCTGCAACCACTGCCTTCAAAACAGACCAGCCTCCAAATGGTGCGTCCTTGGGGTGTAAATCCCCTTGCCTCTCCCCTCCCTCTTCCCTAAGAAGGCTGCTCTTGTGTTGGGGAGGTGGGGTACGGTTTCAGCCTCCGATGACCAACCCTTTGCCCCACAGTTGTCCACGATAGTGAGATTTGTCTCTGTAATTGTTTCCCCATAAGACGACCCGCTGTACCCTTTCACTGATCCGCCTGCCTGTCAGTACAAGCTCCAGACGCCTCCCCCAAGTAATGGCCCTTTTAGGTGGAAACCTAACACGCTTCTCCCTGAGAGCTTAAACCACAGGCACCATGGACAAGACCCGCTAAGTTCCTGCTGCTGATAAACTAGGAAGGGAGGGGCATATTTTTTATTACTTATGTAAACTCTTGTTCCAGAAAGCTTTAATGGGTGTGGGAGTGTTCTAGGTTTGCCGGGTCTGTGTGCCTGGGTGTGGGGGTTTTCCTGTGTTCACCAGGTCTCATTACGAAATGTATTTTTCTGTGGGGCTTTAATGGCTGAAAATGGCAGAGATGAATACACCACTCTGCCCCTGGTGTAATTTCAAGGCCCCTTTTGTGTTCACCAAATAGAGGCATCCGAGTGAAGGTCAGTCCTAGCTTCCTCCCTTCTGCTGTATTCAGGGCCTATTTATACCTAGTGATACTTACATAAGAAAACTGAAGATTTATGCTCTTCCAAGGCATTTCTTTAACTCAACATCATCGGCTCGCCTGTCTGCTTGAGCCCCTCTAGTTACATCCTCTGCCTTAAACGAAGGGAAAAACTCTATGATTTTTAAAACATAGGACATATTGAGGCAATTTGCTGACTGAATATGCCAAGAAGGCCCCCGTGAGTCCATACACATCACCATCATGGTCCTCATGACTATGGGAGCTCATATGTTGCTCAAGGTGACTGTATCAGATACATCAAGATGGATTTTAAAATGTTATCAAAGGAAAAATCAGTAATATTATTCTTTTTCCTGCCAGAGATGGCCCAGGCCCAGATCTCTGTTTAAGCAGAAAAGAAACTGATCTTTTAACAAAAGCTAAGGTAAATTCCTCTGTCATTTCTATCACCAAATGGGTGGGGAGCAGGGACAGTTTTTGTGACTTAGCCAGAGAAATGAATAACTGGGTAGAGGGATGCCTTCCCAGCAGGCATATGCCCATACACACATATATACATACATCTCTCATAACCATATCCATGGCTTACATTTATAGAACAGCATTTAACCACACACACACACACACACACACACACACACACACACACACAATCTATCCATATACTGTGTGCACAGGGAGATAATTTTCTCTTTCTCCTGAACTTACATAATACCCCCACCCCTTGTTCCAACCCTGGAATAGAGTCCTTTGGGGGCAGCTGCAAAGCACTCTCCCTAGGACAGACGGAGCCTCCCTTCCTCATCTACTCCGTGGGTGGTTTTAGAGCCCCATGAGTCAACTGGGACTGAGGGCTGTGCTGGTGGTATGTGTGTTTGAGGCTTCCCTGGCTGATTCACAGTGATGAGTATGTCAGTAACAACAATTATGAGACTTATGATACCTAATAAAGATTTTTTTCTTCCAAGTCCCATCTATAATTCTTTCATTTGCCAAGTCTTACCACATTTGACTCCAGTTAAAAACAACAACAAAACCATTTAATAGTTAACTGCATCTCCAATGTAGACTTAGAACAAGAAAAAGGACTTCAGATGGGATTTGGTCCAGTCCATGTGTGCTGCTCTGTACCACCGGATCCGGATGCCGGGGGCCTGGAGAGTTTTGCGCCAAATTTAGATGGCCTGGAAAAAATGCACACCTGACTGAGAGCAAAAAATGTTCCAGATCAGAAATGAAGTGTCAGCAGCTCTCCATAGGTTCACCATTTCATTTTCTTACCTTTCTCCCTTTTGTCTTAAGATAGAAATGTTTCAGGGCGCCTGGGTGGCTCAGTCAGTTAAGGGTCTGCCTTCACCACAGGTCGTGATCCTAGGGTCCTGGGATCGAGCCCCGCATCTGGCTCCCTGCTCAGCGGTGAGCCTGCTTCTCCCCCTCCCTGTACTGCTCCCCCTGCTTGTGTTCTCTGCCAAATAAAATCTTAAAAAAAAAAAAAATTTCCCCCCAAAATGAGGACCTGGGTCATGGCTGCATATGCCCCTAAAATAAACCTCCAGGATGACTAGGGGCTTTCTCAGAATCAGAGTGGGGGCAGATTTATTTGAAATTAAAATCCAGTCTATTTCTTAGACACGTACAAATACTGAGACCTAGAACCTAGGAGGCAGTATTGTCGCTGGAAGTAACACTTGCTACTTCGATCTGTTCAAGGCCGTTCTTCGTGGAGAACAGCGAGCGTGCTGTCCAGTCTGGGCGGCAGGGATGCGGGCTAGGTCTCGCCATCCGCCCGGGCCCGCGGCCCTACTACCGGGGCTTTGCAGTGACCTGCGTTCCAACGCGCACGAGGCTTTCTCTTTTCTCTTTCTCCTAATGCCCCTGAGACATCTAAATTGAGCAAGGCGAAGATGAACAGACGCTGGTTTCCTCTTTTATTCTTTGCTCGTGCTTCCCCAGCTTTGATTTCTCGCCTGAATCAAGAAATGGGGCCCCAAAGCCCTGGGTCGTCCCGCATTTCCAAAGCTTCGCACTGATCCTCGGCGCGGGTAGACGCGGAGACAGCAGGGCGTCCTGGGCGCGGAGCCCCGCACGCACGGCGGGGAGAGGCCCAGAGGCCCACCTCTTTCCCTCTGCTGCGCACCTCCGTTTCCCCAATCTCGCTCCAGCGCCAGATGGATACACTACAGTCAAGTTANTTTCTCCAGGCCTACTTCCCGTCCGCTCCAGGACCTGCGGCCTCCACGACCTCATCCCACACCCCAGAAAGCCTCAGGATGTGCGAGAAAGAGAGGCGGGCATAGCGCAGGGAGGAGATTGGGAGAGGCCCCCGACCTAAAAGTCACTGTTTAACCCCTCCCCGCCTTCCCACCAGCCGAGCACCCGGGTGAAAGCTCTTTAGGGGTGAATTTTTGGAAGGGGGGCGGTATTTCCGCCCCAGGACGTCCTCGGTGACTCCCCTTTACACCGCCCAGCCTCCCTTATGACCCCTACGCACAGAGACCGGGCGATGAGGCCCGCAGGACCCAGCAACCCACCACCGCCAGAGACACGTCCTCGCCGTCCCCAAATACCCTCCTCCCCCACCCCCTTCACACTCTTGAAAGAAGCCAAAACCACCACCACAGAATCGTCAACCCAGAAGAAAAACGACACGTTTCTCCTTCAGCCTTAGCGCTAGTCTTCCTCCAGAGGAGACGGAGCCGCTGAGAAGTCGGCCTGAAACAGAGCAGACACGCTCCGTCTCCGTGAGCCTCCAGACCCCTGCCCAGACGCAGGCGGGCAACATACGCAGCCTTCCCTTCCACGGGCCCACTGAACGCGGCCTTTTAAAAAGAACTTAATTCCCTCCTTTTCCTCACCTGCCAGGCCCACCAGGGTGCAGAGTCAGTGATGTGAGGCTCCCTTGGATTAACAGGCCAGTGCCCTGAAATAACCTTCAGAGCCTGGTCTCAAGGTCATGTGCCCAAGGAAAGGAGGCCTATTGGCCTCAAGAGGCTACCGGTCCGTACCAGAACGAGCCTGGCCAAGGTCATGCCACCGAGAGCTTCTGACGCGCAGGAGAGTGCACCTGGCCTTCACAGGGGGCTTCCCTTCAGCCCCCTCTCACATTTACCCAGATTGATGTAGCAATATTTATTCCCATTTATTTGAGACACTGGTTTAATTTCAGATTGCCTCGGTTTAAGGCCCAGTGGGGTTTTCCGCGGCTCTGTTCCCCAGTGCCTCTACAGAAACTAATTGCTGTTAATATCCAATTTTGGCTTTATTATTCGTTAGCCAATTATGTATCCCATAGCCCAGGCCCCTTGCTGCTTACTGCCTCTGCTGGAATCAACTAACACTATGCCTGGCTTCTGCTTCTTGCCTCTGCCTCTATTCAGACCCTTCCCCCACCCCAAGATGATTTACAGGGCACATCAGTCATTTTGTTGGTCCCAGCACTTAGCACAGTTGGGGAGAGCGGTACTTTCAGGGTTTTTTTCTCCTTCTGAGGGAGATTTCTTCTTTGCAGGTAAAGTAAATAATTCCCACTTTTTAAAGAAGAAAATGCAAGTTTTTCTGCTCTCTCTTCACCACCTCTGGGCTTGCTTTTTCTGGAGCCATTTTTGGAGTAGCCTGTTTTAGCCAGAAGCAAGCTCAGTGCCTCAGCCTTAGGGTTTCCCTCCCTCCTGGCTCTCCTGTTACCTCCCCCAGGGCCCGGCTGAAAGCTACCCCATGCATATAACACCATCAGCTCTAACAGAGTGCTCCGACCATGTCGTTTCACATTTCAAGGAGGGAAACTTGAAAAAGCAATGGGGGAAAGGCACCATTTTCAGAGATGTGGAGGGAGTTTTGTCTCTCCCACAGATGCCCTGGAAACCACTCCTACTTTAGCTCCTTACCGGGTGGAGCTGACGCAGCTGGGGGCAAGAGCCTTTTAAAAAAGTGGGGGGCTTCTTGCCTCGTTTTATTTGTGTGCCCCAAGTTCACTGACATCCAGAAGCAAGCACTTCCCGTTGCTGGTGCTCTGGAAACAGGAAAATAAAAGTCCTAACTGACAGCAGGAAGAGCCTTCTTTGTTTTCCTTTCTTCCCCCATTTTGAAATAACGCTGCAAATGCTCTAATGTGCTCTTATATTTATTTCTAGCAGTTCTATAGCAACCTGCATAGCGTCAGCATCAGAATCAATGGAGATAAAACAAAATGTCAGAGCGGCTGGCTTTAGCTGAGGCCTCTCTTTGCCACCTGGAGACCCAGCCCCTTCTGGGGAGGCTGAAGACTCATCATGGCCTGGGAATCCAACAGGTCAGGTTTTTCAGAGGGAGGAAGTGGGGGTGAATGTTGTGTAGGTCTGGGACACCGTTAAGAAGGTGCCTTATACATAAGGCTCAATAAATACCACCAAATTGGATGTAATCAAATTAGTAGCAGCTGTCCTGCTTTTCTTGCAGAAAAGCTTCAGTTATGCCTTAAGGCCTTTTGGGCAGAGGACAGATAGAGTGACCTCACAGAGAGTGAAGGGGCTTACAACTGTTTCCGGTTCGTCCCCTGGCCTCAGCCCTGCTTGTCTCATCCCCGTGTCTGGAGTTTGATTTTCAAACGGTGTGCTTGTGGTCACATGCCCCGTACCAGGCAAAAATTCAAAGAGTAAAAATCTCTTCTTTGGAATCCTCCTATCTTCCTGGTAGAGCTCTTCTTTTACTTTCTAATTACCCTCCTACTCAAATCTCTCCCTTCATCAGCCCCTATTCACTTCTCACCCAAGGTCTGCCTCACAGGGGGGTGTGCTGTAAGTAAATAAATAAATACCCATTTCTATTTCCTTCAACTGTCCTCCTCCCAGCCCCTTGGAAACATCTATATTCTCAGTGGTCAACAGGGGTTAGGAGGTTAAGCCATCTCACAGTGAAATGTGAGTTGCTCAGACTCTTAACCTTCCCGGAGATATTTCTATTTTAGAAGAGGCACTTAAAGTAACAAGTGGGATTCAGTTGTAGGAGTTTCTATAAAGGCATCCAAAAGTGGGAAAGCAGAAGAGCATCAACTTTCCCACTTTTTGTGTGAGGAAAGCATCATCGCCCCTTCATTCCAGACAGACCAATGCTCCAAACACATGGATATGACATAGTTCATAAGAAAACACATTTCAGGACACCTCGCTAGAGTGTGTGACTCAATATCAGGGTTGTAAGTTCGGGCCCCATGTTGGGTGTAGTAGAGATTACTTAAAAAAATAAAATCGGGTTTTTTTGGTTTTTGGTTTTTGGTTTTTTTCTTAGAGAGAGCATATGAATGGTCAGGGGAGAGAGGGAGAGAATCCTAAGCAGTCTTCATGCCCAGCACAGAGCCCATCGTGGGGACAATCTCACAACCCTGAGACCATGACCTGAGTCAAAACCAAGAGACGCTTAACCGACTGAACCACCCAGGTCCCCCCCAAAAATAAAATCTTAAAAAAACAAAAGAAAACACATCTCAAGCCCCAGATGAATCCTTGCTTGTTCCCTTCTTAAGCCCTGATGTTCTAATAGTCCCAGCTGAAGGCAGGGAGGAGCCTGGGAACCCTTAACAAAAACACCTGTGACTTTTGCATAATCAATGCGTACCAGTTCAGATCAAGGCTACCACATTATAGCCAGCCCTTTCATGTCGCTTCGCATAATTGTGAATTCTGATTTCACTATTACATGAATGACCATTAATTATTCAATTAAATGCCGGACTATGTGACACGGTGAGCCCACTTCCAGCCAGAAGTCCAAAGCAGACTCAAAGGAGTTCCAGGCAAAATTGAAATTAGGCAGAGCTTGACTTTGCCAAGGTCCAGCCTTGGATTTTGTTCACTCTCCTCCCTAGCTGGCCCTTCCCTCGTCTAAAGGAGCTCCCTCTTTTCCTTGACACCCTGACTCTGTGTGCATCTGCTTTTCCAAAAATTGCAGAGCCAGGGCCCAGAGCAGGTTCTTGCAGGGCAAGAAGCAGAAAGGGGTGTGACTTTTTTCCAGCACATCCAGTAACTGCCTCGCCAGCTTTCTGCCAACCTCTTAGAAAACCTGGACTTGGAAAGTGTCAGACATTTCTCCCATCTTTCCACTCTTCCCCTTCCACCTCAGCATCTTGCCACCTTCGTGTGGACAATTAATCAATAGCAACAGTGTAGCATGAGAAGTTCGGAGCAGAATCTTGCTGCCAGGCCATACCGCATCCCTACTGCGTTAAGCCTGTCTTACTCAATTCCTGAATCACTCATCATGCTACCGACTAAAAGCTATCCAAGACAGCATTTGGAGCATCTAGGAACATCATTTAATGTAATAGCAGAGCCTCTCAGAAGTCTAGAGGGATTTGGTTTCTTCCATTTTTTTTGAGACTTCCAGGATATTACAAAGTTAAGAAATGCCAAAAGCAGGGTCACCCAACTTGTGGTGTACTTTATATATTTATAGTTAAGAATTTGAAATTACATGATTAATATCTACTTTCAATTCTGTTATTCAGCCTATGCAGTATGTATAGCATCATCCAAAATAGTACCAAAATGTCTGCCTATGAGACCCTTTGTGATTCTGGCACCCAAGCAGAAAGTCCTGTATGCACAGGCCTACCCTTCAGCCCCCAGAGAGAGCATAGCATGGCATATATGACGGCAAGCTTTGGCATCAGACTACCTCTGTTCAATTGACATCACTAGGTTATGTGACTTAGGGTAAGTTGCTAAACCTCTCTGAGCATCTTCCATAAAAAAAACATGATAATAATGCTGTCTATATTTCCTAGAGTTGTTGTCAGAATTAAATTTGACAATGCATGTTAAAATGTTTAGCAGAGCACAAAGCACTGTTCAATAGAATTATATGTAAGCATAGATGGAATTTTAAGTTCTCTAGTAGCCATATTTTAAGTAAAAAAGAAACATGTGACATGGATTTTAATCCTACGTTTCATTTAACCCAATACATATAACCCCAAATATTGTAATTCCAACACGCAATGTAAAAATTGTTACTAAGATATTTAACATTCTTTTCTTCATAGTAAATCTTCAAACTCTGATGTGTATCTTACACTTACCATGCATCTCAATTAGATGCTAAATTTTCATCAGAAATATTTGCTTCATTTTTGGATGTCATAAAATTTGTAGTTGAAGAGGTAAATTTGCATGCCCCAGTTAGTTCTAACCATTCTTAAATATTTTCTCATAGCCAAACAGAGTATCTGTTTTTAAGTTTAAATTAAAGATTTCATTCTTCAGTTCTGTCATATTTCAAGTGCTCAATAGCCACAAGTGGCTAGTGGCTCCCACGCCAGACTGTGCAGTTTTCAGCATAATACTTGGCATATAGTAAGTGCTCAATAAATGCTCCCCAGCCATTACTCTCAGGGCCCATCCCATCCCAGACACAGGGAACATCTCCTTCTCTTCCCCCAGACTCCACATTGGACCAGGCCTGTCCTTTGCTCTACCCATGGCCTCTGATGTGAGCCCTTTCTAACTTTCCCCACTATGAATCCATGAAGCTTTCTGGAATCTCCAGGATTGTTTTGCCATGTGCTTGTGTCAGGAGTGGGGTTAGCAAGGCTTTTGTGGAGGGTTATTCTTGGCAACAATAACTTGGTACATCTGTGCAACAGAAATGACAGGACTAACGTGGTCATGCTGGTGACTGACATTTGTTCCTATTCACAGAGCAAATCGTATGTGATAGAAAATAGACACGGGTATGGGACATGCTCCTAAATTTAATTCTGTGCTAATTTCTCATACTGTTAATTACGGATCTTTTCTAGCTTCCCTATATTCATTTTTCAAGCAATTTTTATTAAAATCTTGCAGTGTGTCAAACACTGATGTCAGCTAGGGGGAATTTGTAGATACAGAAGACTCACTCCCTCTCTGTCCTCAATAATCCTACAGACCAGAAGAAAAATGAAGACAAATACAAAAATAATTATGACAAAGCCAAACGTGATTGGTGTCGTACGAAAGAGACAATCAAAATGCTAGGAGAGCTCAAACGAAAGAGGTGCCTTTTCCAATGAGAGGGCTAGGGAAACTTCAAGAGGCAGGTGGGGTGTTGCGGTGGGGGGTGGTGAGTAGCATCCTAAATGGTAAGATTAGCTCCAGCAGCAGCCTAGGGACGAAGAGAGTCTGCAGGACTAAGCCTAGGTATAATGACAATATATCAGAAAGAAAGTCTGTGGCCAGATTGCATGTGGGAATTGCTGGATCATATAATGTCCTAGTCAGCTCGGGCTGCCATAACAAAATACCACAGACTGGCTGGCTTAAACAGCAGAAATTTATTTTCTCACAGTTCTGGAGGCTGGAAGTTCAAGATCAGAGTGCCAGCATGGTCGGGTTCTGGTGAGAACTCTTCCCAGCTTGCAGATGGCTGCCTCCTTGCAGTGTCCTCATGTGGCAAAAAGAGAGAAAGAGAGAACTCGGATCTTTTCTTATAAGGGCAATCATGATGTTCCCACCCTCTTTGAAACTTAATCACCTCCCAAAGACTATTTGGCAAATACTATTTGCTGTCTCCAAATACCATCATGTGGGGGTTAGGGCTTCTGCATATGAAGTTGGGGTGGGTGGACATAATTCAGTCCACAGCACATAAAAATCCTATTTTTAATTTTTTGAGGAACCACCATACTGTTTTCCACAGTAGCTATACCATTTTACATTCCCACCAACAATGCATGAGGGTTCCAATTTCTCCACAATGTTGCCAACATTTGTTATTTTCTGTTGGTTTTTAATAGCAGAATTCTTAATAGACTCAGTGAGGTGGTATCTTGTTGTGGTTTGATTTGCATTTCTCTAAAGACTACTGGTGTTGGAGCATCTTTTCATGTGCTTATGGGCCATTTTTCTTTTATTGGCCATGCATATATATTCTTTGGAGACATGTCTGCTCAAGTCCTTTGCCCATTTTTTAATTGGGTTGTTTTGTTTTTGTTGCTGTTGTGACAATCATTGCTTTGGCAAATCTGAGACGGTTCTGACAAATGGAATGGAGTCAGCAGTCCCTTGCCCGCTGAATGAAATCTTCCCGTCCTAAGTCTAGTAGCAGGTAGGGGCCCTGGTCACCTGCATGCCCACTGATCGTCATGGGTCTCCTGGCAGTGTGTGCTTAAATCCTCAAACCTTCATCCTTGGTTGGGTTCTCTGAAACCCTTCTTGCCTGCTTCCAATTCCTGAGGGGGAGACTTGACCTCTGGAGGATTCCTATTCCAAATCTGATGAAGGACTTCAGACAGTAGTATGTTTACATCCCTGACACTGACCTCTGGCGTATTATTCAGAACTCTGATGATTTCAAATGAAAGAAACCCAATTTGAAGCAGCTTAAACATGCATGGGAATTTAGTGATCCATGGCACCCTGTCCAAGAATCCAGTTGTAACTAAAGGACAGCTGGAAACATGAACTCAAAATCCTTGAGTCTTCATCTCTGTTCATCTTTCTGTATGCAGTTAACTCTTCTCTTTCTGAAAACTGGCCTCGGCTTCCCAGGTCAACACGGCAAGACACACGGCCATTGGGATTTCCCAGGTTTTACAGTGTATAGCCCAGCTGAGATCAGATGCCACCCCTGGGCCAATCAACTTGACCAAAGAGATGGAAAACCCCCGTTGGTCAAGTGTGAATTAGATGTAGGCATGGAGCTCCCATGGTAACTGTGGATATAAGGGAGGGGCAGCCACCCAGAAAAAGGTACTGGCCGAGTGTCCTGGGACCACCAATGTCCTGTGAATGGTGCCTCTGGCCTTGCATGGTGCACACACCGTGTGACAGATGACCTCGCAGAATATCCTATTTCTGGACTCAACTCCTCCAAAGGCCTCAACGCCAGCATCCATCACATCCTCTGGAGTCCTGTGGTGTGAAATGCTGACCCCTTCTCCCAACCCTGATGCCAAGCTCCCAGCATGCTTCAGGGTCAAGTTCAGTTTATAATAGAAGCTACTTGTGAAGAACACACATTCTTACTTTTTTTTTTTAAGCCAACTGTATAACATTTGGTGCTTTTCACAACATTACACCGCTTCTATCGTACTGTGCTCTCTCTCCCCCTAGCAAGCCATCAATATGTCTTGTCTCCTCCCTAAAAAAGAGAAAAGGGGGTAAAAGCACCAGAAATGCCTATGCTCTCATCTCCCAGAGGTTCCAGGACAGAGAGCAATCTGGGACCTGAAGGAAATCCCCTTGGAAAGGCCCTGCTCCCAGGCGTCACTAATTCTGGATTTAATTCTCTCCTGTGAGCCAGGCACTAAATTACTGTCCCCCAACCCCCATACCTCCTGTTTTCCATTGTCTCATCTAATAAAGGTTCCAGATCTGAGAGTATCTGAGACCCTAACCCTAATCCAATTAAACCCTGCAAAAGCAACTAGACTCGGGAAAGACAAAGAGGTGAAGAGGTTAATAGCAGACAGAACCTCCACTGACAGGCTAAATTAGCCTTGCCCACCTCAGGAGAAATGTTAAAAGCAGATTACTAAGACTGCTGTTGGTGATTAACATTTGCTCAAAATTCTAAGTAGCTGATTTTTCCCCCCAAGTTAAATGTTAACCTGAGGAAAGGAGAGTAGCTGTGGGAGAAGAAGGTGAAGAAGTAAACAGAAAGACAGGCTTGCTGGGTGGATGTCTTCCGCCCAAAGTAGGAGGGATAGAGAATGCTGAGGAATTGCTCGCCATTCACCCTTGTTCACCTCCCTTCTCAAGACGGAAAGATGGAGACTTGTACCATCTTTATTCAACCGAGAAGCTGTGCTCCAGCATGGCAATGGAAGCAGGGAGGTAGCTACCGCACCTGACCTTGAACGGGAAGAAGGTCCGGAGCTACCCGGAGGCCTTCCAGTTTCGTTTGTTTGTTTTTTAAAGATTTTATTTATTTTTATAATTTATTTATTTTTATAAAGAGAGGGCATGCGCAAGTGAGAGAGCGCACAAGCAGGGGGAGCAGCAGAGGGAGAGGGAGAAGCTGACTCTCCACTGAGCAGGGAACGCGACGTGGAGCTCGATCTCAGGACCCTGGGATCATGACCTGAGCCACCCAGGCATCCCGGCCTTCCAGTTTTGTATCCTATCTTAGTCAGTTAGGGCTACTATAACAAATGCCGTAGACTGGGTGGCATAAACAACAGACTTATTTCTCACCATTACGGAGGCTGGAAAGTACAGGATCAAAGTGCCAGCCAGTTCCATTCCTGGTGAGGGCTCTCTTCTTGGTGTACAGATCTCTGCCTTCTCCCTGTGTCTTCCCATGGCAGAGAGCTCTGATCTCTCCATCCCCTTATAATCTCATCAAGGGAGTTCCACTCCCATGACCTCCTTTAAACCCAATTACCTCCCAAAGGCCCCACCTCCAAAGAGCATCACACTGGGGATTAGAGTTTCAACACAGGGATGGTGGGGCATGGGGGGGATACAAGCATCCAGTCCATCGCAATACTCGTCCATCTGTGGGGTGGGTTTGTTCTGATACATGTAACTAACCCTGGAAAAGCACCATCCCCACTCAACATTTTAGGGTACTTTGGTCATCAGGACCATATTCTGGTGCAAAAAAAAAAAAATCGTGATTTTCCTAGCTATCCTTTGCTACAGGCTTCATTTACCACGATGAAGAGTAGCAAGGTTCTGATGGGAGTGCGTATGTGTGACTATTTGTGAATACCTTCAGTAGGATGTCAGTGTAGATAGAAACTCAGTCCAGCAAGCAGGGAGGCACAAGAGTAATGGACAGAAGAGCAGTGGGCTTTACATTTAGGCACTAATCCAGTCACCTGGAAAGAAGCAAAGAAAAATTGGACACGGGTCTTAACTTTTAGAAACTTACAATACAGGGAAGGGAAGACTTGTATAACGGGCCAAAACACATAACAGAAAGGGCTAAAAAACATAACTAACATAGACTGCTGTTAAACAATCATGTCGTTTGAAGAATATGGCATGGCCACAGTGGGAAACAATTCAACAGTTCCTCCAAAAATTACAAATAAAATTACCATAGAATCCAGCAACCCCACTTCCAGGTATAAATCCAAAAGAACTGAAAGCGAAGACTCACACATACATTCGTATGCTCATGTTCATAGCAGCATTATTTGCAATAGCCAAACTGGTCGAAGTAATTCAAGTGCCCGTCAACGGATGAATGGATAAACAGAATGTGGTCTATCCATACAATGGAATATTACTCAGTCTTTAAAAGGAATAAAATTCTGACACAGGCTACAACAGGGATGAACCTTGAGGACATTAAGCTACATGAAATAAGCCTGTCACAAAAGGACAAATCTGTATAATTCCACATATACGAGGCATCTAGGGCAGTCAAATTCAGAGACAGAAAGGAGACTGGTGCTGTCAGGGCCTGGGGGGAGGGAGGGTTGGGGAGTTGTTGTTTAATGGGCACAACGTTTCAGTTTTGCAAGACAAAGAGTTTTGTGGACGGTTGGTGGTGAGGATTGCACAAAAATATGAATGTACTTAGTAGCACTGAACTGTGCACTTAAAAATGGCCAAGATGGTAAGTTTTATAAATGTGTATTTTGCCACAATTTTTAACAATATCATGTCATTTCAGATGAGACTTCCCGGAAAAGGTAGCATTGAGCTGCGCCTGGAAGGGCAGGTGAATTTCAAAAATGTAAAGAGGAGAAAGGACAATAGAAACAGCGGGAAGAATGTGAAATGTCCAAAGGCAGTGGTGTATTCATAAATAGGGACAGTGAGTGTTTTGTTTCCTGGAACAAGGGTTCAGGAAAAAAATAAGTTCAAACAGCCGTTGAGGCCTAGACAACCAGACCTTGAAATCCAGGATCCTCTATGCCAGGATTTCAAACGTTTCCATAGTGTGTTCCACAGAATACTAGCTCCATGAGACGCTGTGGGTAAAGGGGAGGACGGAGCCGTAGTTGAGGATGTTTGGGAAATGCTTTGGAGCCCTGTGGGCAATTTACAATAGCTTATCAGTGACGCCCCTGACATTTTGTTTAATTTACTGTTGCCTGAATTCATTTGCTCAGGCTACCCTTGGCTTCTCGCAACACCTAATATCCTCCTAAAGAGAGTTCCATACATTGAGAAACACTTCTCCAGGAGAAGGCAGCTGTTGGAGATTTTTGAGCAGGTGTATTTTCATGGTCGGAGATTACTTTCGGAAAGCTCACCAGACAGCAGGTGGGTGAACGGATGGAAGGGAGTCAAGACAAATGACTAGAATGGTGGATGAGCCGTTGTTAAGGATGGGGTTCATATCAGATGTCTGTAAGTTCATAGGTTAAGCCCACTTTGAAAAAGTGCCAGAAATACCAGAGACTCGGGGCACCTGGGTGGCACAGCGGTTAAGTGTCTGCCTTCGGCTCAGGGCGTGGTCCCGGCGTTATGGGATCGAGCCCCACATCAGGCTCCTCTGCTATGAGCCTGCTTCTTCCTCTCCTACTCCCCCTGCTCGTGTTCCCTCTCTCGCTGGCTGTCTCTATCTCTGTCAAATAAATAAATAAAATCTTTAAAAAAAAAAAAAAAAGAAATACCAGAGACTCTTCAAGCACTGAAAACATACTTTCTTACTGAAGTCAAACGCTGACAATCAGTAAATGCCTCCAACCCCAAATTTTGACTCATCCAACTCTGAAGCAAAACACAATCTCCTCCAGGTCCATCCCTCCTGTGTTGGTCCGGATCCCCTCAGCTCCCAGAGGCAGATGAATTGGTGCATTGGAGTAGCTCATACCAGCTCGTGAGAGCTATTTAGGAATTTTGCAAGAGCCATTGGTGGAGGGCTGCCACGGTGGGAGTATTTGTACCATGGAAGTCAGCCAGTGCTACAAATGAGGGCTTTTGTTTTTTGGAGATTCAGTTTACCACCCACCACTGAGCAGATGCCAAGATGGGATTAAACATGGAAGGATTTTATTAGGAAAAGCACCTGTGTGAGAAAAAAAAAGGGAAAGGCTGGGAGAGCAGTGTCAGACAGCAAAGCAAGTCTGACCCCAAGCCAGGGAAAGAGAGGGAAAAGGAGGTTGGCAGAAGCATCCTGAACTACACAGACATTTGAAGAAATGTTCTGCTAGGTTGCTGGGGAGTCCTTGAGCCAAAGTCGGCCATCAGTGGAGGAACCAGCCTGGCTTAGCATCCCTGCAGCTCTTGGTCATTTATAGCATGGAGCCCATGGAAAATGTGGCCTCAGTGTAAATGTGGCAATAGATTTCCGAGCCCCACAGCCGGGACCCTGAGTCATTCGTGATCCCCGTTGGTGGTGGTCCATGTGGCACGTTCTCGCTATCACCACAGTCCACCACTTGTACCACACAGGAAGGGTCAGGAAGCAACTCCTCCAAGGTTCTCATGGGCCTTGCTTCCTGAAGGATAAGCCACAGCCCCCATCTCTGCAGTTGACCTTGGGGCTGCACCTGGCACCCTCATCTCTCTCTACTCTTCTTTTGATTTTTTAATTTTATTTTTTTTTTAAAGATTTTATTTATTTATTCGACAGAGGCAGACACAGCCAGCTAGAGAGGGAACACAAGCAGGGGGAGTGGGAGAGGAAGAAGCAGGCTCATAGCGGAGGAGCCTGACGTGGGGCTTGATCCCATAACGCTGGGATCACGCCCTGAGCCGAAGGCAGACACCCAACCACTGTGCCACCCAGGCGCCCCTCCACTCTTCTTTTTAAATCCCCTTTGCCCTCAGCTCTCAACTCAGCAGGTGTTGGTGGCTTACCTGAGGGTCTGAGCTTCATTCCTGAAGAGTCTAAATCCTTCTCATCATATCCTTCTCAGTTTGGAGTGGCTGCACATGTCTATTCACAGTTGCAATGGAGCATGGGAGTAGCAGGAGGCACCCCAGTGGGTCGCCTGGGTTCCTCCCGGCCCCCATTGTGTGAAAGCACTCCTGCCGCCTCCTGCTGAAGAAGGTCAATGATTCTTGTCCATATGGGGACTCCTCTTTCCATCTGCTGATCTCTGTTGTACAAGGACTTCAAAGTATTGTGGTGGTAACCTTAACTTGTAGTTCAATGGGACCCTTGCTGTGTGTCCTGGCAAGGGTGTGCCCTCTTTGAGGACCAGGACCTCTGACCCTGCAGAGCACAGAGTTTCAGAAACAAGAAACACAAAATCTGCCCAGTGGGTCACTGAGAATGGTGTTAGCAGGGTCACTTCTGCCTCTACCTCTTGGTTTCCAGACTCACGACCCTTTGAGGGACACAGTGCCATATATATGTCTTTGGCCACCGAGGCATGGCATCTGTCCTTTCAGGGTATTTCCTCTAAGCTGGCACTTCAGTGGCTCCTTTCGAAGGCCAGTCCAGGATTCCGTGAGGCCAGCTGTCTCAGGATGGTGCGGTATGTGATACACTTAGGGAGTCCCATGATCACGGGCCCACTTCTGAACCTCCTTAGCTTGGGACGTGTCCCTTAGTTGGCCGCGATGCTGTATGGGAATCCATGTCAGCGGATCAGGTGTTACATAAGCCCCCAGATGGTGGGGCTGGTGGAGGCACTGTAAGCAAGAAAGGCAAATCCACACCCAGAGTAAGTGTCTACCCACGTGAGGATGAGCCGGTGGCCCTCTCAGGCTGGTGTCCTTGAGCAGCAGTGTTCTATCCAGGGCAGCCCTGGGGCTCACAGGCAGAGGCAGCAGTAGCTAGATTGGCCTTGGTAGGTGGGAGTCCACGCTGTTGGACCCACACATTCCCTCCATCTCTGCCACCTCAGCCATTCTGTTCATGAGCCTATTGTGTCAGCTCTGGGATGGACAGTGACAGCTGACATCATTGGCCAAGTCATTTTGCCTCAGTGATTGCTCAGAGCCTCTCCCATGGCAGATGTTTGTGGGTGGACATTAAAGTGTGCTACAGAATTCTTCACATGTTGTACCCACTCCTATTTGTACTGCACATGTCTATACCTCTGACCTCCTCAGCCACTGCCTAGGATCAGCATATGTCCTCACCTGTGGCCACTTTTCCTCCCACACAAAGCGGCTGGCCCAGTGCACTACTTACAGCTCTGCTCCCTGGGAAGACTTTCTCTCTCCACTGAATTCCCAGGCCACCCCTCAATGTGACTGTTATCCACTTTTAGCTTATTCCCCCATATCAAGCCAACCCATTTGTAAGCCAGACCTGGGATTTTCTACCTTTTTTGCTGGTCACGCAAGATCCTAGGTACAACCATGGCGGAGGAGCATTGGGACGCGTGAGATGGGTGGTGACGTGAGGATCTGGGCTACCTGCTCTCCCAGCTTACTCACACCCTCTAGTTCAGCTCAGACTGAATCCAAGATGTACCATTTCTATTTTACAATGGAAGGCAGCAATTTAATTTATGACTTTGTAGATTTGACAAGGCCCAACCCATAATAAGCCGTGCTGAATGCAGGGTCACTGGGTACCCCATGGTCAATTGTTCCATTTCCATTAGGGCTCAATAATATGCTGAAAGCTGATTTTCAAAGGACATATCAATCTCTGAGTATGATGACACGACCCTGATCCCAAATCCCAGGACCTGCCTCGTGGTGCTACCACGGTTTCTTGCTATAGTGTGTCTTTTTCCTTTATTGACACCTCCAGTGCCACAGGACCTGCCGGACTGTATGGCCTAGGTGGCATGGCAATTACACCACAACTGGACTCATGGAGTCACCCTTTCCTGCTCTGGGTCATCCTCAAAGCTGGATTCTATATGAGCCAGAGCAGTATTTTTATGTGTGGAATGTTTCCTCCAGAACTCGAATAGGCTCACTGATGCTGGGCTTTCTCCATTGTTGTACAGGATGCAAGATATGCAATTTGTTTTTATTTTAGAGGGTCCTGACCACTGGACTCCTAAAAACTTCACTGAAGTGGCCAATCCCTGAATCTCCCTGGGCCTTTCTTACCACCCACTGGAGTATGCCTCCAGCATACTAGCTACCTCTTGCTCACCCTAACAGCAGATGTCATCAACAAAATGGTGTAATCCAGATCTCTTTACACTATATTATGATGGAGGGAAGAGTTAATATAGATCTGAGGCAAAACCATAAATGAACATTATTGTCTACCTCACAAGAATGCAAACTGTTTCCGATCCTCTTTTCTAATTGGATTGGAAAAGAATACATACACCAAATCATGGGCCACAAAACATATACCTGTGTCTTGATTAACCTGCTCTAGTGGTGATACCATATTCAGTACAGTAGCTACAATCAAGGCTCCTAGTTGGTGTAAGTCTGTGGAGGTCTACGGTCATTACCCAGGATCCAACCAGGTTTTTCAGGACCCAGAGAGGCAAATTAAATGGACCACTACTGCTACATCCTTTAATCATCTCCTCCTTCCAGCCCCCACTATAATATGGTATTGTTTCTTTCTTTTTTTTTAAGATCTTATTTATTTATTCAACAGAGATAGAGACAGCCAGCGAGAGAGGGAACACAAGCAGGGGGAGTGGGAGAGGAAGAAGCAGGCTCATAGCGGAGGAGCCTGATGTGGGACTCGATCCCATAACGCCGGGATCACGCCCTGAGCTGAAGGCAGACACTTAACCGCTATGCCACCCAGGCACCCCATGATATTGTTTCTTATTTACTTCTTTGGCTGTGAGGTCAGTTTCAGGGTTCCATTTGGCCTTCCCCACTATGGTAACTTTGTACAACATAGATCAGGACCTGGTATGGAAGTTATTCCAATTGTCAAGTATATCCATTCCAAATGTGCTCTTCAAACCTGAGGAAATTGCCACCAAGTGGATCTAAAGACCCAGAAGACCCACCATTAGCTGTACATTAGCCAGGACCCCATTTATTCCTTGGCCCTCACAGGCCTTCACTCTTACCAGGGAATGTAAGGACACCTTGGATCTCCAGGTATCAATATCATCTCAGATCCTGGCTCTAATGCTTTTCAAAATGTCTGGTTATTCCCCTTTCCCCAGTGTTCAATTACCCAAATAAATTAGGTCTCTTGGGGAAGGATTTGGGAAGGACTTGTATTTATCATTACAATGTATACTGCCATGATATTGTAGGTTCCCTCCTTCTAGGGACCATTTCTTCAGTCAGTGGGTTTCTGATATTCAAATTGGCTGAAGTCTGGGAACTCATCTAAGGATCTTGAATTTTTATTGGAGTGGCCGTCCTTACGCTACTAACTTCCATTCTCGCCTTATTTTTTATTATAGATATTAAACAACATCCTTTTTTTTTCATGCGGAGGTGGTGAATATCTGTGTCTGCTCTTTTTTTTAATTTAAATTCAGTTAATAACATATAATGTGTTATTTGTTTCAGGGAACAGGTCTGTGATTCATCAGTCTTATATAATACCCAGTGCTCATTACAACACATGCCCTCCCCAATGTCCATTACACAGTTACCCCATCCTTGCACCCCCCCCCCTTCAGCAACCCTCAGTTTGCTTCCTATGATTAAGAGTCTCTTATGGTTTGTCTCCCTCTCTGGTTTTGCCTTATTTCATTTTTTCCTCTGTTCCCCTATGATCCTTATTTCTTATATCCACATATCAGTGAAATCATATGATAATTATCTTTCTCTGATTGACTTACTTCACTTAGCCTAATACCCTCTAGTTCCATCCACATCCTTGCAAATGGCAAGATCTTTCTTTCCTTCTTTCTTTCTTTCTTTCTTTCTTTCTTTCTTTCTTTCTTTCTCTCTCTCTCTCTCTCTTTCTTTCTTTCTTTCTTCCTGCCAACAGCATCCTTTTTTTAAAAATGTTTTTTTAGTTATATCATGTTAGTCACCATACAGTACATCCCTGTTTTCTGATGTGAAGTTTGATGATTCATTAGTTGTGTATAACACCCAGTGCACCATGCAATACATGCCCTCCTTACTACCCATCACCAGCCTATCCCATTCCCCCATCCCCCTCCCCTCTGAAGCCCTCAGTTTGTTTCTCAGAGTCCATAGTCTGTCATGAAGAGCATCCTTTTTGACACCTGCCTATTCTTCCTCTAGAGATTCCATGCTATACTAACCATTTCCACAATTCCCTTAGGGTCAAGCCCACTTGGCTATCTTTCCAACCTCGTAGTTTTTACAGTAGTTGTGGCCTCCTGGCTTCCAGGAGTTAACTGCTGCCACCTGGCCTCTATTACTCAGAACCCTTCATCCCAATAGGGGTGACCACCTCTTCTATCCCTCATGGCTTGCAGAAGAGAGGCACCACTGAACTCCCGTATTCATTGCTAATGCCCTTCGTACAATGATGTATCCTCTGGACCTTCCCATGGAACATAATCATCTGGTGGATCTTCTTCTGACCCTATATTATATATCCATTCTAGTATACCCACTTCCTCTTTCTGCCTTCTACTAGCATATTCCAGAGTAACTCAGGCATTTTCCACTTTGCGCCATTGTTTTTTCCAGGCTTCTAAGAGCCACCCCAGCAAGCAGCTGAGTTTTTTCCAACACAGTGAGGTCATCAATAGAGTGTTAAATCTCATGCTCTTTAAAAGTGCCTCCAAGTCAATACATTCTTGCCTATCCAACCTCACATTCCAGCCCCTTTGATCATGTTCCCCTAAAATCCAATCCCAGACATGCCCCCCGGCTCCTGCCAGGACATGTCTTCTAGTTAGTATAATTCTTTAGGTGCAGAGTCTCTGCTCCCCTTCATCTGGCTGAGCACACCTCCAGCCAGATTTAAATCTGTGCTGAGATTTAACTAGTTATCAGCCTGGCAGTCAGGAGAAGAGATGAGATCAACTCTTTTGGGGGAGCACCTGACACCTTGTAGCGGAGTGATTTCTGCAGCATCTTCCAGTACAACAAAAGTTCTGGACCTGACTAGGGAAGGGTTGGCTACCTCTGCAAGCCCGTAAGGCCCCGTGGCAGTTGTAGAGTTAACATCCTCAACATCCATCTAGATGTCCCTGTCCCATGTTTTAGGATCCCAGATCATCTTAGCGTGCTCAGGATGCCATAACAAAATTCCACAGACTATACAGCTTAAACAATAGGACGCCATTTTCTCACAGTTCTGGAGGCTGGGAAGTCTGAGATAAGGTGCTGGCCAATTTGATTTCTCACAAGAGCTCTTTTCCTGGCTTGCAGATTGGCTGCCTTCTTGCTGTGTCCTCACATAGCAGAAAGAGAGAGCTCGGTTCCTCTTCTTGGAGGACCACAGTCCTATCACATTAGAGTCTCACCCTTATTATCTCATTTAACCTTAATTCCCTCTTAAAAGCCCTGTCTCCAAATATAGTCACATTGGGGATTATAGCTTCAACATATGAGTTTGAGGGGAATACAATTCAGTTCATGACACAGATTTTCCCAGGGCCCTGTCCTTTGCATAACAGACCAGCCTTAGCTGAGCATTCAAACAATTTGGAGCTCTGCAACTTGCAATGAGGTCTTCAACCTGCTGCTCAAGTGTGTCTGCCTTTTCACTCTATGTGGAAAAAGCCTCTTTGTCAACTCCACCAAGGCATTCTGGCTCTTGCATTTAGGCATGATATGCTTGTTAATAGCCTTTAGTCTTTCATTATCCTTTTGCAGGGCATCGTACAACTTTGCGGTAATCAGCTCCATTGTCTTTGTAGGCACTGTCTCCCCATTTTCTTCAAATTCCTGCATCATCACACCTGCCACAGCATTCCCTGCCACAGCATTCCCCTCCACCATGACATTTTCCCAAGTTACCACCAGTGAAATCTCTAGCAAATGAGTCACCAAATGTGGTGACTATCCGTGACCCACCTCCTAATCAAGATGGATTTCTCCTCCTATGTTGGGTGGTGGCTGTTCCAGTCCCGCATCCCCATATCACCCCTTGTTTTCTCACACCATTCTCTTTTTTTTTTTAAGATTTTTTTTTTATTTGACAGAGATAGAGACAGCCAGCGAGAGAGGGAACACAAGCAGGGGGAGTGGGAGAGGAAGAAGCGCTCATAGCGGAGGAGCCTGATGTGGGGGCTCGATCCCATAACGCCGGGATCACGCCCTGAGCCGAAGGCAGACGCTTAACCTCTGTGCCACCCAGGCGCCCCTCTCACACCATTCTCAATACCACTTGTGTTAGTCCAGATCCTCTGAGAAGCAAATGCCATGAAAGGAACAAGCCTGTAAGGGGAAATGCCTGTGGGAGAGCAAATGGGAGGAAGCCCCAAGGGCTGGAGAGCCATGTCAGATCATGAAGCAGGTCTGACCCCACATGAAGGATAAAGGGAGGAAGGGAGGGTAAATAGAAGCATCCTGGCATCCTGGATTTCCATAAAGTCTAAGAAAGTTTCAGCAAGGCCACTAAGGAGTACTGGAGCCAAGGTCAACTGTCAGTATCCTTGCACATTTAGTCATTGAGTGGGAGCACCCAATGGAAGCCTGGACTCAGCACAAATACTCCTGCAGATTTCAGAGCAAAGAGCTGGAGCCCTTGGTCCCCTATGATCCCCAGAGTGAGAGGTCTGCCAAGTGCAATCACTACACTGCTCCAGGCCTTCTCTGACTCCAACTGTGCAGAAAGAAAATCGTTACATTCAACAAAAGAATAAACACAAAATGTTTTTCAATGCTTGAGTGCCGATCTAAATACTCACTTGTGCCAATTAATCACAGAGATGAACTTCCTATCACTATATAATCTTCACCATATTGGTAGGTGTTCGTTATTTTCTCCTCCAGATCCCAAACAGCACTGCCATTGATGGCAGTCAGTGAAGGCAAGGGTGCTATAGGCCATCTTCACATTTTGTCCCACATAATCTCTTTGATAATTGCCTTCTGAGAAGCTCACCACCCAGAAGTAGTCGCAATGATTTGCCATTGCCATGGTATCATTTGTATAATGTTCGCAATGCCAGGCTAATCTCTGTGCATGAAAGTTAAATGGTCAGTCAAGGCACAGCCCCATGCTCCCTCTGAAAGGAAAGGAGTGGGCAAGTGGGATCCCACTGCTCTACCTGGGAGGGAGAAACTCCAGTCCGTGATAGCAAAGTGGCCACTGTGCTAGGATGAGCTGGTGCAAGACTGAGTGTGTCCAGTTCCCCAGGGCAGTTACAAGTCAGTCCTGTGCCAGTGGGTTTTTTTACACCTCTACTCAGCTTTTTAATTTTATATCCCATTCTAGATCTTTCTGACACTGGTCAAAATCAATTTCCAGACATGAAAGACAAGTCCGTAAGTTCCTTCTGGCCTCAACTCATATAAAATTAGAGTAAAAAGATCCTCTATTCTGTCAATTCAGCATCTATTGAGCTCCTGCTGCATACCAAGCACACACTGTTAAGTCCTGGAACACAGAGAGCAGATACAGGCCCTACTTTCTGAAAGCTCCCAATCCGCTCTTCCACCAGCCTCATGCTCTTCACTGCATTTGGCGTGCCAGGGTCTAAATTATTCACCGAGGATAAAATGGTCTATTTTGGGGTAACTCCTATCACACTTCGTGGTGACTGCTTCCATTTTTAAAATAGCCTCAAGTGTGACTATTAATCAGGATATCATTAAAAATAATATCTGTCAGGATGACATTCATTTCTGTTCCATAAATAATGTCACCAGCATTGAATTCCTGAACAGTGGAACATTTACAGAGTTACAGCAGAGCTCCAGGTAATGAGCTTCTGGAGGACAGGGCTGTGTCTTTTGCCTTTCTGACACAGAGCTCCTGGGACAGTGCCTGACACAAAATAGGAGCTCAGCAAAGGTTTGCTGAATTAATTTTAAAATTCCTGCATCTCACATTGTGACCCTGTTGTGAAAGTATGTCTATCGTTCTTCTTTGGGATGTCAAGCTCCAAGATTCAAAAAGCTTCCAAAACATCTTAATGTGTCTTAGAGACCCATGATTGCTTTCTAAAAGTGTGCTTATCTCACATCTCTTAGGTGAATAAATTGCATAAGTTCATTACTCAGTGTGTGAAAAGACACATAGTCCTATTGGTTTTAAAAGTATTCTATTAAAGGTCAAGAGCTGCCCCTTTTTGAACTGGATAAAAAAATCAATGCCAATGTTGCTTTGTCCACTTCTAATTTTCTCTAGTGCTAACGTTCTAAGCTTATTTAATTTTTTGAATTAGATTTTGAGATAATTGTAGATTCACATGCGGTGGTAAGAAAGAATACAGAATGATCCCATGCACCCTTCACCCCGTCTCCTACCAATAGAAGTATTTTGCATAACTATAGTACAATATCACAACTAGTAAGTTGGCATTTCCGCAATCCTCTGACCTTATTTAGACTCTAGTTTTACATACACTTGTATGTGTGTGTGTGTGTGTGTGTAGTTCTATGTAATTTTATCACATGTGTTGAATCTGTGTATTCGCTACTGCAATTGAGCTTCAGTATACTTCCATTGCCACAGAGATCCCTCCTGCAACCATTCCAGAATGACCTCCCTCCTCCCTTTCCTCCCTAACCCCTGGCAACCACTCAACTGTTGTCTATCTCTATAATTTCATTTATAGAATATTACACAAATGCAACCATACAGGATGTAACCTTTTGAGATTTGAGATCCATCCAAGTATCTGCATGTATCAGTAGTTTCTTGTTATGGCAGAGTAGTATTCTATAGTATGGATGCAGCAGAGTCCAACCAGTAGCTTGCTGAAGGATATCTGGGTCATTTCCAGTTTGGAAATCTATTTGATTTTATAACTTTTTTAAAATTAGGCCTTCAGCCATCAGTTTTATCATACTCAAAAGCACAAATACTTTGTTTCTTTTCTTATCCCCATCTTTGCTTGTTCCTTTCACTTTTTAAAGCTTCCTTCTCAACAATTATCATAAGGTTTCACTCATACATGGAATATAAGAAAACGCACAGAGGATCATAGGGGAAGGGAGGGAAAAGTGAAGGGGAAGTCATCAGAAAGGGAGACAAACCATTACAGACTCTTAACTACAGGGAACGAACTGAGGGTTGCTGGAGGGGAGGTGGGTGGGGGAATGAGGTAACTGGGTGATGAGTATTAGGGAGGGTACGTGATGTGATGAGCACTGGGTGTTATACGCAACTGATGAATTACTGAACTCTACATCTGAAACTAATGATGTACTCTGCTGGCTAATTGAATTTAAATAAAAAATTAAAAAAAGAAAAAATAATAAAGCACCATTCTCAAGTCCTAGCATATTTTTCTGAGGTTTATTGACCAAAATTCCACATAGAATCAGACTCAAGAACATGAGACTTTTAGATGATAGTAGAATGATAATATTTTCCCGTATGTTTTAATACCTTTCTTGACTGGGCCCTACACTTAGTTAACTTCTTTCGCTACTTGAAGCTGTTAAGCTCAGAGAACAGTCTAACATTGTCCAGAGACATGTTTAGCCCAAGAAACTATGAATATAGTTCGGATTATTATTTTCTTAACACTCCATCTTTTATTTAGCTGTGCTGAAACTCATTTGCTATTTTTTTGCAGCTCAGAGAGTCTGGCAAGAGCTTCTTCCAATTTATGACCCTCAGTTTGTGTTTTCGCTACCTGGTAAGTCCTGTGCAGTCTGCGTACTTGGAGACCTCACCATGCAATCCCCCACCCTCCTCTTGTGTACAGGTCCAGGGCTTCAAGCCAGCTTTTCTCAATTTCCTGTGACTGTGTCTCTTGCTAATGAGAGTCTTATTTATGACTGCTTTCTGTTCATCAGAAGGAAGGGATTCACTTGACTTTCCAGAGCCCTGAATCAGCTTTCTGAATTCTAGGAAACCAGCCTCGTTCCCATCATAGACTGGAGAAGAAAGACACCAATAAGCTACACCAATGGTTCTCACACCTGTCTGTACATCATATCCAGGTATTAAATTTGGGGAAAACCCAGAGCACGAGCATTTTTTTAAAACTCCTCAACATTCACATAAATTGTAGTAAACCCATATATTGGAATACTATGCGACCATAAAAAAGACTGAGAAAGTTGCTCTGTTCACTGGAACATCCTTTGAATAAAAAGGCAAATTCCCTCTTGCCCATCACCTTCCCTGTCTTCTAGCCTGAAATAAGAACTTGGTGTCTTGAGAAATGGCAGCCATCTTCAGATAATGGTACAGGAGCAAAAGAAATGCAGGGCAGGCAGCTATGAGGTTTCTAGGTTTCAGATGATCGAGAACCCCAGGCACTAAACCCCAGACTGTCGACCTTCAGACCAGACTACATGAAGAGAAACAAGAAAATAGGACAAAGATCCATAAGTAGAGCCAGGATGAGGAATGGGGTCATTCGTCAGACCTCCAGGGTCTGACGGCCCTGAGTCTCAAGTCCCGCTCATTGCTGAGACCTGGCTGCACCCTGCTCTCACGCCTCGCAACGTACCTGGTCTTCTCATAAATCCTTCTTCCTTTGCTTACACGAGAATCCTGGATTTCTGTTACTTCAACCATGGGTCTCACCTAAATCAGTACTTCAGCACTGTGTTATCACTCACATTTATAATTTTGTCTCTAATTCATCAAGAAAAGGTTAAAATATACTTGATAATCTCTAATTTGTAAAAAAAAAAAAGTAGAAGAGTTATCACAGTATGGTAGCAATAACATTGGCTTTGGAGCTGGACAAAGTTGGATCCAAATCCCCATTCTGGCCCTCAGCCAACATGTGATTTTAGCCAACTTACAGAAGTTCTTTGAGCCTTCATGTTTCTTACTGGATAAAGGGTGATAATAATCCCTACTTTGCAGGGTTGTTAAGGGCTGAACACAATAATGTAGGTATAGGGCTGCAGAGAATGAATATTCAATAATGCTAGGAATTTTTGAAAAACATGGGTGGAGGGGCACCTAGGTGGCACAGTCAGTTAAGCTTCCGACTCTTGGGTTTGGCTCACGTCATGATCTCAGGGTCGTGGAATTGAGCCCCGCATGGGGCTCCACACTCAGTGCAAGGTCTGCTTGGGACTCTCCCTCCCCCTCCTCCTCCCTCTGCCTCTTTCTCTCTCTCTCAAATAAAAAAATAGATAGATTTTTTTTTAAAAAGAAAGAAAAAAGGTGGAGAAGTACATATTATACATTAGAAAGATTCACCTTGAAAGTGACTTTTCTGTTTAATAGGTTATCATTTTCTTCAAGAGAGGATTACCTTATTTCCTAATGATGCCAGATGGTAGACCATCAATGCGCACTAGTCCAAACTTGGAATATTGCAAACATGATTTTTGAGTGTCAAGAAACCATCAGAAAAATTATATGCTAGCAAAAGGATATCCTCCAAGTAAGATTTCTAAAATTTTTAGGCACTGTGTAAAGAGATTGGCAGCCAAAGGCTGCTCTGAGCCTCACTTGCCAGAGCTCAGGGACAAATTGGGTGTCTCAGAACACCAGATGACTTTACAGACCACACGCCTCCCATATTCATCTAAGCCCCAGAGGCTTTGTGCAATCTCTGGACTAGAAAACCACATCCACAGGTCTGCTCTTCATCATGAACAACCATAGCTTTAAATACGAGACAGCACTTTACAATCAAACAAATCCAGATGGACAGTTCTCTCAAAGCCAAATCTATACCCAGGACACAGATTTCTAGAGGAAAATGCAGCCAAGGCAGATACAAAACAACCCAGGGAACAAAAAGTCCCAGTCACTATAAAGTCATCAATCACTCTGCTGCTCAGAATAGAGAACCACATGTGCGTGGGGGCGGGGCTGGGGGAGGACCCCAAGCTATACACCAAAGCCCTGGAAATGTGCAGGGTGAGAGGAGGTCAGTAGAACACAGCAGTACCAGTGAGAGGGTGTATGCTCCTCTAACAACACGGTCCATTCCTTGTTAAAGTGTGAGGGCCTGGCTTCACACATATCTATGGCCCTACTATGTGCACAGCCCTATACTGTGGGCCACCATCGCCAGATAAGATGCATCAAGGAGATGAACTGGCTAGGAGGCTTCAATCTTCCAGAAGACATTGAAGCTCTAGCTCCTCCCCTCAGCCTCATGGGCCAGGACTTCACCTTGATCAGTTTGCTTGAAAGTGTCCAGACCCTGCAGGACTGCCTTGTGCTAACCAAACTTGTAAGAGACTCAGGTAAACCAGATGTCTATTGACTGACTCTCTTACTAGGAAGATGCAGGTCATTTTGTCTGTCTTCATTTGATAATACCCTTTGCGCCCAACCTTTTGTATTCCACCAACATGTCTTTACCCTGTATCTAATAGGTCTTTAAGACCCTTCTCTTTGAGGCAAACTCTCTGATAAACTGTTGATGATGGTGGTGCATGGTTAAGGATAGGCTCTTTCTTTCCCAATTACAATAATAATGGTTAGCAGTATTGAATAATTATTACATGTCATATATATAACATACATGAATATATGTTATATATGGCAACCATTTTACATACATAATCTCATATAATTCTCAACTATATGTAATGGGCACTGTTATTATCAACCTGATTTTTATAGATGAAGAAGTGGAGGCTCAGAGTGATTAAGTAACTTAATTGTCCCAGATTGGGCTGCCCGTGAAGCAGACTCTGAAGCTATTGTGCAGAATGTTCGTTAGGGAGTGCCCTTGAGATCAACAGCTGTGGAGCAGAGGGGATGGGAATGGGAGTGGGCAGAAGGAGAAGTTGAGCTGTGATGCCCATTGGCAGCCTCAGTCAACCCAAGGGAAGCTCTGGAGCTAGAATGGTCCTTCAGCATTGTCTCCAATTGGGCTGAGATTATACTCCCTCTCAGTCATTGGACATGGATCCTTCAGAAAAGTGGACTTTGGGCAAGGTGGCTCAGCAGCTGAGGCACCCCAAAGAGGCTGACATCTGGAAAAAGTCTGCTCACCACCCTTCCAGCAGCTGGCGCAAGGAGTCCTTCATCGACACGGGACATGAGTGGTACATCACTGAGTTTGGAATGTTAAGAAGGTCCACAGAGGGGGCACCGGGGCGGCTTAGTCGGTTAAGTGTCTGCCTTAGGCTCAGGTCATGACCTCAGGGTCCTGGGATCGCGCCCTGCATTGGGCTCCCTGATTGGCTGGGAGCCTGCTTTTCCCTCTCTCTCTGCCTCTCCTGCTTGGCCTCTCTCTCTCTCAAATAAATAAATGAAATATTTTTTAAAAAATTAAAAAAAAAAGAAAGTCCACAGCTAGTGAGTGGTAGAGGCAGACTTGGAACAGAAGCCGCTCTGACCCCAGATCCTTCCAATTAACCACCTTTCTATAACACCTCCCACAAGCCTTTAAATCGAATGTCTATTCTTCAGCTCTCAAAATGTGTTCTTTTTTTTTTTTTTTTTTATGTGCTTTGCCTGCAAATTGGTATCCTCCTCCAAGATGGTAAGACCCTCAGGTACATTTATGGTTCTTGCCTAGAGGAGAATGACCCTATGCCCTTCTGTGGGAGAATAGTAGCCTCAGCAATGTTGACCTCTTAAGCCTTTAGCCACGAGAAAAATCATCAAATACCTGTGTCCCCTCATAACATGCTCAGTGTTTACTTCAGCCTCAAGACCAGACACACCTACCCGCAGAAGGAAACCAAATATTTCAGCAGCCCTACTTCATCTCACTGCCCTAGAACAATTTCCATCCATTTCCCTCTTTAAAAATTAACTTTTGAGACCTTATTTAATTTGCTCTTTCCGTCAGAGCTAGTAAACAACAGTGAGTCAAACAATGTAAGAGTCACAGATGAATTTTGTGAAAATGACACTTTATCTCTGTAAGAATTTCAAGCCATATATTTTTTAAGTCACTCAAAATGACATCACCCAAGGGTAATCACTGTTAACATCTTTAATATATCCTTCCAGAAAGTTCTGTCATATGTATGGATTAAAATATAGGCAGTCAATTTTCCATCAATGGGAATAAGCCCTCCATGCTGTTCTGCAATCTGCTTTGTCCTTCCCCAATGCAGTAGGGGTGTCTTTTCATGACGACACAGTCTCACACTGGAGCATGCGAGCAGCTGAAGAAGACCCTGGAAATGCAGGCAGAATTGCAGAGAAGGGGGTGGTTGTGATAAAGTTTCAGATCTTATCCTAAGAAGACATTAAAAGACTGCAAAATTCAATTTATTTTTTAAATGGCTTATTCTGACTACTGGTTGCATTAAAATACATTATTTGTTTGTTTATGGCCATTATTCAGTAAAAAAATCTACATCGAAATGATGTTTCCATGGTGTTCAACCTCAGACATGAGAGAGGCAAATGGAAGCAGCTTCCACACAATCCATACATGAGCTTTTTGGGTTAGAATTTATTAGCTATCAGAGAAAAAGCCATCAGATCAAAAGGGTTTTCCATCTTTATAAATCTTATCTGTCTGCTTTCCAGAAACAATGTTCATGGCAGAAAATATAAAGAATTGGAAAAAAAAAAAAAGAGAGAGAGAGAGAAGAAAAGAAAACTTAGCTTACTTGTAATTCTACCATCCAGACATACCCACTAATCACTACCATGTTGGTATATATTCTGCCAGTCTTTTATCTAAGAGTATTTTTTTCTTTTACAAATAAAAGCAATCATATTGTGCAAACTTTTTATATTTTGATATATTGTGACCATCTTTCTAGATCATTAAATACTCTCCCATGACTTCATTTTCAATGGTCATCTAGTATCCATTGTGTGGTCCTATCATTTATTAAAATGGTCTCCAGCTGTTGGCATTTAGGTTGTTTCAGATCACTGTGATGAACATCCTTACAGGTAGGTATTTGCATATATTGCCACGTTAAGATTTCATAGGCCCTGTCTGTTCTTACAGCACCATCTCACATCAATCTATGTCGCAATCATTTTTTGTAGGCTCTTATTTTCTTCTTATTTTTTTTTTTTTGAAGATCTTTGAGAGAGAGAGAGAAAGCACGAGCAGGGGGAGGGGAAAAAAGAGGGGCAGAGGGAGAAGCAGGCTGAGCAGGGAGCCCCATGCAGGACTCACTCCCAGGACCCTGGGATCATGACCTGAGCTGAAGGCAGACCCTTAATCGACTGAGCCACCTGGGCACCCCTTCTGTAGGCTCTTAAAAGCTCCTAGGTATCAGGTAGTGTGACTGTAGATCCTGATATAAAATTGACATTGCGGGGCGCCTGGCTGGCTCAGTTGGTACAGCGAGCAGCTCTTGATGTCAGGGTTGTAAGTTCAAGCCCCCCATTGGATGTAGAGGTTACTTAAAAATAAAATCTTGGAAAAAAAAGTGACATTGCAAATTGTAAAAGGGGCCAATAATATGGAAAGATTTTTTAAAATAAAGCATGGCCACTATCACTCTCGATAAATTGTAAGCTGTGCCTGTGTTCCCCTCCTCTTCTTCTTCCACCTCTCTCTGCACATGAGCATAACATTGACCACCTGCAGGTCAATGGGCTTCCCTGGGAGAAATGAGAAAGAAAGGCATTTTGCTTCTCAGGGCTTGGATTCCCACAACGGCCTGCTTTCCACCCTTCGGTGGAAAGATCCTGTGGGTCAGCCCACACACTGGCACATGAACTTCTTGTTGCTGAATAGACATCTGCCGAGATGGACATGCTAATATATTTGCATGGACACGTGTCAGCAAGGCTCTGAAGATGGGGCCTAGTGATGGGGGCACAGGCCACCAGAAGAGACCTACCACTGGGCCCCACATCCTCTACTCCCTGCAGTGTTGACTTTCTGCTCCCAAGGAAGCCCACTTTCCCTTTCGTGTTCTCCTAAGGCCAAGGAATCATCATTCGAACGGCATCTTTGGCACAGAAGACAAGAGGAAAGAAACCCACCCCCACCCCGCCATCTGGGATTAGACAGGCTTCAGTACGCAGCCCCCAGATATATGGAGGCAGGATTTCTCAAACCATCTCCAAATGTCAAGTGAAGGAATGAATTACAGCTCATCGATAGATGCTTTTTTCTTTGAAGAGACATTTTAGGCAGCAGGAAAGGTCACTGCCTGCCCCTCTCCTTCCCTTCTCACTCATTTTTTTTATAGACTTTCTTTTTTAGAGCAGTTTTAGGTTCATGGCAAAATTGAGGGGAAGGTACAGAGATTTCCCACAGACCCCTTGCCCCACACATGCATGGTGCCTTAAGACTCCTCCCTCTTGCGGAAACGCCTCTCCTTTCCTCTCACATTTTGTTCTTTGGACTTTAGCTCCTTGTTCTCGGCATGGAATCTCTGGGGCTTCCTCCTTAAGTCCTCACCCCAGCTAAGTTTTCTCTACCAAAACTTTCTCTCATTATTCTCTGAGTTTATTAACAATGCATTTTCTTCTTATTGCATTTTGTTTTATGTTATTTTTATTATAAGAGTAATAACATGAAGCCAGGATATCTTGGTATTTAGCTATGACCAGATCCTCCATCCACTCAACCCACCTCCACTAATTACCAACATCAATCATACATTCAACAAATATTTACCAGATTCCTACTATGTACCAGGGACCCCACTAGGAATTGCATAAGACAAGAAGTAATGAGTTTAAATTGGAGCAGATAAGGTTTTTATTAAATAGAATTGATGTAATAACTATTTATGGCTTAGCCAATGTTTTCCCAGGCATCGCCCCAGTTACTTATGACAACTCTGCAAAGTGGCTCAGGACCACAGAGCCCATATCTCCATGTGCCAGACCTCTGCTGTTTGCCCTTCCGCATCCAGTCTTCCCATCCTGTCAGTGTCATAGCCGACTTTGATGTGACCAGCTGAGTCCTGGGCCCTGTGACTTTGGTTGATTTTGGCCAGTGGGGAGCTTGGCAAGGGATCAGAAGAAGAGAAGGGACTGAGGTCAGGGTATTTATTCCCCCGGTTTCTCTCCTGAAGAAGTTACCTAAAAGGGCTATGAATCTGGACCAAAGGTAATTGCTCTTTTCAAAGCAACCTGTTCTATAAAACTTTCCTTCCCAGTTCTGGTAGCTTCTTCCCCTCAAGCTTAAGAGTGGTTAACACTTCCAATGCTCCTTGCCCCATGTTCCTGCAACATTCTGTGGTTCCTCTTTACCCAACCACACTTTTTAAAGGAGTTCCTCTGGAAATAAAGCCCTCTCAAATTGTTTTAATTTGATATAGAGAGAGAGTGAAGCGTATTCAAATGTGGCAGATGTTAACAGGTGATAGGTTTATGGGTGTCTCTTACACTATTCCTTCATTTTGAAATTATCTGAATTATTTGAAGGATCTTTCCTTTAAGATTTATTTTTTTATCTAAGTCATCTCTACATCCAACATGGGACTCAAACAACCCCAAGATCAAGAGTCACATGCTCTATCGGCTAAGACAGCCAGGCACCCCTTAGTTTTCTGAATTATCTTAATTTGAGGGTTATAATTTGCTTATGTTGATCCTTGACTTATATAGTAGCCAAGCCAGAGTCCAAATCAAGACTTTGTCACCAGACATAGTGTGACCAACTGTCCTGGTTTTCTGGGACTGTCCCAGTGTTATCCCTCAAAGTCCTGGGAAAACCTCAGGTCCTAGTACACTTTTCTCCATGCATTTCTCCAAGAAAGAATCAAACTGGTTGTGGTTCAGGAAACACCCAGGCAAAACCCTGACCATCTCTCTGGTTAAATAATGAGCCTCCAGCCTAACTTCCCAGCCTGGAACAGGAATATGGAGAGAATAATTATTTCTGAAATACTTAAGTTGTTTTGATTGCATATTAATGACAATACTGACTCCACCCTGAAAAAAATTTGTTGAACTATTAGAGCCTTATGATTTCAAATTTAACATTTCACATTATACACATATTTTTATAGTGGTGAAGTAGGATAAGATGATCAGCAAACATAAAATCACATTAGGACAAAATTCCGTGCAGGAAGTATAGGGCAATTATAAGTTCCAAGGAGAAATGAAATTATGTAAAATTTCCAACTATTAAAAAATGTTTCAGTTTTTAAGTGGATGATGATGGGTATCAAATCACCATAACATTCATATTCCAAAGGATACACTTAAGAAGTTAGATAACAATTTGTTTTAAATTTCAGTATTTACAACATGCTGGATTTCATGGCCCTTGCAAATATTTAAACTTATAATGAAACTTTTTTTTTTTTAAGTAGGCTCCACACCAAGCATGGAGCTCAATGTGGGCCTTAAACTCACAACCACAAGTTCAAGACCTGAGCTGAGATCAGGAGTCAGACGCTTAACCAACTGAGCCACCCAGGTGCCCCATAATGAAACATTTTTAATGTCAACTTTAAAATGTGTCAGGGAGAACATAGTTTTAAAAAAATGCTTAAGGACTACATATGCAAGAACATTTGCATAGCCTGATGAAAATGTGATCATCATAATAGTGACTTTTTGATCACCTTGCTGCATGTCAGACACATAACATTTCAATTTTCTCTCAGCTGTTTATTTTGAAATTTTCAAACATTCAAAAAAGTGGTAACCTCATACAAGAAACTCCACAAACTCTTCACCAGTTGATAATTGTCATTTTGCTGCTTCTTTCTCCATATTGTGATATTTCTTCCCTAAATATTTCAACAATGCATTGCTTAAGAAAAGAATATCTCCTACATAACCATGATGGCATTATCACACTTTTAAAAATTAGCAATAATTTTATATCATCCAATATACAGTCCATATTCAAATTTCTCCAGTTTTCAAGGATATTTCTTATGGTTGTGCTATTGTTGTTTCATTCTGATCCAAGATTCAATCAAATGTCATGTATTGCATTTGTTATAGTGACTTTCTACTCTCTTTTAAGTTAAAAGTCTCATTGCTATTATATTACATTTATATTATATTATATTATATTATATTAATTTTTTTACAGGTCTGATGGGTTGTCCAGTAGTCTTATAGAATTTGGATTTGTCTTATTGCTTCCTCATAACTTAGTTTCAAGTTAGACATACTTGGCAAGTGTACATCCTAGATGATGTTACATACCTCTGGTTGCCTCACATCAGGAAGCACAAAACGTCAGGGGGTCCCATTATCAGTGATCCTAAATTTAGCCTCTGAGCTCAGGCGATGACGCACAGTTCTCTCCACTCTAACGGTACATGTTGCTCTTGGCAATTAGTAAGATTTTGAGGGGTGATGCTTTGAGACCATGGGAATATGTTATAACCTGCACAAATTTTGTGCATCAAAGGACACAGTCAACAGAGTGAACAGGCAACCTACAGAATGGGAGAAAATATTTGCAAATCATATATCTGATAATCGATAAATATCCAGAATATACAAAGAACTCCTACAACTAACAACAAAAAATTCAAATAACCGTAAGTAAAGTAAGTCAAGCAGAGAAAGTCAATTATCATGTGGTTTCACTTATTTGTGGAACATAAGGAATAGCATGGAGGACATTAGGAGAAGGAAGGGGAAAATGAAGGGGGGGAGTCAGAGGAGGAGATGAACCATGAGAGACTATGGACTCCAGGAAACAATCTGAAGATTTTAGAGGGGAGGAGGTGGGGGGATGGATTAGCCCAGTGATGGGTATTAAGGAGGGCACGTATTGCATGGAGCATTGTTATATACAAACAATGAATCATGGAACACTACATCAAAAACTAATGATGTACTGTTTGGTGACTAACATAATAAAAAAAAAATTCAAATAACTAATTAAAAATAAGATGGAAGTCTTAAATAGACATTTCTCCAAAGATAACTATACAAATGGCCAACAAGCACATGAAAAGATGCTCAGTGTCACTAATGATCATAGAAATGTAAACCAAACTACAATGAGATGTCACCTTACACTCATCAGGATAACTACTATTAAAAAAAAAAAAAAAGAGGGGCGCCTGGCTGGTTCAGTCAGTAGAGCATAGGGCTCTTGATCTCAGGGTTGTGAGTTCCAGCCCCACATTGGGCATGGAGTCTACTTTAGCCACCTCTCCCAAAAAAAGAAAGAAAATAACAAATATTGGCAAGAATTTGGAGAAATTGGAACCCTTGCACGCTTTGGTAGAATCATAAAATGGTGCAACCACTTGGAAAATAGTATGGTACTTCCTTGAAATTTAAAAATAGAATTACCATATGATTCAGCAATTCCACCCCTGGCTATATATCCAAAAGAATTGAAAACAAGGTCTCAAAGAGATATTCTCACACCCATGTTCACAGCAGCACTTTTCATAATAGCCAAGAGCTGGAAACAACAAAAACACTTATCAACAGGTGAATGGATAAACAAAATGTATTATATACATATAATGGAATATTATTCAGCCTATAAAAGGAATGAAATTTACTTACCCTTACACTAATATATTTTATACAAATAGCTTGCTGTATATATCTAATTACCTTGTATGACAACAACAAACATACAGTTCCTTAAAAGGGTTAGACCAACTTAATTGTGGTTTTCATTCTCAAATTCTGCATGTATGTATTTAATCTTCACAGCTCAAATAACCTTGCTGCCTATTCACAATTTAAAATACCTAGAATGAGTTTTGCTGATGAAGATCTAAATTCCTACCCCACAATTTTTATAGCATAAATGACATGAAAATAATCTATATAAATATATATATAGCATAATAACAATAAGGGATAACATGTATTGAGCATAAATATGTGTCTAGGACCATGCTAAGCTCTCTGCACATCTTTGATCATTTAATTGTTATAAAAGCCTGGTCCATGGGTGTTATTTTCATGCTCATTTCACAGATAAAGAAAGTGAGCTGTAGAGCAGGTGGGTCACTTACTCAAGATCATGCAGTCATAGTGGCAAAGTCAGACAGCGTGACTCCACAGCCTCAATGTTGCATGACAAAGGAGTTTTGATGGTGTTCATTAACAAATGTTGCATGGCAGAGATTGGTTTTCAGTAAAAGTGCATTAAATCAACAGTCAATAGAAGCCAATATTATTTTTCTTATCAACAAGATTATAACCCTCTTTGGGGATAGGGACTCTATTTTACATTTCTTGCATCCCAACACTTAGCATAGTCTGTAGGCATAACAGCTTCTGCTGCTCTGAAAAATAGTACCAAATTCAGTTGATGTCTCTAACCCAATCACATGGGTTAAAAACCCCTCTTCCTCACTCTCTAACCCCACCCACATCCCATGAATCACCTAAGTTGGGTCAATTCCACTACTGCAACAGTTTTCTATCCCTCATCTCTTCTCCATCCTCATTGCTACTGCCCCAGGCTGGACCCTGATCATCACTTGCCTGGCTTAGGGCAATATTCCCTTTACTGCCTGGGACACCCTTACAGATTCTTCAATGTCCAGCTCTGCCTTGACTCTATAGACAGTGTTAGTCACTCTTCCCAGCAAGGCTCATTCCACTGTATTATAATTATCTATAAATACTTTTGTGGTCTCCAGTTAGACTGAGTTCTTCCAGCAAAGGTGCTGTGTCTTTTCATGTCTCATCTCTTCTGCCTAGCACAGAGTCTGGAACACAACAAATGTCAGTAAGTGTTTGCTGAATTAATGATCTCCTGAAGGACTTGACTAAAGTGTTTTGAACTAAACATCATACTTTAAAAAAGGAAAATGTAAAATTTTCACACAATATAGAAATTGCAAAATAAAGACAAATCTTCCTCCCCAACACCAGGTCTCCTCAAATTCCAAGTACTCAAATTGTTGGGTAAAAAAGTATGTGGTCTCACTAGGTTATTAGTTGATACTGCCAACTTGTAAATATTAGTGATGAGTAAATATAGAATCAATAATTACTAATACTAATTACTCCCCGAAATCATAAAATATCTAGGAATAAAGCTAACCAAGAGGCAGAGGATCTGTACTCAGAAAACTATAGAATATTCATGAAAGAAATTGAGGAAGACACAAAGAAATGGAAAAATGTTCCATGCTCATGGATTGGAAAAAACAAATATTGTTAAAATGTCTACGCTACCTAGAGCAATCTACACATTCAGTGCAATCCCTATCAAAATACCATCAACTTTTTTCACATATGTGAAACAAAGAACCCTAACATTTGTATGGAACCAGAAAAGACCCTGAATAGCCAAAGGAATGTTGAAAAAGAAAACCAAAGCCGGTGGCATCACAATTCCAGACTTCAAGCTCTACTACAAAGCTGTAATCATCAAGACAGTAAGGTGCTGGCACAAAAACAGACACATAGATCAATGGAACAGAATAGAGAACCCAGAAATGGACCCTCAACTCTATCTATGGTCAACTAATTCTCAACAAAGCAGAAAGGAATATCCAATGGAAAAAAGACAGTCTCTTCAACAAGTGGTGTTGGGAAAATTGGATAGCCACATGCAGAAGAATAAAACTGGGCCGTTTCCTCATACCATACACAAAAATAGACTCAAAATGGATGAAAGACCTAAATGTGAGACAGGAATCCATCAAAATCCTTGAGGAGAACACAGGCAGTAACCCCTTTGACCTCGGCCACAGTGACTTCTTGCTAGACATGTCTCCAAAGGCAAGGGAAACAAAAGTAAAAATGAACTATTGGAACTTCATCAAGATAAGAATCTTTTGCACAGCAAAGGAAACAGTCAACAAAACTAAAAGGCAACCTGCATGAGAGAAAGTATTTGCAAATGACAGATCAGATAAAGAGCTACTTTCCAAAATCTATAAAGAACTTATCAAACTCAACACACAAAAAATTTAAAAATCCAATCAAGAAATGGGCAGAAAACATGAACAGACATTTCTCTAAAGAAGACATCCAAATGGCCAACAGACACATGAAAAAATGCTCAAAATCACTCGGCATCAAGGAAATACAAATCAAAACCACAATGAGATACCACCTCACACCAGTCAGAATGACTAAAATTAGCAAGTCAGGAAACAACAGATGTTGGCGAGGAAGAGGAGAAAGGGGAACCCTTTTACATTGTTGGTGGGAAGGCAAGTTGGTGCAGCCACTCTGGAAAACAGTATGGAGGTTCCTCAAAAAGTTGAAAATAGAGCTACCCTATGACCCAGCAATTGCACTACTGGGTATTTACCCCAAAGATACAGATGTTGTGATCCAAAGGGGCACCTGCACCCCAATGTTTATAGCAGCAATGTCCACACTAGCCAAACTATGGAAAGAGCCCAGTTGTCCATGAGCAGATGAATAGGTAAAGAAAATGTGGTATATATGTACAATGGAATATCACACAGCCATCAAAAAAATGAAATCTTGCCATTTACAATGATGTAAATGGAACTAGAGGGTATTAGCTAAGCAACACAAGTCAATCAGAGAAAGACAATTGTCATATGATCTCACTGATATGTGGAATTTAAGAAACAAGGCAGAGGATCATAGGGGAAGAGAGGAAAAATGAAACAAGACAAAACCAGAGAGGGAGACAAAACATAAAAGACTCTTAATCTTAGGAAACAAACTGAGGGTTGCTGGAGGGGAAGGAGGTGGTGGGAATGGGGTAACTGGGTGATGGACACTGGGGAGGGTATGTGTTGTAATGAGCACTGAGTATTATGATGAATCACAGACCTGTCCCCTGAAACAAATAATACATTATATGTTAATTAAATGAATTTAAATTTTAAAAATTGTATTGGTTATAGCTGGTACAATAACTATTGATTTTTATATATTCTTCTATTGAAGGATAATAAACATAAATAAAATGCCAAAAAATACTAATTAGGACTCAGTAAATACTAATTTACATTTCTGCCAGCAGCAAACAATATTTATTTCCCTACATCCTCACCAACACCAGCTGTTTTCAAACCAGTAAATATTAGCCAATCTGATAGGTGATAAGGAATAGCTCTGGTATACAGTTCTTTAATTATGAGGGGAGGTGAGCAGCTTTTCATATGCTTATTGCTGTTTGAATCTCTTTTTCTGCAAACTGCCTACTCAGGTCCTTTGCATATTTTTCTATTGGGTTGTTATATTTTTCTTAATGCTTTGTAAATTTTTCTGGCATAGTATCTGCAAATATTTTCCCTCAATACATTTATAATTAAAACCACATAATTGAAAATGTAAAGTTTCTGTTCAGGTGTCAGTTTTGTCTCCCAAGTGAGATTGTAAAGTCTTTGAAAACAAGGACCAAGAATCTCCTCTAGTCCTAGATCATATGGCAAATTCTAGTTGATCAGCTGCAGCCTTCCTTCCGGGCACCTGACATGGGCTATAACCTCCGGGGAAGAATTGTATCTTCTATAGTTACAGAAGAAGATGAGATTTGCCTTCCCGGGTCAGCCCCTTCATCGATCCAGTCTAGCTTTCTATCTGACAGCAGCAGCAAGAAACACGTTGAAGGGAATCCAATTACCCTCTTTGACATCCGCTTCAAAAGGTTAGGAATTTATCCTATGTATCACCATTTGAGATCTCTCTTCCATCAATTCATCAAAACCCCTCCTGAACCTCAGGGTATAGGCCTACTCCAGGCACTCCAGGCAATGAGTTCTTTTGTTTATAATGCCATATATCAACTTCTGGGTCAGGAGGGCAGTATTATAGGTAAGCACATCTAATTCTCCCACCTCACTCCAAATACTTACAAATAATAAATAAAAATAGGTTAAAATATTAATACAGTGTTCCCTGCATTCATTCCAAAACTTGCTTCAAACTTTTCTTCGACCTTTTTTTATTGTGTATCATTACATACAGAAAAAGACAGAAATATATAAATACACAGTTTAATGAACAGTGGTAAAGAGAATAGCTATGTACTCACATGAGGTCAAGGGAGAACATTGCCATGGTCCCCAAACCCCCTATGTGTCCCTTCCCCACAAAGGGAGAGTAAACACTATCCAGACTTTCGAGATAATTGCTTTCTCACATTTCTTTATGTTCTATCATCTACGGATATACTCCTAAATGCTAAACTTTAGTTCGGGCTCGTTTTGAACTTTATGGCCTTTATGTAAATGGACTATCTGTGTTTTACTGCGTTTTGATTCTTTCCCTCAACATTAGGATTTTAGGTTTTATCCATGTTTGCTAAGAACAGTATTCTTTTTTTATTTTTATTTCCTTATTTTCTTGCGGAGAACAGTTTTAGATCCTTTCTTTTCTTTCTTGATAGTCTTCCATTGTATGACGATACCACAGTTACACATTCTACTGATGATGGACATTTGGGTTGTTTATTACAAGCAATGCTGGTATTCTTGCAAATGTATCCTGGTACGTGTGTGTACAAGTTTCCCTAGGGGTGTACTCGGCAGTAAAACTGCTGAGTCATGGGGATGCATATCTTCAACTACTAGATAGTGCCAAACATCTTTCCAAAGAAGTTACACTAATTTGCACCCCCTGCAACAGCACCTGAGAGTTCCCATTGCTCTATATGCACCTTAACACTTGGTATTGTCAGAGAGTTTTCTTAAAACAGCTTTGTTGAGATGCAATTCACATACCACACAATTCACCCTTTCAAAGTATACAATTTCATGGGTTTTAGTATACCCACAGAGTTGTGCTTCCATCATCACAATTAATTTTTGGAACATTTTTAATGCCTGTATCAAGTCATTAAAATGTACACTTCAAATATCTTACACTTTTATTTATCAATTACACCTCAATAAAGCTGAAAAACGAAGAATCAATATTTTTAAGTTTTTTAGGACATTTTAATTACCACCAAAATAAAAACCCTGCACCCTTTACATATCATTGCTCAATCTTCCAGCCCCAGCCCATTAGTCCACTTTCAGTCTCCGTAGATTCACCTGTTCCAGACATTTCATTAAGTGGAATCATATGATATGTGGACCTGTGTGGCACTTGGCATAATTTCTCAAAGTTCATTCATACTGTAGCATGTATTAGTATCTCATTTTTATTCCAAATAGTATCTCGTTGTATGCATATACCATATGCATTTAGCCATTAATTGGTTGATGAACATTAGAGTTCTTTCTTTTGGGGGCTATTATGAACATGCTACAATGGAACGTTCATGTGCAAGATTTTGTGTGGTCATGTGTTTTCATCTTCCTTAATTATATACCTACAAGTGGAGATCCTGATCACATGGTAACTCTATGTTTAACCATTTGAGGAACTGCCAGTCTGTTTTCCAAAGAGGCTACACCATTTTACAATCTTACAGCAATGCATGGTGGTTCCAGTTTCTCCACATCCTCCCCAACACTTGCTATTATCGGTCTTTTTTTGTTTTTAAGATTTTATTTCTTTATTTGAGAGAAAGAGAGAGAGAGCGCGAGAGAGAGCATGTGCAGGGAAAGAGACAGATGGAGAGAGAGAAGCAGTCTCCCCACTGAGCAGGGAACCAGACATGGGGCTCCATCCCAGGATACTGGGATCATGACCTGAGCCCAAGGTAGATGCTTAATGACTGAGCCACCCAGGCATCCTTTGGTCTTTTTTAATAATAACCATTCCAGTGGATGTGATTTGGGATCTCCTTATAGTTCTGATTTGCATTTCCCTAATGGCTGATGATGTTGAGCTTTCATGTGCTTATTGGTCATTTGTGTATCTTCTTTAGAGAAGTGTTTTTTCAGATCCATTGGCCATTTTTTAATGGGGCTATTTGTCTTTTTATTACTAAATTGTAAGATAGATATATCTCCCTTATCAGATACATGATTTGCAAAAATTTTCTCCCATACTATGATTGTCTTTCCACTTTTTTTTTTCTTCAAAGGTTTTATTTATTTGTCAGAGAGAGAGAACACAAGCAGGGGGTAGGGATAGAGGGAGAAGCAGACTCCCCACTGAGCAGAGAGCCCGATATGGGACTTGATCCCAGGACTCTGGGATCAAAACCCTGAGCTGCAGGCAGACACTTAACTAGCTGAGCCACCCAGGTGCCCACAACTGTTTTAAATTTAATGTCAAGTTTACCTATAGTTTCTTTTATTGCTTATTTTTTTTTGTGTTGTGTTTAAGAAACTACTGTGCCTAGGGGCGCCTGGGTGGCACAGCGGTTAAGCGTCTGCCTTCGGCTCAGGGCGTGATCCCGGCGTTATGGGATCGAGCCCCACATCAGGCTCCTCTGCTATGAGCCTGCTTCTTCCTCTCCCACTCCCCCTGTTTGTGTTCCCTCTCTCGCTGGCTGTCTCTCTCTCTCTGTCAAATAAATAAATAAAATCTTAAAAAAAAAAAAAAAAGAAAGAAACTACTGTGCCTAATCCAAGGCCGTGCAGATTTACATCTTTATTTTCTTCTAAAATGTTTATAAGTTCAGTTCTTACATTTAGATTTTTTAATCTATTTTGAATTAATTTTTATATATGGTGCGAGGTATGAGTCCAATTTTATTCCACGTGAATATCTATTTGCATGTAGATATCCAGTTGTCCCAATTTCACTGGTTGAAATGACAATTATTTTCCCATTGAATTGTCTTGATACTTTTGTCAAAAATCAATTAACTGAGGGACACCTCAGTGTCTCAGTCAGTTAAGTGTCTGCCTTCGGCTCAGGTCATGATCCCAGGGTCCTGGGGATCGAGCCCCACATTGGGATCCCTGCTCAGCAGGGAGCCTGCTTCTCCCTCTCCTGCCGATCTGCCCACTTGTGCTCTCTCTGTCAAATAAATAAATAAAATCTTTTTTAAAAATCAATTAACTGAAAATATGAAAGCTTATTTATAGACTGCTCTCAATTTATTCCATTAATCTATTTTTCTATCCTTATATCAGTATCACACTGTCTTAATAACTGCAGCTTTGTAGTAAATTTTGGACTAGGACATATGAGTCCCCCAACTTTGTCCTTCTTTTTTCAAAATTGCTTTGGCTATCATGGATCCCTTGCATTTTCATATGAATTTTAAGATCAGCTTGTCAATCTCTGCAAAGGCAACTGGGATTTTGATAGTGATTACATTGACTACATGTATCAATTTGGGGAGTATTGCCATCTTAACAATATTAAGTCTTCCCAGTCATGAACATAGAAATTCTTCTCATTTATTTGGATCTTTAATTTTTTTCAACAATATTCTGTAATTTTTAGTTTATACGTCTTGCACTGCATTTGTTAATTTAGTCTTAAGTATTTATTCTTTTTGGTGCTTTTACGAATAGAATTGTTTTCTTAATTTCATTTTTGGCTTATTGCTACTGTATAGAAATATAAATAGCCATTGTACAGTGATCTTGTATCCTGAAACATTGTAGAACTCATTTATTAGTGGGTTAGTAGATTCCCTAGAATTTTCTATATATAATATCGGGTCATCTGCACATAGCGATAGTTTTACTTCTTCCTTTTTTTTTTTTTTTAAGATTTTATGTATTTATTTGAGAGAGAGAGCATGAGAGGGGGAAGGTCAGAGGGAGAGACATATTTCCCAATGAGCACGGAGCCTGCTGCAGGGCTTAATCCTGGGATTCCAGGATCATGACCTGAGCCAACGGCAGACTCCAAATCTACTAAGCCACCCAGACACCCCACTTTTTCTTTTCCAATCTGGATGGCTTTTACTTCATTTTCTTACTTAATCCACCTGGTCAGAACCTCCCATACAATGTTGAGCAAAGTGGTGAGAGCAGACATGCTTGTTTTGTTCCTGATCTTAGAGGAAAAGTTTCACATTAAGTATGATGTTAGCTGTGGGCTTTTTATAGATGGCCTTTATTGTACTGAGGAAGTTCCCTTCTAATCCTGGTTTGCTGAGTGTTTTTATCATGATGGAGTGCTGGATTTTGTCAAATGCTTCTTCTGCATGTATTCACATGATGGCATGGTTATTGTCCTATATTCTACTGATGCTGTGTATTGCACTAATTTTTGAATGTTGCACTGATTTTTTAATGTTAAGCCAATCTTGCATTCCTAAGGTAAATCCCACTTGGTCACAGTGTAAAATCTTTTCATATATTGTTGGATTCAATTTCCTAATTTTTTAAAAGATTTATTTATTTTAGAGAGAGAGCACAAGCAGAAGGGGCAGAGGGAGAGGGAATCTCAAGCAGACTCCACACCAAGCGCAGAGCCCAACACGGGGCTAGATCTCATGACCCCAACATCCCAACCTGAGCCCACACCAAGAGTCGGTCACTCAACGAACTGTGCCACCCAGGCACCCCACAATTTCCTAATTCTTGGTTGAGGATTTTTGTGTCTACAGTTGACCCTTGAATAATGTGGGGGCCCTGACCCCACATGCACTCCATGGAATCCTTACCAATAACATAAACAGTCAAGTAACGCATATTTCATACATGAATTATATACTGTAGTCTTATAATCAAGTAAAATAATAAAACATTGTTAGGAAAATCATAAAGAAAATACCTTTATAGTTCTGTACTGTGAAAAATCCACAAGTACAAACTTTTAAAGAGTTTGTGAAGAGTTGGTATTAATATTTCTTTAAAAGGTTGTTAGTTGTTGGGTCTTTTTTATTTCTCCCAATTGGTGAATGTATATTGATATCTCACAGTTGTTTAAATTTCCATTTCTTTGACTACCAAAAGTTTAATACTTTTTTATATATTCATTGGGCTTTCGAATTTCCTTTTATTCAAGTGTTTTGACCATTTGGGGAAGGCTGTTTGTCTTTTTCTTAATGATTTACAAAGGTTCTTTTTATGTTCTAGATACCTAGTCTTTGTAAATTGTATGTGCTGCAATAAATATCTTCTTTTCTGTGTCTTTTTTTAAGATATTTTATTTATTTATTTGACAGAGAGTGAGAGCACAAGCAGGGGGAACAGCAGAGGGAGAGGGAGAAGCAGGCTCTCTGCTGAGCAAGGAGCCCGATGCAGGACCCAATCCCAGAACCCTGGGATCATGACCTGAGCCTAAGGCAGACACTTAACCAATTGAGCCACCCAGGTGCCTCTCTGTGTCTTTTTTTTTTTTTTTAGATTTTTATTTATTTATTCGACAGAGATAGAGACAGAGCGAGAGAGGGAACACAAGCAAGGGGAGTGGGAGAGGAAGAAGCAGGCTCATAGCAGAGGAGCCTGATGGGGGGCTTGATCCCATAACGCCGGGATCACGCCCTGAGCCGAAGGCAGACGCTTAACCGCTGTGCCACCCAGGTGCCCCTCTCTGTGTCTTTTTTAAAAGACTCTTTACAAAGTCTTGATAAATACAAATGCTTACTGTTTATCTAGTCAAATGTATGGTTTTTTCCTCATCATAAGGTCAGGAAATTTGTATGTCTTATGGAAAAAATCCTTCTCTACTCCCAGATTATTATAATATTTCCCTATAGTATCTCTTAACTTTTTTCCTTTCATTTAAAAAATTTTTTTGCACCTGGAATATTTTATTGTAATGATGTTAGATAGAAATCCACCTTCATTTTTTTTTCCCCCAAATGGGTATCTACTCATCCTAACACTGTTTACTGAAAATACTATTCTTTCTCCACTACCGTGCAGAGCCAACTCTAGAACACAGAAAGTATCCCTGAATGTTTCTTGTATCTATCCAGTTCCAATGATCTATCTGCCTATTTTTATTCCAATGCTACACTGCTTTAATTATTACAGCTTACAATTATTCTTGATAACTTGTAAAATAACTGCTTCAACGAAATTTCTCTTCCTGCGCACCTCGACTCTTCTTGGCTCCGTACACATTGTGGAATTGGCTTCCACCACAGATTTGTTTGGATTGCATTGACTCTACTGGTAAACTTGAGTAGAAATGACATTTTATAATATTGAGTCTTCCAAACTACGAGCATTGTCTATTTCTCCACTTATTTAGGTATGCTTTAATATCTCATGCTGAAGATTTTTATTTTGGTAAAAGCATTGTGTAGATATTTTTATGTACTTCATATTTTTGATATTATAAAATTATACTGAAATATTTTTCATTTTCTGTGTGACTAGTAGTATAAAAACATAGCTGATTTTTGTATCGAGTCAATTGGCTAAACATTCATGGATGTTAATCTTTAAACTGTAAATTCCTACAGAATTTTTATGTACACAAGCAGATCATGTAAATGATGGAAATTTTGTTTCTCCTTATTTATGTTGTTTTTCTTGCACTACTGCGCTGATTAAGACTTCTAGTATAATGTTGAATAGAGCAGCGATAGCAGAACTTCCTCGTTCCCCATCTCAGAGAGAAAGTGAAGTTTCGTTAAGTGTGTAGTTTGCTGAGGATTTGTTTTTTATCGTTTGTTTTGTTCCACTGTGTTTTGTTTTGTAGATAGCTTTTATAAAGTTTAAAAAATAAACCTTTCTGGGGCGCCTGGGTGGCACAGCAGTTAAGCGTCTGCCTTCGGCTCAGGGCGTGATCCCAGCGTTACGGGATTGAGCCCCACATCAGGCTCCTCTGCTATGAGCCTGCTTCTTCCTCTCCCACTCCCCCTGCTTGTGTTCCCTCTCTCGCTGGCTGTCTCTTTCTCTGTCAAATAAATTTTAAAAATCTTAAAAAAAATAAATAAATAAACCTTTCTATTCCTATTTGGCTACGAATTTTACGTGAATGGATGTTAAATTTAATAAAATGCCTTTTCTCCATCTTTTGAAATGATCACAAATGTTTCTCCTTTAATCTGTTACTGTGGTAATTTACATTAATTGTTTCTCCAATATTTATCCAACCCTAGTTTCCCAGGATAAACCAACTTGGTGCTAATATATTATCCTCTCTATACACTGCGAGATTCTATTTGTTAATATTTTGTTGAGAATTTTTTTACCTGTGTGAGATTGGCCTATAATTTTCTTTTTGCATGCTTATCAGATTTTGATATTGAGATTATGACAGCCTCAGAAATGAATTGGAAGGGAACTCTTTTTCTGTTTTCTAAAAAGTTTGTGTAAGACTTCAATCATTTCTTCTTCTTTGAATATTGGGTTGAACTTTCCAGTGAAGCCATCCGGGCCTGGGATTTTGCTCATAGGAAAATTTTTAACAACTAATTCAATTGTTCCAATCATTTATAAAAATTTTCAGGTTTGCTTTCTTTTCCAGAGTCAGTTTTACTCTTAAGCATTATTCAGGTATAATTTATGTAGCATCAAATTCAAGCATCAAAAGTGTACAATTTAATACTTCAGTACATTTGTGGAGTTGTGCAACTATAACCATAATCCTTTTAGAACCCAGACTCAATTTTGGTAAGGTGTTTTTTTTCTAAGAATTTGTCCATTTCACCCAAGTGTTTTGGCACAAAGTTGTTCATAATACCTTATTATTACATTGTTAATTTTTATACTAAGTTATGTCTCCTTTATACTTTTGTATTTTTGTACCACTTTTATTCCTCAATACGTCTCAACAAAGTTTTGTCGAATTTATTCATCTTTTTGGGAGGAACAATTTCTGACCTCATCAAACCTCTCTGCTGTGGATTCTTTGTTCATTCAACTAATCTTTGCTTTCATCATAACTAATCCTCTTTTTTACTTTCTAAAGTTCATTTTATTATTCTTTGCTAATAGTGAAGATGGATGCTTAGCTCATTTATTTTCAGTCTTTTTTCTTTTGTAGCATAACTATTAAGTGTGGTGGGGCGCCTGGCTGGCTCAGTTGGTGGAGGATGTGACTCTTGATCTCGGGGTTAGGAGTTCAAGCCCTATGTTGGGTGTAGAGATTACTCAAAAATAAAATCTTAAAAAAAAAAAAAAGAATTGTAAATGTCCCACTAAGAACTGTTAGCTGTAACGATGAGTTTTGAAATGTAGTATTTTTATTATTGTTCAAGATTTCAAATTTTCTGTTATTATTCCTTTTGGGATTCATGGTAATTTAATGGTACATTTCTTAATTTCCAAGTTTATGGAGATTATTTTGTTATATTTTTATTATTGATTTCGAGCCTACTCATATTTTATTCAAAGAATAAGCATTGCATGAGTCAATACTTCAAAATTTTTTCACGTGTGGCCCAGACAATTGTCAACTTTTAAAAACATAATATGCGCACTCAAAAAAAAATTTTTAGGGGCTCCTGGGTGGCTCAGTCATTAAGCATCTGCCTTCTGCTCAGGTCATGATCCCAGGGTCCTGGGGTCAAGTCCCACATCCGGCTCCCTGCTCAGCGGGAAGCCTGCTTCTCCCTCTCCCAGTCCCCCTGCTTGTGTTCCCTCTCTCTCTGTCAAATAAATAAATAAAATCTTTAAAAAAATTTTTTATTCTGAAGTTATCAGAAACAGCGTTCTAAATATTTACACTTTTCGTTACTTACTTTTGCTATTTGCATCTTTCACTAATCATGATGTTCTAATCTTCTTCATTATCAGTGATTCTGTTGCTACTCTCTCTACACATTTTTGAGAGACAGGGTTCTTTTTTTTTTTTATCTTTCAAGATAATTGTAGATTGGTTATTTCTCCTATGATTCTGTCAAATGATCTTTCATTATGTTTTGTGAATGGTTATTAGGTAAATACAATTTTAGTAATTAATCAACCTTTCTCATAAATTGACCTTTTATCATTTTGATGTGACCCTCTTTATGTCTAATATTGCTTTTTCCCTTAAAGTCCTTTTATAACTTATTTTTATTTTGCAAATACTGAAATTAAGTCTTTCTTGGTGCAGTTCTATGAGTTTTGACAAATGCATGGAGCTGTGTAACCACCACCACAATCAAGGTATGGAACAATTCCTTCAATCCCCAAAATGATTTTGTGCTCCTTTGTACACACCCCCAGCACCGATCCCTGGTAGCCTGCTCTGTTTTCTATCACTATAGTTTTGCCTTTTCCAAACCATCACATAAAGAGAATTGTGAAGTATACAGCCTTTTGAGTATGGCTTCTTTCAAATAGCATAATGCATTCAGGATTCATCCATATTATTGCTATATATATCAATCATTTGATCATTTTGCTGCTAAGTGGTATTCCATTGTATGATTGCAGTGAAGTTTGCTTATCCATTCACCAGTTGATAAACACCTGGGTTCGTTACATTTATTTTGGTGGTTAGAAACAAAGCAGCTCTAAACGTTCACATGCAGGTTTTCATGACAACAAACCTTTTTCTTCCTCTGGGGGTGGCCTTGCTAGGTGATACGGTACATATACATCGAACTTCGTTAGAAACTGTCCAACTATTTTCAAAGTGCCTGCACCATTTTGCATTCCCACCAGCGATGGATGAGAGTTCTGATTGCTCTGTATTGTTGCCAGCTCTTGGTGTTATCAGGCCTTTGGTTTCTTTGTTTTGTTTTAGCGATTTTGTTAGATATGTAGTAGTATCTCATTGGGCTTTTAATTCACATTTCTCTAATGATTAATGATGCTGAACAACTTCGATGTGCATCTGCTATGTCATTAGTGAAAGTGTCTGTTCAAACTTATGCTCATTTAAAAATTTTGGTTGGTTTTTGTTGTTAGGGTTTGAGAGTTTCATGTACAAGACCTTTGCCATATAAGGTTATTTGCAAATATCTTCTTTCTGTTTGTGGCTTATCTTTTCATTTCCTTAGCAATGTCTTTCACAGATCAATAGTTTTTAATTTTATTGACGTCTCTCTCTCTCTCTCTTTTTTTTCTTTTATAGATCATGCTTTTGGTGCCATGTCCAAAAACTTTCTCAAACTCAAGGCCAAAAATTTTTTCTCATATGTTTTCTTTGAGAAGTTTTTTACATCTTACATTTAAGTCTATAATATATTTTGAGTCAATTTTTATATAGTATCAAAGGTATGGGTCAAGGGTTTCGGGAGGTTTGTTTGCTTGGGGCCAGGGATTCTATATAACTGTTCAATTGTTCCAGTATCATTGTTGAAAAGACTAGCCTTTCTCCCTTGAACTGCCTTATACTTTGTGAAAAATCAGTTGACTGTATTTGTGTGAGTCTATTTCACACATGTATAGATATATAGTCTATTCTTTCACTTATACCATATTGTCTTCATTTCTACAGCTTTATAGTAATTTTAGAAGTCAGGTAATGCAAATCCTCTAACTTTTTCTTCTTTTTCAGAATCGTTTTGACTATTCTGTTTCCCACGCTTTTCTATGTAAATTTTAGATTCAATTCGTCTATCTACAAAAACTCCAGCTAGGATTTTGATTGGGATTGCATTGAATGTACAAATCAAACTGGGGGAAATTGGCAACTTAATGAATTTAACTCCTCCAAATGATGAACAGAACATATATCTCCATTTATTTAGATTTTCTTTGATATCTTTCTTAAAGTTTGTTTTGCCTGATAGTAATATAGCTACACCAGCTTTCTTTTTGGTTGGTATTTGCATGGTGTATCTTTTCTTAACTGCGGCCCCTCAGAGATGTTCACATCCTAATCCCCATACCCTGTGCATCTGCTAGTTTACATGGCAAAGGGGATTAAGGTTGTAAATGGCAGTAATACTGGCCAGGCTAATCGGCTGACCTTAAAATAGAGAAATTATCCTGGATTATCTGGATGGGCCTGATGTAATCAGGAGGTTTGTTAAAAATAGCAGAGAGAGGGGTGCCTGGGTGGCTCAGTTGGTTAAGCGTCTGCCTTCAGCTCAGGTCATGATGCCAGGGCCCTGGGATCGAGTCCAGCATCGGGCTCCCTGCAGAGAGCCTGCAGAAGCAGGGAGCCTGCTTCTCCATCTGTCTGCTGCTCCCCCTGCTTGTGCTCTCTCTCTCTCTCTCTGTGGCATATAAATAAATAAAATCTTTGTTTTTAAAAAAAAGCAGCAGAGAGAGGCAGAGGAGGAGAGTAAGTCAGAGTGGTGCAGTGGAAGGAGGACTCAGCCCAGTATTGCTGGCTTTGAAGACAGAGAAAGGGGGCCATGAGCCAAGGAACACAGGCAGACTTTAGAAACTGGAAAAGGCAAATAAATGGATTCTCACCTAGAGCCTCCAGAAGGAACAGAGTTCTAACACCTTGATTTCAGCAGAGTGAGACCTCATTGTATTATTTAAACCAGTAAGTTTGTGGTAATGTGTTGCAGCAGAAATAGAAAAGTAATACACTATCCCTTTACTCATACTTTTATTATTTGATGCTTTGAAAGTCTCTTGTAAACAGCATATGATTTGCTTTTGCTCTTATTTTTCTTAGTTCGACAATCTTTATTTTGTAACTGGAGCATAGAGTCCACTTAATGCAATTCCTTATATGTGTTTGAGTTTAAATCTAATACTTTATATTATGCTAATTATACCACCTATTCTCTGTTTCTTTCTTTCTTTTTTCCCCCATCTATTTTCTGTTCCCTTTCCTTGCTTCTTTTCACTTGATTATGTTTTATCATTCTGTTTTCCCCCCTGCGGATTTATATGTTATATATTCTGATTCTATTATTTTAATGGATACCTAAAAATTTAAACATACATAATTAACTTACCAAATGCTAAAATTGGTCAATATGTATTCTTTCTCTGGACAATTAAAAATCTTTAGAACACTTTAACTCCATTTATCCCTGTCCAACATATTTGCTATTATTGTCATGTATTTTAATTTTATTTCAAATTTCACAAGACATTATTATTGTTTTATCTAGTTTATGTTAATTAAGGTTTTACCTAGATATTTACCACTTTTTCTCTTTATGTATTTCTTAATTTGGTATTACATTAATTCTGTTGGAAATGTATCCTTTGGAAGTTGCTTTATTGAGCTTCTGATATATCAAATTCTCTTTGTGTTTCTTTCTATGAAAAATCTCTATTTCACCCTCATTCTTTAAATATATCTTTACTGTATATAAAGTGGCAGCTAATTTATTTTAATGAATTAGCAGTATCATTTCATTGTCTTCTGGATTTCATTGTTGCTATTGAGAAGTCAGCTGTTAGTCTTGCTGTCAGGCCTTTGAAGATCTTTTTTCTCTGGTTGCTTTTCAGACCTTTCTTAGTTTTTGGTCTTCTAATCTCAATATAGACTTTTTAAAAGATTTATTTATTTATTTTAAAGAAAGAGAGTGTGTGTGCATGTGTGCGAGTGTGGGAAGGGTTAGAGGGAGAGGAAGAAGAGAGAGAATCCCAAGCAGACTCCCTACCATGTACAGAGCCCAATGTGAGGCTCAGTCCCACTTCCCTGAGACCAAGACCTAAGCCAAAACCAGAAGTCAGCCATTTAACCACCTGAGCCACCCAGGGGCCCCTAACCATGGACTTAAAAAAAAAAATTGAACCAGCTTGTGATTCTTAAGTTTTTACATCTCTGGGTTGTTGTCTCTAATCATTTCTAGAAATTTCTAGAAAATTCTTAGACTTTCTGTCATCAAATATTGCTATTTCCCTCCTTCTCTTCTTATGGAATTTTGATTAAATATATGTTAGACCTTTTCAATCTTTTAACTTTTTTTCTGTGTTTTTTATCTTTTTTCTTCTCTGTGCTACCTTCTGGAAAAACTTTCAGACCTTTCTTCAAGATAATTTATTTCTCATTTATTTCTTATTTATTACTTATTCTTCAGAGACATTTATTCTCTGAAGACAGCTATGTGTAATCTGGTGGTAAACCCATCCACTGAGCTTTTAATTTCAGTCATTGTATGTTTTACTTCTACATGTTCTATTCTGTTCTTTTTCTATTAAAATAACTTTGTTGTTGCTGTTTATTTCCATTTCCCTATATCTTTTATCTATTTAAATATAGTAAGCACAGTTGTTTAATTGTGCTTGACAAGTGCAATAGCTTGTGCCTTTGTGAGCTTTGTCCTATTGTTTCTTCTGGTTCTCAGTCACAGTTTTGTTCTCCTATTGCATTTGTTATCTATGTGTGCTGCTACTGTACTAGAAAGAGTTACTTATAAGAAGTATTTGAGGCCAGAAACGAAGCTTCTTTTCCAGGAGAGGATTTGCATTTGCTCTTCCCTGGTGTAGAGACACTACCAGTCCCAACACTGTCCAAAGTTTCCTAAACCATCCAGATGGTACTAACATGAAGGACAAATCCCTTTGAGGGCCAGGTCACCCTTACCCTAAAAATATGGCTTTTTGAGTTTCAGACTATGATCATTGTTCAGAATATCTTCCCTAGGAACTTCTCTTCTTATAGTATTAGAAATTTCAATGTTCCTGGGGCGCCTGGGTGGCACAGCGGTTAAGCGTCTGCCTTCGGCTCAGGGCATGATCCCAGCGTTGTGGGATCGAGCCCCACTTCAGGCTCCTCTGCTATGAGCCTGCTTCTTCCTCTCCCACTCCCCCTGCTTGTGTTCCCTCTCTCGTTGGCTGTCTCTCTCTCTGTCAAATAAATAAATAAATAAATAAATCTTAAAAAAAAAAAAGAAATTTCAGGGGCGCCTGGGTGGCACAGCGGTTAAGCATCTGCCTTTGGCTCAGGGCATGATCCCAGCGTTCTGGGATCGAGCCCCACTTCAGGCTCCTCTGCTATGAGCCTGCTTCTTCCTCTCCCACTCCCCCTGCTTGTGTTCTCTCTCTCGCTGGCTGTCTCTATCTCTGTCGAATTAATAAATAAAATCTTTAAAAAAAAAAGAAATTTCAATATTCCATGTGGAGAAATGTCTGGCTTTAAACAAAGAGAAGACAGTAATGTCAGGGTTCTTTCTTTTTAATAACATTCCCTGTGATATTAAGAGGCTTGTCCCTAGGGGGCGCCTGGGTGGCTCAGTTGGGTAAGCATCTGCCTTTGGCTCAGGTCATGATCTCAGAGTCCTGGGATGGAGCCTGCATCAGGATGTAGGCTCAGCATGAGTCTGCTTCTCCCTCTTCCTCTGCTCCCTCCCCCCACTCATTCTCTCTCTCTCTCTCAAATAAATTTAAAAAAAAAAGAAGCTTGTCCCTTGAAGTCAAAGCAACATGTTATGTCAGTTTCCTTGGGAAACAGTTTCTAAAACAAAAGAGCATATAATTCAAGGGATATTTATTAATTGTCTGCCATGAATCAGATGTTGTGGTGCTAGGAATACAATCGTGAAAAATACAGAAACCAGCCTTCTAATGACTATTTAATTTGTTTCCTGGATATAACTGGCAGCTTAAAGATTATTTTATTATTTTGACTGATAATTTTCAAGTAAAATAAATCATTGTGTTTCCATTATTTTCCATTTGCTACTATTCCTCAGAGAGCTCAAAGCCTATTTGGGGAGAAAACATGAAACAGCCTCGGTGATTCAATTCTTTTTTTTTTTTTTTTAAGTTTTATTTATTTCGGTCATCTCTACACCCAACAGGGAGCTCGAACTCATGACCCCAAGATCAAGAGTTGGATGCTCTTCCAACTGAGCCAGCTAGGCGCTCCCTGAGTAATTCAATTCTACTGCTATTTATATGGAAGGTCTCCTACAAGAATACATAGGAACTAATGGTCATTGAGTTCTTAATTACTAGGTGCCCAGTACTCTCCATTTATTTCTTGCCTCAAAATTATGAGACAGGCATTATTATCCCCATTTTTACAACTGAAGAAACTGAGGTAGAAAGACATTCACTTTCCTGAAGTCACACTGTATGATAGGAAACTTCTAAAATGGCTCCCAAAGATCCCTGCCTCCTGGTATCCCCACCATACTATGTATTATCCCCTCCCCTTGAAAGCAGGCTAAAAACAGTGACTCACTTTAATCAACAGAATAAAGCAAAAGTGGTGGGATGTCCCTTCTGAGATTAGATTCTAAAAGACTAACTTTCATCTCACTGTCTGTATTTCCCTCTGGCTCTTCTCACTTTTCATTCTGATGAAGCAAGCTACCATGTCTTGAGCTATCCTATGGAGAGGCCCATGTAGAGAAACAGAGGCCCGCAGTGCAACTGCCCAGGAGGAACTGAGGTCTGCCAACAAACATGAACATGAGCATGAGAGCAGGTCCTCTCCCCAGCGACACCCTCAGATGAGACTGCAGCCCCAGCTGTCACCTTGATTGCAGCATCATGAGAGACCCCAAGCCAGAAAGCCCAGCTACGTTGTGGTCACAATCCTGACTCATGAAAACTGTGAGATAATAAGTACTGTTGTTTGGAGCCACTAAGCCTTGGAGTAATGTGTTACACAGTAGACAACAAATACGTACTGATATGAGGCAGTCTGACACTTGACTGGTCTATCTGAGACCACACTGTCTTCCTGGGCATGTTTATACACTAACAGATAATTAAATCCTCAGAGGAAGTACCTTTGAAAAGAAATTTCAGGAGGAGTCCAGACAAAAGGACACCTGAAACTACAAAAGTAGAACTAAACTCCTTCTTAAAGCTCACTGAATCCAATGCTCTCATTTTACAGTTGAGGAAACTGAGGGACTGGGACTTTCCAGTGCCCCATGGGCATTTAGGTAGGGCTGGAGCTAGAACCTAGTTCGTTCCCTCATTCAAAGGATTTTGCTCACTAATGTGTTTTGTATAAATCTCCCGTACATATTATGAAGTAATGGATACCTGCTGAAGAGTAGAAGACCAACAACAATTGGATGGTCTCGATGAAGAGAAATTGCTTGATGTCCCCTTATTCCCTTTGTTTTCCACCTTTTGCCCCAGCAGCAAGGACTAGACACTGACTCTTTAACAAATGGTGTTGGGAAAACTGGAAAGCCACATGCAGAAGAATGAAACTGGACCACTTTCTTACACCATACACAAAAAATACTCAAAATGGATGAAAGACCTAAATGTGAGACAGGAATCCATCAAAAATCTTGAGGAGAACACAGGCAGCAACCTCTTTGACCCCAGCCACAGCGACTTCTTGCTAGACACACCTCTAAAGGCAAGAGAAGCAACAGCAAAAATGAACTATTAGGACTTGATCGAGATAAAAAGTTTTTGCACAGAAAAGGAAACAGCAAAACTAAAAGGTAACCTGCAGAATGAGAGAAAGTATTTGCAAATGACGTATCAGATAAAGGGCTAGTATCCAAAATCTATAAAGAACTTATCAAACTCAAAACCCAATAAACAAAAAATCCAGTCAAGAAATGGACAGAAGACATGAACAGACATTTCTCCAAAGAAGACATAAATATATAGCCAACAGACACATGAAAAAATGCTCAAAATCAGTCATCGTCAGGGAAATACAAATCAAACCACAATGAGATATCACTTCACACAGGTCAGAATGACTAAAATTAACAAGTCAGGAAACAACAGATGTTAGCGAGGACGCAGAGAAAGGGAACCCCTCTCACACTGTTGGTTGGAATGCAAGCTGGTGCAGCCACTCTGGAAAACAGTACGGAGGTTCCTCAAAAAGTTGAAAATAGAGTTACCCTGTGACCCAGCAATTGCACCATGAGGTATTTATCCAATGGATACGAGCATAGTGATTTGAAGGGCACCTGCACCCCAATGTTTATAGCAGCAATGTCCACAATAGCTGAACTATGGAAAGAGCCCAGATGTCCATCAACAGATGAATGGATAAAGAAGTTGTGGTATAGCTATACAATGGAATATTACTCAACCACCAAAAAGAATGAAATCTTGCCATTTGCAACGACGTGGATGGAACTAGAGGGTGTTATTACGCTAAGTGAAATAAGTCAGTCAGAGAAAGACAAATGCCATACGATTTCACTCATATGTGGAATTTAAGAAACAAAACAGGAACATAGGGGAAGGGAGGGAAAAATAAAATAAGATGAAAATAGAGAAGGAGGCAAACCATAAGAGACGCTGAACTCTAGGAAACAAACAGGGTTGCTGGAAGGGAGGCAGGTGTGGGAATGGGAGATTTAGTGATGGGCATTTAGGAGGGCACTTGATGTAATGAGCACTGGGTGTTATATGCAACTGATGAATCACTAAATTCTACCCGGGTAACTAATAATACAGTATGTGTTAACTAAATTGAATTTAAATAAAGAATTAAAAAAAGAAATGGACACTGAATGGAATTTGGAGGAGCCCTGGATAATGGGTTATCGCAATGCTTTATGAATAAGAAATGGTGAACAGGCCACACACAGGCAAGAAGAAAGTTACTAGTCATAAGAGTTAGATGATTAGGTAGCTTTTCAGCCAGAGAATTGCAGATATTTTTTGGCTCCTGGGATGTGGAAGATGGTTCAGAAGATAAAGAAGAATTTTTCAGCGTCTCAGGGAATCCTCAAAAGAAGAAAACAGCACTCTTGGCAAAATGCATTCAATAGCCACTTGTCAAGCAATGTCTCCCCGCCCCCGAGCCTCCTTCATAGGCTGTAATGTTACATAGGTCCACTAGAGGTCAGCATTTATCCCTCTCTAAAGCAGAATTTCTATCCTACTCGTCTGAAGACTAACCGCCTTGAGATATTTCGTCTGCTAAACAGAGTTTGTAAAGTAATAATCGACTTGCGTTTTGAATTTTTATTTATCAAAGATGCAAATAATAGCAATCATACATTTCAGATCACTCTGAGATTACTGGTGTTATAAAATTCCACTACCTCCAAAATATATTTTTTAGTTAGCTTTCTCAAGGGGGTTAATGTCAATATCCAGTGGAGTTTTGCAATGCTTAAAATTAAACAAAGAAAGAAAGAAAGAGGGAGGAAGGAGGAGAGGGAGGGAAAAAGGGAGAGAGGAAATCTGAGACTCATAAGACTTCCCAATTCCCTTGGGATCCAGAGGCCTTAGTTTTGGGAAACACCAGTGTTAGGTAGAGAAGTCCAACTGTCGCCTCGAGGTTGGATAGTTGAATATTTTCCTTTTCAAGGTAGGACAGGCACATGTCCTTGTGTTAGGGAAGAGTTAAATATGCGTTGAGGAACGCTTCTAGCTCAGGCAAGCTCCTAATCACATGCTCTTGGCCGATGACAAATGTTTTGGAGTTGAGCGGTGGTATTTGGCATCAGCTGAATTTCAGGGTCTATCCAGAAATTTTGGTGCCACAAGCTCGCAGTGGTAGAGCTATACACTATACTGGCCAGTTTGACCAAGATGAATTTAATCACCTTGACCAGGTTGTTATCTGCTTGAAGTCAGAGACTCTATACTATATGTCGTGTTTTCTCCACTGTTACTACGGAGCTTGGCATACAGTATGAATGGGTTGATGATAATGAATTAAATACCAAGAAGTGCTAATAAGCCACCTAATGAATAAAAATCATCAATCCTTCCAGGGTCTATGACTCTCAAGGTACGTGTGGAAATGGGTAATATACTGTACACCCATGGTTTAGATGTATGATCATGTTTAACGCTCAAGTTAGGAACTTCAACGTTGAAAACTCAGGATTTGAAAAGGAATAGTGTACAGTCCTCTGTGCGAATGAAGGTCCGCGGCTGGGGCACGTTGGCTGCAGTAAAAATGTTGGTCACTAGGTGACGCTGTTGCCTTAGCGTCAACCTTTGTTTCAGTCCTTGCTTTAGCTGGGACCCTCAGGGTCTCAATGGATCAGGCTAAATGACCCCCACATTAGTTTTAATTACTGAATCTGGGAAGGTGGGGGAAACGATGGGCAGAATGATAAAATCACAGCCAGACTTTTCACCTTTAAGTCTGAGACTCAGCTTGGTTTTATATCAGAGGAGGAAAAGAGGGAAACAAATTTTATAGAAGCTCATTTCCTATTTCTGACAGGATTATTCAGCTAGGAGGCCAGGTATACTAGGCCTGGGCTCCATTTTCTCTCTGTCTCTATTCTAGGGGGTCATTCAGGAAGACATGGCCAACATCTTATTCCTTGTGGAAGGAAGAAATGAGGATTGAATATGTGTACAGGGGGATGGAGGGAGGTTTCCAGAGGTGAGTTAAGAGGTCTATCTTTCACCTGACCCTGATCCTGTTTTCAATAACACCAAGGAGGGAAAGTTATCAAGTATTTTTTTTTAAGATTTTGTTATTTATTTATTTATTTATTTATTTATTTATTTATTTATTTATTTATTTGAGAGAGAGAGTGAGCATGAGCAGGGGGCAGGGCAGAGGGAGAGGGAGAAGCAGGCTCCCCACTGAGCAGGGAGCCCAATGCCCGGTCTGGATCCCCGGATCCCAGAATCATGACCTGGGCCGAAGGCAGACATTTAACCCATTGAGCACCCCAGGCGCCTCCAAATACTTTTGATCACGATTCAGAGCAACCAACATAGGCAGTAACAATTAGCCAGATCCAATTAGGTGAAGTTGAATCTGCAATCAATGTAGTCTCAAATCTAGAAACAAATAAATGAATGGCCCCAATTTAGCTGAATGCCCCCACCTGCCCACTGCCCTCCAAACACACCGAATTCATTCATCGTTTCTTTAATTCTCACAACAGCCCTGGATGAAGCTCTGATTAGCCCCATTTTATGGAGGGAAAACTGAGGTTAACGATCTTGGCTGAAGGCGCACAGCCCGTGAAGGCTCTGGAATTCGAATCCACCTTCATCTCAGAACAGTTTTTCTGCTTTGCGCGTACTCCTCTCGCACACATTTCGGGGAAGGAGGTGGGGCGGAAGGGCCCGTCGCTGGAAGGGGGCTCTTTATGAGGATCAGTGAAGGGTCTCCACGGTCATGGACTCCTGCTGGGATGTTTTACTCTGAGTTACTGTGGCGCTGAAGCAGTTAGAGAAACACTCACCTCTGGCCTGGGCTGCCTGGTCGGAGGCTCAGCTCTGTCACACAGCCATAAATACTGGAACAATCCCTTAACCTCCCTGTGCCTCAGTGTCCTCATCTGTACATTAGGGAGAATTAGAGTCCTGGGGACTCTTGGTTTTGGTTCAGGTCACGATCTCAGGGTCGTCGGATCTCCTGCATCTGGCTCTGAGCTCAGCGTGGAGCCCGCTTGAGTTTCTCTCTCCCTCTGCTCCTGCTCTTGCACGCTTGCTCTCTCAAAAAAACAAACAAATCTTTAAAAAAAAAAAAAAAAAAGGAAGATTAAGAGTGCCCATCATAGAGCTGCTGTGAAAACTAAGGGAATTAAATACAGGTAAGGCACCTTATGTTGAACTTTGCACGTTGTAAAAACTGTATTTCTGCTTTTGTTTGGGGGGGACAAAATCTGCATTGTTTGTTATTATTGTAATTAGATGAGTCACACTAATCAAATTCCCAAGCAAAAAATGGAAGTCCGAGAAAGTTTAAATCAGCCAAACATTTTTTTTTTTTAATTTGGTCTCTCTGGGGGGCACCTGGGTGGCTCAATTGGTTAAGCATCTACCTTCCACTCAGGTCATGATCTCCGAGCACCAGGATCGAGCCCTGCTCAGCGGGGAGTCTGCTTCTCTCTCTGCCCCTCACCCCAATCATGGTCTCTCTCTCTCAGATAAATAAATAAAATCTTTATTTAAAAAATGTGGTCTCTTTGGTTTTCTCTGAACAAATCAAAACTGCTCTATCCTATAAACCAGTGGGCCAGTCTTTGATGTGGCTTTAATGAAGATTGTTCACTTCCATAAATGAGACAGTGCATATCTTGAGCGCCCACTGTGTGCGAGAGGCTCTCGCTAGCCATAGGGGGATTCACAGATGAAGCCCTGGGCTGCAGCCATGCAGGGTCTGGCAGCCCTGCAGGAGAGAAAGGGACTTATAAACAAGGAGAACAATGTGTTGGTGTGTGACAGACACTGGAACAAGGCCCTTCAAAGGCAAAGGAAGGAGAAAGCACTTAATTCTGCCCACAGCTGTCAGGGAAGGCTTCCCAGAGGAGGGGACATTTTCCTGAGTTCCCAGGTCAACAGGAAAGGAAAGCGAATTTAAACCAGAGGGAACTCAGGAGCAGGTGGGCACGCTAAACAGTGGGTACGTGTGGGGAAATGGCAGGACCAAAGTGGGAAGCCAACAGACGCCCTCAGGGGGACTTGAGACCCGAGCACCAGAGTATGGATCTCGCCCTGTTCGAGAAGAGGGAGAAGAGAAGAGCGTCCTCTAAGAATGGAGCTCCTCAAACTTTAATTTGCAAACAAATCCCCTGGGGCTGCGTTAAAATGCAGGGCCGATGAGGGCCCAGCTTCAGCCTTTCAAGCGAGCTCCCGGGGGCTTCCCACGCTGCTGGTCTCGTGCCTCCGTGTACAACGGTCCTCAGCTCGGGCCGCGTGTTGTAGTCACCGGAGGGATTTCAACATTCCCTTAATGCCCGGAGCACAGCCCGAGCCAATTAAATCGGAATCTCTGGGCTGAGACTCAGACAGCGGAGCCTGCAGTTCCCCAAAGACCGCTGGGCGCAGCTGATCATCCACAGAAGAGGTGGTCGGAAGGGGGCAAGGACGCACAGATGAGGAATTTTAAGCAGTGCACAGCCCTGTGACACGGAATAGATGAGAGGAAGGTAGATTGAGGAAAGAATTCACCACCTCACGAAGAATTAGCTCTCTTTTGAAAAGCCTTTCCTGGCAGCCTTGGGCAGAATTAAGTGCCTTCTCCCTTCCCCCCCGACCCCCCCCACTACCACAGAGGGTCTGGATCACGTGCCTGTTCCACACCAACACATTGATGTTGTTTGTAACTTGCCCCTCTCTCTCGCTTTTTAAAACTGTGGTAAGAGATAATAACACAAGATTTACTCATTTAGCCATTTTTAAGCATACAGTTCAGTGGCATTAAGCACATGCACCTTGCTGTGCAACCATCAGCCCTACAGAAATTTTTCACCTTCTCAAATGGAAACTGTCTACCCATTTTTTTTTTTTAAAGGAGACTGTACACCCAACCTGGGGCTCGAACTCACAGCCCTGAGATCAAGAGTCACATGCTTGGGGTGCCTGGGTGGCTTAGTTAAGTGTCCAACTCTTTCATTTATCTATTTTTTAAGATTATGTATTTATTTGTCAGAGACAGAGAGAGCACAAGCAAGGGGAGCAGCAGGCAGAGGGAGAGGGAGAAGCAGGGAGCCTGATGCAGGACTCAATCCCAGGACCCTGAGATCATGACCCGAGCCGAAAGCAGACGCTTAACTGACTAAGCCACCCAGGCACCCCATGCATCCAACTCTTGATTTTGGGTCAGGTCATGATTTCGGGGTTGTGAGGTCGAGCCCCATGTAGGGCCCGGTGTTCAACAAACAGCCTACTTCTCTCTCTCTCTCTCTCTCTCTCCTTCTCCCTCTGCCCCTCCCCTGCTCACACACTCTCTCTCTCAAATAAATAAATCTTAAAAAAAAAAAATCACATGCTCTACTAACTGAGGTACCGAAAACTCGGTACCCATTAAACAACAATTCCCCATTCTCCTGTTCCCTCACCCTGGTCCCTGGCAACCACCATTCTACTTTCTGTCTCTGCAAACCTGACTGCTGTAAGTAGAATCATTCAGTGTTTGCCCTTTTGAGACTGGCTTGTTCCCTGTAGCATGACGGCCCTCGACGTTCATCCATGTTGTAGCTGGTGACAGAATGTCCTTCCTAAGGCTGAATAATATTCCATTGAACATGTACAGCATTTTGTTTATCCATTCATTCATCTATCCATGGACACAGGTTGGTTCTTCATTCTGGCTATTGTGAATTATGCTGCTATGAATATAGGTGTACAAGTATCTGTTTGAGACCCTGCTTTCACTTCCTTTGGATATATGCCCAGAAGTGGAATTGCTGGATCGTGGGGTAATTCTGTGTTTCATTTTACGAAGGAACTTGGCTGTCATTCTCAAAAGACTGGGAGAGCCTGCAAGGCCGGGGCTAGTGGCTTCATCCGAAAAACCCCCTACGACTTCTCATTATGACTCTTTCTGGCCTGTGTGGGATGTGAACCAGTGAGAATATGTAAAAAATTGAATCACAGAAAGCAGACCTTTCACGGAGCCATTTCTAGCAATTTTCACTTAGTGCTGCCCCTGGTAGAGACAACCACCAAAAAAACTATAGTCAATACAGCCCAAGGGACCAGCAGGGGAAGGTGAGAGGTCAACAGGGAAATAAGTCTCAGCTGTGGAGGCCACTGGAAGGACTGCTGCATGTATCAGAGAAGCCCCAGTGTGACCTCTGTGAGGAGGGGACATATAGAGAGATCATGTGCTCATTAACAGACCTTCCCTATCCCTGCCAAAAAAAAACCCCAAACCAAAACCAAAACATCAGAGTATTTTATAACATCAATTCCTGAGCTCTAGGATAAAGGGAAAACATTAAGAGTGCTCTTCCCATCAGCAGGCAGAATTGGTGTGGCTACAGAGGAAAGGGCAGGACCTATAGTGAAAAACGAGGGGTGACAAATGAAACACTCATCTGAATGGTTAGTACAGTGAAAGAAAGACAGTCCCAGAGTGTGTGCGCCGGGCACCTCTGAGCCAGGTGGGTGTGGAGTCAAAGACTTTTGAGATCACTTCCGGCAAGAGGAGGAACAAATGAGAAGGAAGCAAAGCAGAGAGAGCACAGGGAAGCCCGGAACCTGTCGCAACAGAAGGGGTGGGGGAGGGTGTAAATAAACTTTTGAACACAGAAAAGCATATAAAAAGGCTCACAATCCCATCACCCAAAAATTTTAACCAAAAATAAAATAAAATATATGTATGTTATTAAGAGGAAAAAAACCCTACAAGGGCACCTGGGTGACTCAGTTGGTTTAGTGTCTGACTCTTGATTTTGGCTGAGGTCATGATTGAGCCCGGCCTCAGGGCAAGTCTGCTTAAGATTCTCTCCCTCTCCCTCCCCCCACCCCATGCTCACTCTCTCTCAAATAAATAAATACAATCCTTTAAAAAAAAAATCCTACAGGGGTACCTGGGTGGTTCAGTTGGTTAAGTGTCTGCCTTTGGCTCAGGTCATGATCCCAGGGTCCTGGGAGTGAGCCCCACATCGGGCTCTCTGCTTAGTGGGAGCCTGCTTCTCCCCCTCCCTGCTGCTCCACTGGCTTGTACTCTCTCTCTCTGTCAAATAAATAAATATAATCTTTAAAAAAAAACCTACAAAAAAAGTATGAAATAAAAGCAAGAGTTTTTTCTTTGCCAACCTCCTTCTGGCACACCTTTCTAGAAAATAGCATTTATGCGTGCCAGTTTGTGTACTTGTATTATTTTTTATACCTGTATAGAAATATTACTCTACACTCTGTTTTTGTTTTGTTTTGTTTTAAACCCAAAAGAGGAAAGAAAATTGCCAGCAAAAACCACAAAAAATGGCAGAAAAGGGCAGAGGGGTCCAACCCTACTTTTCGCATGAATCCACTAAACTTTTTTTTAATCCAATTTATTCCAAAACATCCTTTGAGCAATTAAAAATGTCAGCACCTGTAGTTGGAGCTGAAATGGCAAAGATTAAGATCACCAGTGGTTTCAACTTTCTCATTAGCACATTCAACCTCACAGCAATATCAGAAATATCACATCTTTCATCCACTACGCAGGATGAGAAAAGAGAAACTACTTGTTGAATGTGCTGAAATGGGCCACTTGCCATGGTTCGCAGTCTCTCCTGACTGTAAATGAGAGAAGAAAGTATTTTGGACCATTTTAATCACATCTGCATTGCCGATGGTTTTGGAAGAAAATAGTCACCATGCTTTCACTTTTCTCTCCTTTGAATCTCCCTGCAAGAAGCAGCAGATATTTCAAGAAAGCCTTCATCAGGGCGTCCCATCTTTTCACGGAGTAACTTTGCCGACATGCACGTTCCCTTGCAGCTGGAATGGAGACGCTTCTAGAAGAAAATCCTATAGAAAATGTACAGCTCAAGTTCCTAGGCGTTTGCTGGAAGTATCTCTCTGGGTCTATATTTTTGAAATGGCCACTGCAGGTGGATGTACGAAAGATACTGTGCTTGTTTTTCGTGATTCTTCATGACTTTTTTTTTTTTTGATTCTTCGTAACTTTCTCTCTATCCTTATCTCTCTTCTCTATTCTTGTCAAAAGTTCATAATTCTATTTTTATTCCTACTCTTTAGAGCCACACATTCAGGATCATCTTTGTCTACTCAACTATAAAGGCTTAAAATCTAATGAACGACTGACTGCACTTCATTCAATCGTTTTATGGAGCACCTACTACGGTACTGGGCGCTCAGAAATATTGGGATGAGGTATCAGTCTCTGCCCTCGAGGGGGCGCTCACCACCAGCCGAGTTGAAAGTATCTCCAAGTTGCCACACCCAAAACCCGGGAGAGCTAGGACATGGGTAAACCATGAAGACGTGATGCTAAGTGAAATAAGCCAGTCCCAGAAGGACAAATCCTGAATGATTCCTCTTACACGAGGTATCTAGGGTAGTCAGATTCATAGGGATGGAAAGTAGAATGGTGGTTGCCAGGTACCTTGTACCTTGCTTTATCTATCTTCATACAGACATCACATTGTAAATTGACTTGTCCATGGCCATAAGTTCTTGTCCATAAGATCAGCTCCAGAAGAGACCATGCTGCCATATTCCCAGCATTTAGATAGAGCCTGGCACATAGTAGGCACATTCAATAGATGATGGCTATTTGAATGAATGGATGAGACTGACTTCCTTATTTTCTAGCTATAAGGTCTTGGCTTGAAATGAGTAGCCCATATCACATTTGTGTAAGCCATGGAAGGCCGCTGGGGGCTTTGTCTGACAAAGTCCACCGTGAGTCCAAGTGAGGCACATTCTGGGCCTAAAGCAAGAGGTGAATGGACAGTGGCTCTGGTCAAGTCCTCGCAGGATTTTCCCTCAAAGAGAAAAATCACAATTTTAAAGGAGACCCATACCCTCTCTAGCACTCTCAAATGACATCCTACTTTTTCTCCCCAAATTCCTATTTACAAAATTCCGATTACCACAAGTGCAAGGATTATGGATCTAGGGTTTTCCCTCATTCTCATCCCCTACAAAACGAGACCATCTGCCTCTCCAGCTTTAAAAGGCCAGAAGAGATAAGAGGTTCTGGAGAGAAAGTAGCTTGCTTCCTTTGAGGAGTGTTGAAGACAATTCCAACCTAATATTTCAGAGTAGAAAGGGAGATGTGGATGAGTGACTTTTAGAGGGTAAAAATGAGCCAATTCATCTAGAACTGGCAGTCAAGTGACTGCTAACAAAGGCACTCCATAAGGAAGTGTTTCTGCAACTGGTGGGGATGTGTAGACTGAGGCTAAGGGAGAGGCTAATGCGAAGCTTTGATCGGAAGGAACGAACGGTGCTTTCGAAGTCAACATCACAGCTGAAAATGTAAGGAAGAGCCAGGGAACAACACCCAGGAGGCTCATTCCTCTGAGCTCTACAAAGATTCGGGGGACAGCTTGAGGCGTCTGTGCTTACAGCAAGGGCAGGGAAGAAGGGCAGACGCATTACTTGCTCATTTAAAGAGAAAAAGAGAGACCAAGGAGAGTAGATAAGCTTCAGTAGATGACCTTGGAGGTGCTTTCCAGCTAAGAATCTTCAAGAAGGGAGGTGGGATAAGAAGTACAGGTAAGTGATGACAAGGAAAGGGGTGGAGAACAAGGGTTTTTTTCTTGAACCTTTATTGTGGGCCAGACACCTTGCAAGGTGTTATGCAGATACATCTTATTTAACCCTAGTACCAACCTAATAGCTGGGTATTATTATTTCCACTCGGCAGATGAGGAAACTAATGTTCAGCTTGTGTAACTTGCCCAGGGCTGTGCAGCTGGCCAGTGGAGCAAGCAGGACCCAACACTGACTAATTCCCAAGGAACAGTCCCCCTCTGGCAGATGGAATGCAAATTGTGAAACTCCTTGCGTTTCTCGTTCTTAGCCTCATTCTGAGCCATCGACCTCTTTGAGGGCAGCAGTGTCTTCTGGGGGACCCGTGAACCTCCCCAAACTACTTTGCATGTGCATTTCTCTGAAGAGAAGATCCATAGCTTTTGTTCAGTTCTTTAAGTGTCTCTGCCCCCTCAAAAGACTTTGACTTTGTTTTAGGAGGTCCATGAACTCTTGTAACAGTGAGAGGAATGGGGGGGACAAAAACTCTTTTTCAAGAAACAAGTTTAGACTATGCAAATGACAAATGAGAAATGGGATGCCAGATACATCAAGAAGGTCCGCAAGGACAGCACATATGTAAATGTGATGAACATCCCCATCGTACCGGATGTTTTCACATTCATGGCCACCCAACATCTTTTTAACAACTTTCCGATATCCTGGGAGTTTCTCATGTTGTGAAATGCCTGTCTTTCCTATTGTCCCGTGCTACTATGGCACAGACATGTGACCAGCTCTGCACATCAGGTGTCCCTCTCCCAGACAGGGGCTCAGGGGGTACTGAACCAAGAAGGGAAGGAAGGGAACTTGCTTTGTCTTGAGGGTGGGGGGCAGCAAGGATGTTGAAAAGGCAGTCGATACGATATAGTGTTTGGGGCCCAGAAATGGCAGTGATGCCGACTGGGTCATGTTGGCCCCAGTTCTGTAGTGCAGTTTGACATTGCTTCTGGAAGCTGAGCCCCAGCTGGGTCCTCCAGCACCACTCCCCATGAAGCTGTTCAACATGTTTGCAATAAATTCATTTTCTGCTGAATCAGCTCAAGTCAGTGTCTACTTCTTAAAATTAAGACCCCTAAATGACGTACCTTCATTTATGGAGTATGAAGAAAACATTAAAATTACAAGGAGTCTGAGGCATGGACTCATACGTGCAAACAACTAAGCACCCATTCATAAGAGATCAAGGCCCATTTTAGAAAAAGAGTGTCAAGAAGAAAACGAATGTAATCTTTTTTTTCTTCTTCCAGATTTTATTTAATTTCTTGTTAGTTAACATACAGTGCAATATTGGTTTCAGGAGGAGAATCTGTGGTTCAACAATTACATACAACACCCAGTGCTCATCCTAACAGGTCCCGCCTTAATCCCCATCCCCCATCTAGCCCATCCCCCACCCCCTTCCCTCCAGCAACCCTTAGTTTGTTCTCTGTTGTTAGGAGTCTCTTATGGTTTGTTTCCCTCTCTCTCTTTTTCCCCCTCCCATATGTTCTTGTTCCTTAAATTCCACCTTTGAGTGAAATCACATGGTATTTGTCTTTCTCTGACTGACTTATTTCACTTAGCATAATACTCTCTGGCTCTACCTGTATCATTGCAAATGACAAGATTTCATTCTTTTTGGTGGCTGAGTAATATTCCATTGTATATATATATACCATGTCTTCTTTATCCATTCATTGGTCAATGGACAAAGAAATGCAATCTTGTTGCTCACAGTCCCACACTATGATTGATATATGTTATAGTTGTGTGTTTTAAAGGGGAATGGGCTGTTTTTTTAAGTCGAAATACTCTGCATCACGTCATCAGGGGAATATAAATGAAAACTATAATGAGATACTATTACACCCCTCTTAGAATGGCCAAAATCCAAACACTGACAACACCAAACACTGACAAAGATATGGAGAAACAGAAATGCTCATCCACTGCTGGTGGGAATGGGAAACAGTAACATCAGTTTGGAAGAGAGTTTGGCAGTTTCTTACAAAACTAAACATACCATAAGATGCAACAGTCCTATTCCTTGGTGTTTATCCTAAGGAATTTAAAGCTTATGTCCATTCAAAAACCTGCACAGAGATGTTTATAGCTTTATTAATCATTGCCAAAACTTGGAAGCTACCAAGATGTCCTTCAGAGGTGAATGGATAAATCAACTGCAATACGATGGAATACTATTCAGTAGTAAAAAGAAAAGAGCTATCAAGGACAAAAAGACATGGAGGAAACTTTAATGCATATTACTGAGTGAAAGAAGCTAATCTGAAAGACTACATACAATACAATTCCAGCTATAGCACATTCTGGAAAAGGCAAACCATGGAGACAGTAAAGAAATCAATGGTTGCCAGGGTTAGGGAGAGGAAAGAATGAATCTACAGAGCCCAGAGGATTTTCAGGTCAGTGAAATATACTCTGTATGGTATTATGATGATGGATACATGTCATTCTACTGTTGTCCAAACCCATAGGACGCACAACATCAGAAGTGAACCCTAAGGTAAATTATGGAATCTGGGTGATTACAGTGTGTTCATGTAGGTTTGTCCTTAGTGAAAAATGTACCATTCTGGTGGGGAATGTTGATAGTGGGGGAAGCTGTGCACATGTAGGGGCAGAGAGTATATGGGAAATCTCTGTCCCTTCCTCTCAATTTTGTGGTAAACCTAAAAGTGCTCTACCAAAAAAAAAAAAAAAAAATCATTAAAAAACAGCAAAAAAAAAAAAAAAAAAAAAAAAAAAAAAAAAAAAAAAAAAAGAATGAAAGAAAGAAAGAAAGAAAAATTATCCCATGACAAATGTAAGAATCATCATTAGAAAGACAGTAAAACTGATGGTTGTTTCTGGTAGTTGCTTTCTGTTAGGTTATGTATAGTTTCAAGCAATAATATATGTGGTCCTGAAAATAAAAAGACACAACTTTTTTAAGTCCATTTGGAACAATAGCACCAACAAGAGTCACTCTGAGTGGTGTCTTCATGCTTTTCAAAGTGCTTTCATATATATCATCCTATTTGATTTTAACAATAGCCACTGGCTGGCATAGCCTAAAACAGCCACAAAATTGCCACTGGAAGTGGATAGAAATGATGAAAGAGGAACTATTTTATAACTCAGCATTCTATTTTGGTCACAATAAAACAGAAGAAAACAGACTTAGGTCATTCTTCTAAAATTCCTGCCACGGTAGAAATAAAATTTTCAGAAATCAGGAAGAGGCCACTTTCCAAAAAGGAATCTTGAAGAATGATTGGAAAATATCAGAATGGCTAATTTCATTAGAGAAAGAGTAATAAATGGTAGGTATATTAGTCTTTAAAAATCACAAGAAAGCGTCTGAGTGGCTCAATAGGTTAAGCGTCTGACTCCTGGTTTCGGCTCAGGTCATGATCTCAAGGTCATGAGGTCAAGCCCCATGTTGGGCTCCGTGCTGAGAGCGGAGCCTGCTTGAGATTTTCTCTCATTCTCCCTCTGCCCCTGCCCACCCCCCACCCCAGTGCTCTCTGTCTCTAAAAAATAATAAATAAATAAATACACAAATACATATCACAGGAAATATAATCATTGACTAGTAATTAAGGACCAAATGAGAACTACATAATTTAAGTGGTTATATGTGATGTGAGAATGGGGGCAAACCCATCAATGAATACTACAGATCCACGGGCGTGTTACAGACCCTGTTATTGGTCCAAGTCATGGCTTACATTCTCTTCTGCACTGGCCCAGAAAGTGGCTGACTCACAGACTCAGAAGCTATGGTGGTGAGCTGGCGTCCTCCCACCCCCCACCCAGTCCATCACTGCCATGGACCAACCTTCACCCCAACCCCTAATTTAGCCCAAATATGCCTGGAGAGTGCTGGCTCTCCCCTCAGCCAAATATAGAAAAGATTCAGAGAATGACGGTCAGGTCAACCCTGGAAAAGCTGGACTTCCTCTAACTAATCCTCGTGCTTTAGGACCTAGGTCATGAGGGTGGAGCCCTTGTGAATGGGATTGGTTCCCTTAGAAAGAGACCCCGGAGAGCTCCCTCTCCCCATCTGCCATGTGAGGATAAAACCAGAAGATAGCCAGCTATGAACCATGAAGTGGTCTCTCACCAGACACCCCATCTGCCGGCACCTTGATCTTGGACTTCCAGCCTCCAGAACTGTGAGAAATAAATTTTTGTTGTTTAAATATCACCCAGTCTATGGTATTTTTATTATAGCAGCCTGAAAGCCCTAGGACACTCACCTTAGTCCCATCCTGTTGACCCCTCCTTTCCAACCCTAAAGCCACAATCCTGGCTCCTGACCTGATTATTGTAATGAGTTTCCCATTTCCACTCTTTCTCTTCTTTAAGATCAAAGACATGTCCACTGTTGCTTTCTTCCAGCATCATTCCCCTAGGCAGACTTAATTGTGCCTCATTTCTGTTCCCAAAACACCTTTAGGCACTTATGGCCCAGCACTGTGGTTATTTATGACACATCTGCCCCTCTCTTGAAGGCAAGACCGGTGACATCCATCTTTGTGTCCCTAAAGAATACACGGGCACAGTCATTCATGAAACTGGAAGTTGTGCAGCAAGGTGGTTGTGAAGGGAGTTTCGGAGTCTGACTGCCTGGATTCAAATCCCGACTCTGCTTTTTATTCATCTGTGACCTTAGGCTAGTCACCTCACCTTTTTAATCCTTCAATTCTCCATCTAAAAAACAAGGCAACCAAAGTCCTCACCTCATGGGGCTGTTGGCAGGATTGAGGAATAAATGCTAGCTACCAACATTAATAAATTCCTGCTGAACTAAACTGGCTCTATCCTGTACATCAGTGTCCAGTTACCCTCTTGACCTTGTCACTTTTGTCATATCGCTCCCCTGATCAAAATCCTCCAGGGGCTTGCTCAATTTGGATGAGGCCACAACTCCTTAGCTTCAGGACATATTGATTTATGGTTTAAATAAACATGTTTATTATTGTTTTAAAATTTTTTAGAAGAATTTATTTATTTAAGAGAGAGAGCAGGAGTGGGGTGTGGGGGGAGGCAGAGGGAGAAGCAGACTACCCACTGGGCAGGGAGCCTTACACAGGGCTTGATCCCAGGATCCCGGGATTATGACCTGAACTGAAGGCAGACACTTAACCAACTGAGCCACCCAGGCACCTCTGTTTAAATGTTTTTTTTAAGCACTGTTTTTACAAAGCTTGTTTCATAATTAGGAGTTGATCACAAGTAAATCACCCTATCAGAATTAAACTTTCAGGGCAGCATTCTGAGAACCTACCTGTAACTCAGTGGTTCCCACCCCTGGGTGCATATTAAAATTGCCTGGGGAGGTTTTTAAAGCATACCAAAGCATATCCAACCCCCAGAAATTCCAGTCTAATTGGTCTGGGGTGTGGCTGGACACTGGGATTTTCTTTCAAGCTCCCAACTGAGTCTAATATGTGGCCAGTGTTGAGTGGCACCCTTGTCACGTGTGCTTTGTCATACCTGGGAGAACCTTCGTGCCAACTCACCTGCAACCACACGGTTCTGTGGTTCTTGCTTTTCAGCCTGCTCTTCCTGTTCCCGGTTTGCCTGGTATAGGCCCCAGGCTCACCAGTTCCTGCCCTGAAGGACTCATAAAGATGTACCGTCTGAGGCAAACAAGCCTTGTCTTCAAATCAGGCCACAAACACATCTTGACTCACCCTCGTAACTTCCTGGACCCTTGATCCAGTTTGCCCTTTCCTGATAACATCCTGGCTGGAGAGCCAGTTTCTGACCTGCAGTGTCGGCTGGGGCTGGAATCTCATGTTCTCTGGGCTCCTCCCTGGTCTCAAACTAGCAGGAGTTGATTACTTCTTTGGCTCGTAGGACTTGGTCTCCTGATTTTCACCTTGATAGCCCCTCGCCTTCTGAGCTTTAATAATCTTTAGCTCCCATCTTGCAGTTCTAAACCCAGCCCAGCCCCCAGTCCCAGCCATCAGTGCATTTGGGGTGACCAGATTCCACTTGCTTTCCTGATAGAGAACTGGGTGGTGAGCTGAACTTTGAACAACCAGAAAGAGAGAGGTCTGGAATAAGTTAATCCCGAGAAAGGGAGGGGAGTAGTTTTCTCTGTGTGTTAGGAACCTGAGGGTAACACATAGGATATTCCAGGGGACTGTGCAAAAATCACAATCCTTGGGGCACCTGCGTGGCTCAGTCTGTTAAGTGTCTGCCTTTGGCTCAGGTCATGATCCCAGGGTCCTGGGATCAAGCCCTGCATTGGGAATCCCTTCTCAGTGGGGAGTCGGCTTCTCCCTCTGCCCCTGGCTTGTGCTCTCTCTCTCTCTCTCTCTCACTCTCTCTCTTTTTCAAATAAATAAATAAAATCTTTGAAAAAACAAAACGAAAAACAAAAGTCATAATCCTTTCCATCTAAGTAGCATGCTTTCCACTCCTTATATATTCCCTCCTCCAGTTTCGCTTTCCTCCCTTTTAGCACACAAAACACATGGGGCCTAAGTAGGAAATCCAAATTTCTTTTACAGTGGAGAGCAAAATGAGATTTCAGAATCCAGTCGACCCACTGCAGAGTGGTAAAGAAAGTGACAGGTGACCAGGATTCAACATTTACACAGGTCCTTCATGGAATGTTTGTATCGTTAATCTAGAAGGGCACGGCTCTTTATTTAAAGCACCTGCAGTAGACTTGAGATTGTCATCTCTTCCCCCCTTGCCTTGGGTCATGCAGGCCCAAGCCACAAATCCCATTTTAGGAGAAGGGGTGCTGCATCTCACATCTGCCAATTCTGGCACCTACATTCCTTCTGGAGTTGTCAGCTTAGGGCAACTTAGCTCACAAATGTATTGGGGATGATGTCACAAGGGGTTCTTTAACTTAAAACTCAACAGGCAACTGAAAGATTTATTAAGAATAAGGGAATCCACACTGGGAATGAGAACTGTGTATGATTTACCCTAAAGCTAGCTGAAATATAACTATTTAAATTATAACTATAAAGAATATGGAGTAATGTTTTGATATTAATTGATTAATTTGATATTAATTTGATATTAATTCCTTCTCTACATTTTGGTTAAAGCTCAGACAAATTTCTTCACAGTCTCTTATTTTTTTATGGTTTTTATGGTTCACTTCATTATCGGCATCCCATACTAGCCTGTAATGAAAAAAGTCATTTCCTTCCATTATGACCCTTACGACCAATTCCAGAAAACCCACATTCATGGTTGGCAATTGCTCAGCCTTCAGACAGTATTAAAACATTTTATCTGATTATTTTTTTACATCATCAGGCAAATCTACAAGAGAGGGTCTGAAGGATGATCGCATCAATTGTTTGTCTCTTCTATGAAAGAAACAATGCCTCCAAGTCTGAGGACAGGAGCATGTGAATGAAGACCAACTTGAATTTTATGCAAAATGTATCCCAAGCAGCTGCATGAAGTGACCTGATGGGCAGGGTCCATTGGTATCGTTTGCTTGCACCTTGGATGACATCTATCAAAATTCTGTTTTAACCTTCTCATCTTAACACTGGCTAATCAAGAAATCTGGTCATACCTTAAAATGGTTCCAATTTCATTATAGTACAGTGAAGTTTGCCTTCTTATTTTTTTCTTTTAGAAATAGAAAGACAGAGAGCGTGAGTAGGGGGGAGGGGTGGAGAGAGAGGGAGAGAGAATCCTAAGCAGGCTCCATGCCCAGCGTGGAGTCCAACACGGGCTTGATCTCACGACCCTGAGATCACGACCTGACCTGAAATCAAGAGTCGTATGCTTAACTGACTGAGCCACACAGACGCCCCTGTTTTCTTATTTTTACAGCACTTTTTGGTCATTAAAATATGTAATTCAAAAATATTAAATACTTAAATGTTACAAAAGCAAAAAAGTCAGAAAAAAATTATTGATTACAGAAAATTGGAAAAATATGAAAAGCATAATAAATAATTAAAATTAGCCATAATCCTCTTGAGAACTAAAAACTAACATTGTGGAATATTTCTTGTTTTTCTTTTCATTTTAATGTATAGGGTATGTATGTGGGTATAAATGCATATTTTATGTAAAAATGGGATCAGACTGTAAACTGCTTTTAAAAATTATTGTTAGAATATATCTTTCCATGCCACTCAATATTCTCCAAAAACATGAATTTTAATGATTACATGTAATGACTACATCCCATTGTAAAAAACATATCACAGTTTATCTATTTCCCTATTGTTGAAAGTTTAAACTATTATCAGTTTTTGAATATTATGAATAAAACTCAACTGATTATCCATAATCATAAACATTTATTTATGACCTCCTCTAATTACTCCCTTAAGATTAACTTCCTAGAAGTAGGAGGCATAAACATGCTTAAGACTCTTAAAATTCACTCCAAGTTGCTCTCCAGAAAAGTTGCACCAAGGTATAGTTCCCACCAGAAATATCTGAAAGCGCTGTTTTCACGGGACCTTTCGTGCCCCTTCACCCCAGTCTCGTGGTTTTAGCCCTGAAATTTAGCGCTGAAAGTTCCACATTCCAGGAAACCCCTCCAGAGATGCCTGTTTTCAGATGGGTGTGGAAGCCTGGGGGCAAGTTACAAAATGCATACAGTTGCTAACACGTAGGGGCTGAAAACACTGCTTTTAGTATCAAATGGCTATGGCATAGATTAGCCATCCTCCACGGTCACCAACTGCGGATGTTGGCTGCCATGACTTCCAGTTCCTTGCGATCAACAGCATGATTCAGTTTAAGTGTGTAACTCAGAGCACCTTGTAACCAGGAGGCTTAACAGTCTGCCTTTGTCTCTGTGGATTCACTGCTGTGCTCTGTTTGCATTGAGAATTTGTATGGAGTGCTAGTTTAATTTTTAACATCGTGAATATTGTGATCATGTTTTCTAAGAATTCAGATGGTAATACCAACACCAGCATGACCCAGACGTCACTGAAAATGAAGGCTAAACAACTGTGTCATTTTACTGACAGACAAAAGGACACGGGGACGTGATTGGGGAGGTAAGTAACCAGAACAGAGCACACTATGCTGGGGCAGAAAACAATTTGGGGTCAGGCATGGGGGAGACAATGTAAAAGTATGAGTCTCAAAAATCCTGGGATAAGACGGGCACATTCTTCTAAATCAAACAAAAGTTTGCTCTTTTGCTTGTTTGTTGCTCCAAAAGGCATCAATGCTTAGTGGAAAGGAGTGGCTGTTGAATTTGTGTGAACATACCACACTAAGGAGCACACATTTTCATATCGTTCCTTTGATTGTGTCTATGTCTCAGGGAAGTCACATTTCCTAATTCGGAGGTTAAAATAAAACTAAAGTGTCTTGAGGCACCTGGCTGGCTCAGTCAGGGGAGCATGTGACTCTTGATCTTGGGGTTGGTTGTGAGTTCGAGCCCCACGTTGGGTGTAGATCTTACCTTAAATTAAATTAAATTAATTAATTATTTAATTTAAAAAATAAAGTGTCCCGTGGGAGAACAGGGGAATGAAAGAGGAAATTTTGATAACAGATGTATTGGGCTCTTGCAATGTAGAGCTGATCCTGGCAGAGCTGACCAACCATTATGTTTTCTATAGTGTATCAAGTGATGAGTTAAATCACGGCAACAATAGTGATAATAAAGGGGACCAGGATATGCCCCCCAACATATGTCATCTTGGCATATCATTTTGAGCTGAAGTCACTTGGGAAACAGTGGAGAGAAAAAATGCTCTCTGCCTTCCCACCTGCCTCAAAGCACTGTATAAATTTTCGCTGGAGAAAGGCCCCCCCCCCGCAGCTCCCCCTTTGCTCAAGGAAGAAAGAGCACTTGTACAATCAGAAATAGGGAGTTGACACTGAGATGGGTTTGCATAAACAGACCTTACTAAAATAGCCATTATCTTCCATTAGTTTCCCCATATATTTCCTAGCCACTTCCCTGTGATTTATCATCCCTTGAAACCTAAGCCTCCTTTCCTTTGTCAAAATGGTACATAAGCCCCCAAGTCTAACTGCTTCTTTGAGTCTCACTTCTTTTCTGTGAACCCCTGTGCACATAAATATTAAATAAAAATTGCAACTTTTCTCCTGTTAATTGGTCTTTTGTCAGTTTAATTCATAGGCCCCAGCTGCTGAACTAAGAGGATATAGGAAAACTTTTTCCTCCCTGACCAAAAAATGTTCTACTTCTTAAGTATGTTGATAAGAAAAAATGGAATTCCAAGTCATCTTACCGATTTTTGTGAAGACTTTAATGAAACTATAGAAAACATAAAACAAAAGACTGTTAATATATTATCCAACTACAAACTGGACCATGTTTATCTATCTGCATATTTGTCAGACAGTCCAAAATGTAAATTTAGGCCAATTCCATTCAGTCTATACATTTCTTACCAGACAATGAGAAAAGATCTTTCCTGCTAAATGTTTTGCATACTGGCTGCACCACATTGCTAAAGAAGAATGTGATTTGCTCACCTATGAAACTGAGATTTTCATTAGAAAAGCTTAGGTCATTTTTCAGTCTCCTGAAAACTGCAGAATAACTTAATGAGATATTTGACTTTATAAAAAGGGAAGGAGTTAGCCTTCTGAGACATGGGCCTATAGAATGGCTTGCTTTGGAGTGTTCACAAATGATGAGCATTTTATTATTTTTTTTCTAAGATTTTATTTATTTATTTGAGAGAGTGAGAGAGCCTGAGAGAGAGCACAAGCAGGGAAGAGGGAGAGAGAGAGAGGCAGGCTCCCTGCTGAGCAGGGACCTGGGCTGGGGCTCGATCCCAGGACCCCGGGATTATGACCTGAGCTGAAGGCAGACACTTAACCGACTGAGCCACCCAGGCGCCCCATGAATGATGAGCATTTTAGACATGAATGGTAAATTAGATGAATGTATAGCTGCGAATTACATTATTGACAAACAGCTGTTCTGCCAAAACAAGCCTGTGGATGCAAAGTGGATGAACATTTTTGGAGAGCTGGATACAAATTCCTACATGTCTAAAATTCTTATTACCAGTAAGTAAAATCCTAAGTATTCCATGCTGAAATGCTTTGTTGAGAGGGTAGTAGCTTTTCTCCATCACATTGGGCTGACACCACGAATTAGTGTAATGTGGGCTTGATAATAGCAGCTCTGTAAATCAAACTGGTTTTTATTTTGAGTGTATTCATTCTATCACTGCATAAAAGAAAAGGAGCCTCTAAGTTATTGTAAAAGGAAACGGTAAAAATATCCAATGGTATTATGGGAGAGAAAGAAACATCTTTGTTCTTTTTTATTAAATATGGGTTAAGATTTGTTTAATTAGTCCTATTGTATTTACACTCCCCTTTTGAAAAGTATTACGTTTGTGTATCTTAAGCATACACAATAATATAGCCTACGAAATGTAAATAGCCAATAAAGAGTTAGAAAAAGCTAAAGTAAGTTGCTGTATCAGAGAAACAAAAGAAACATGATACAAATACCATATTTTGGGGGGCCTCCGTCTGGCTCAGTCACTGGAGCAGGCGACTCTTGGTAACGGGGTTGTGGGTTCAAGCCCCGTGTTGGGTGTAGAGCTTACTCAAAAATAAAAAATGTTTAGGGGAGCCTGGGTGGCTCAGTGGTTTGAGCGCCTGACTCTTGATTTCACTCTGGTGAACTCAGGGTCCTTGGGTCATGCCTCACGCTCAGCAGGGAGTCTGCTTCTCTCCTTCTTTTTCTCTCTCCTTGTGCCCCTCCCCCCATTCATGCACACCATACATGCTTTCTCTCTCTAAAATAAATAATCTTTAAAAATCATATTTTTCTTGCACACCATTTTTTATTTAGTCTTGTTATTAATTATACAAGTTGCCCTTGCTCACTACTCTCATAGTGGTTTTATTTAAATAGCACTTATGTAACAGATAAGTAAACAATACAGAATGATATATAGTTTAGATTAACACCTATTTTTCATATTTTTATGTTAAAATAACAACACATATGTCGTGTTATTTATTATATATTCTACTATTATTAATTTTTTTCTGGTATGATTGTGTCCTGTGTTGGCCTTCTAAAAAGATGGTCACTTTATCAGCTTTATGTCACCAAAAACTAGGCATTAACTTTTTGTTAGAAGCTTGCCAATTTGTTAGAAAGAAAAATGTCATGTCTTTGTCAAATGTGCATTTCTTTAATATGAAGGAGACTGAACAGTTTTCACAAGTTCATTACTTACATTTTTTCCTTTGGGAACTGCCGTTTCTCACTTTTGTCAAAATTTCTATCGGACCTCAATTTAAAAGAAGTGTCTATTGGTCTCTTTCTGTCTTTTCTCTTTTAGATTTATAAAACTTCTTTAGAACTATAATTCTACTTCTACCAGAATTGCCACACTTCCCAATTTGTGGCTTGGTCTTTCCATTTTTTGGTGACGTTTGGGGGCATTCTTCAGAAATCTTCCTTTCTTGCACTACTGGTTTTTATTTTTTTCTTAAAGAAGCATGTCTGTTGAGGGCGAAGGGTTAGGGTTCTGGCGTGGCACAGACCCACGTTTGAGTCCTGCCTGCACCTAGAAAGACCTGGAACAAGTTTCTTGTTACTTGTACTATTCCTGAGGACTTCTTTCTTTGCTTGAGATCAGCTAACTACTCACTTTCAGTTTTCTCTACTTTTTCGTGTTTTTACATGTAAGTGTTTGATGTGTCTGGAATTTATATTGGTGACTGACGGCTACATCGTTCTACATTTTGAAGGAGGTTTTGCAGCTGTCCCCACTCTGTTCTGGGGCTTGTTCAACTGCCCCTGAGTCAGACTGTGGCATTGGGCGGGTTTTATAGCTCCTGGCTTTCTAGTGGGTAAAGCTTCCAGATTGGGTCCCAGCTGAAAAAAGTCTCCCTGGGTGACACAGAAAAATGAACTCCATGATACTTCCTATTACAGAGCCCCCAGGCTACAGCTGTCTTGGGTTTCTCTTTAACCGCTTCGTGCCCTGTGCCTGGAGATGAAAACCACACGTGGCCTCCATCCCAGCCTGGGACGTTTCCCCTGCTCTTGTCTTCCCCCCAGTATCAGGATTTGGGTGCTCCACCCTCGTGCTTCCTGCCGGGGTGACACCTCCGAGATCTGAATCTGGGGTGACTCAGAATGGTCCTCTCTCCCCAGCGACACTTAGGTCTCCACCCCACCCACGTGCAGCTGCACTATGTGACAACCTCCCTGGGAAAACAGGATCTTAATTGCCTGGCCCAGTATCAGAGGTGGAAACCTATGGATAATTCCTTCCATTGTAACAGTGTATTTATCTCCAAATAAATTATAACCTTCTGGAAATGTAGAGCCTCTCATACTCATTTTTTGCTTCCTTATCAGGCAAATACTTGATTATACATACAATCAAATATGGGTGAGATTGAATTATATTTGATGAAAAAATAGCAATAATAAGGTTCATCCTAAGGTATGTTCCTAGGAGATGAATTTTTTTCCAGCTCTATCCAGGATTTCCCAGAGGAGGTTTTTGTTCCTTCTCCAGGTAGCCCTCTTTGTGAAAAAAAGTCAGTTGCTTCCCTTACAAGAAGAGCCCTGGGCCAAATAGTTTACCTCCAGCTTGCCCTAAGCTTTCTTCTGCGGTTTCAAAAAACCCCTTTAAATTCTAAATGGGATTTGTCAATGAGCTGTGGAAACCTCTGCGTTTAAGGGAGCAGACCACTGCAACCGTAGATCTGACTCATCTAATCCCTTAGGCGGTACAGTGGGTCCCCCAAGCAGTCTGTGCGTTTGTACTGCAGCCTATGAATATTTTATAGATGTCCTTTTGTGCTTACTTACGGGGCCTGAGCTGTACAATCTGCCTTGAATAATATCAAAAGAATACCCTCTCCTGACCTCTGTCCCTAAATGATTTATGGAGATGAACTAGGCATGTCGGAGATTCATTATTGATGTCATTAAGAGATGCTTTCAACAAAGGGGGAAGGGAGTTTATGTTTATACACAGAGCAAACACTTGGGGGGAGGTTAGTGTGAAATGTGTGTGTTTTGGAAGGGCGTTTACTTCTGGATCTAAAGAGATTGGGAGGAATTGAAATTTCCTCAATAAAAAGGGCCAAGGGATGTTCTAAAGATCTTCCGCCCCCAGGTTTACTTATTCCTGGAATTTCTTGTCACTCTAGAATATCAGTCAAAATAATTCACTTAACAGCCTTTCTCTTGTCTTGTGAATTTTCCACCTCTGTGCCTTTTAATTGGAACAATTCAGTCCCCTAGTGTATGTCACATTGGCTGTGTGCTCCTTGCTTTGAGCAACACCCAGGATGAGAAGACATCATTCCTGCTCCCAAGTTCTCCATCTAGTTGGAGAAGGCAAGACCTATATCCATTACTGACATCGGCTTGTAACCTGACGCTAATATAGTAAAGTGCTAGAAAAGTTTCCAGAAGGGAAATAGTAATGCATGTTAGGATTTAGTGAAGGATGACGTTACAGAGAAAATGGGACTTGAATGGTTAGGTTTCACCTGGCAGAGGGAGAGCATCCTTGCGTGAGAGTGACCAAAGCAAGCAGGATGGATAATAGAGACTGTACCAACTGGGGAGAGAGCAGTAAGTGGGGAGAGGGGATGAAGAATGCCACCTTCCACAGAAAAGTAAAACCCAGGGCTGTGAGGCTGGCATGAAGAGAGAACTCTCCTGGAGCAGACCCCAGTGATCTCAAATCTGTACACTTCTGATTTGACTCTTGCGGTCTTTTCCCAATCCCCATTGCTCTTACCACATTGGCCTCAGAGGTAGACTTCTTCCCTTTTAAAGATCTGTCAAAAAGCCCCTTCTTTTGCTTCCCCTTAGCATAGGTCAAATAAACATAAGTCTAAGAAAGTTTTCTAAATCCAAAGAGAGAATAGAAAGGAAACCAATACACAAATAATTGAGTTTACAAGGTACCTTGTTCTCTGGGTTCCTACACCCTATCTCATTCCAAATGAGGTCCCAGGGAAAGAGGGCCTTGCCTGGGGCCACCCTACCTAGCACATTTCAGAGGGCACTTTTTTTAAAAAAATATTTTATTTATTTATTTGTCAGAGAGAGAGAGCACAAAGCAGGGGGAGCAGCAGGCAGAGGGAGAAGCAGACTCCCCACTGAGCAGGGAGCCCGACGTGGGACTGGATCCCAGGACTCTGGGATCATGACCTGAGCCGAAGGCAGACGCTTAACTGGCTGAGCCACCCAGGCGTCCCTCAGAGGACATTTTTAACCTTCAACGCTCAAGAGGACTCTTCTAATCATCTAAATCTCTCAAAATCCAAGCCAGTTCCATTCAACCTCCTAAGTCCCAAGGTTGTGGCTTTACCCTCTTTGGAGAAATCCAATTCTGTGACCCAAAGAGACCCCCAAACACAAGATGGAGGGATACGTTCTGTATGTTTTGGGGAGGGGTCGTACAGAGGCTTTGAAAGTAAGAACTGTCCAAGGCCTAGAATAGGAGGGTGGTAATAGGGAAAGAACAAACAGGGACCAGAAACATGGCTTTTGATGTTAAGGAACCCACATAAACTTCTTGCAAGTTATGTCCTTGTGATACTCTTCAATGCAGACCCATGTTTCTTTCCTTTATCTTCTTTCTTTCGTGCCTCTTTTTTCTACCTCTGAGCTTCCTGTTCCATCTCTTGGCTCTTCCTGCCACACCCCCTACCCCAACCCCCGGAACTGGCTGGAGTACCCTTAGCTTTGCCTTCTCTGTGGTCCCCCAGGCCCAGCATATAGCATACTGAACCTGCTCCCTTTTGAGGACACTGTCTTTAAAGGGGATTCCCACATGGCACTGAGAAACAAGCAAAGAGGCAATAAAAGAACTTGAAGAAGTTACAAATTTTCCAGAAATCTAAGCAAAACTTTTAGTTTTTAAGAACAGCTACCACGTCTTTCTTATCTTTGTATGTCAGGCACCTAACACAGCAGTGCCAAGCACATCGTGGGAAGTTTGTTGACTAGGATAATAGATAACTAAAACGAGGAGAACACAGTGATGTAATAGAAAGTGAGGGAATCAAAATCTTCAAGAAGAGGGATGGTGAATAACATGAAATATCACAGGGAAATCAAGTAAAATGAGGACTGAAAGATAACCTACTAGATTTGCAATCGGAAAGTTAATAGTACACTTTGCCATGACAGTTTTATTAGAAGGTTGAGGGTGGGTGAAAGCATGATTAAATTAATAGCTGGTTGACTAATGACCGGTGAGGAAGGGAAAACAGTGAGAGTGGATTATTATTTGGGGGGAGCTTGGCTATGAGGCAGGGAGACTGGTGACTACAGGTCTACTACAGGTAGACTAAGAATTGATAGAAAGTTGTCCTTGTTTTTTATCCTTAACTTTTTTGTTTTGATTTTCACATGAAAGATTCTCAGCTATGGGGAAGGGGCTAATGGAGAAGGAAAGGTTGATCTGGTTAGACAGGGAATGACTAACAGAACAAATTTGCCATGGAGATAGGATGAAAGATCATGGGACAGAAGCCTTAGCCTCGAGGCACACACCTACCTCTGCAACTGGAGGGGAAAGTTGGTGCTAATACAGTCATAGATGAAGTTGTGGGCATAGGAAATTTAGGGAATTTTCATCTGAGAGCCTTGATTTTTTATAGCAATGTAGGAGTGGCATGATTTGGGAATGGCCCTGCTGGGGAGTGGCCATGTTGGGTTGGGGGCTTCAAGAGAACAATGAAGATGGTAAAGTCCTCTGGAGGAAAAGGAGAGGGGGCTGAGCAGGAAAAAGAGTGTCAAGTGCTACTAAGGGCCACAGAGATCAAAGACCACAGATTTGTGAGGGCACGGCTGTGCATGGATGCAGGACTTCTCAGCAGGGTTCCTGGGCAGATGAGATAGGGGGAACTGATTACATAAGTTTAGGGATTCACAAGTCATGAGTGGTGTTGATGATACAGTCAAGAGGGAGGTTTAGGCTAGGGTTGTAAGAAAAGGAACCCCCGAAGGAGTTTGAGTATGAAAACAGGGGTAAGTTTAGGAACGGGAGGCTTAAGAACAGTGTCCTTGGTCCTTGGGAATAGGAGAGTGAGTCAGGCTGGATGAGGTTGAGGTTATGGATGGGAGGTATTGAATTTCATAGGCGGTGCCGTCTTAGATCATGGCAAGATCCAGGTGTGGTCTTGTTAGTGGGTGGTTGATGGGGAGTGTCAATAAACACTGACAGACCCAGCAGAACACCAGATACCACACCAAGAGATAGGGCGGGGGAGTGGTCCTGGTTTGGCAGTCTAGGCAGTGGCACACAGTGGTTGGGAACACCCAGGATTCACATTCAGGAACTTCTTACTCAGGCCACTGTGCAAGTTAATTTGCCTTACTACGACTCAGTTGCCCATTTGCCAAAGGCTAGCATCACAGTACCAACTTCACAGGAGTGTTGTGAAAGGTAAATGAGATCACATGGGGGGAGTGCTGAGCACAATGCCTGGCACATAAAAAGCACTCCATTAATAACAGGTATGACATGATGACTGCTGTCATTGAGACCGAGGCTCCCACTAAGGATTCACATGGTAGAAAAGGTAGCACTAACATGAAAAATACATGAAAGGACACATGGGGATGGTTTCTTTGTGACAACAGCCTAGGCTTTTTGAATCAAACAAATTTGTGTTTGCATTCCAACCCTGCCACTTACTAGCTATGTGACTTGACGCAAGTCATCTAATCCGAGGTTAATCATGATGCTGTGTTGCTAATATCTTCATTCCCCAAAATGTATTAGGTGCCTGTCTACTACGTTCCAGGCATTGTCCTAGGTGTTGGAGACAAACAAACTTGCCAAAGATGCTCTCCTTGTGCTCTCAGCATAGCTTGGGTGATTCTAATTGGGAAAACTAAGTTCTGGCAAAGCTATGTCTGAGACAATAAGCCTGAGACCTGAGTCTAGGTCAATTCTGATTTATGCTGGAAAGAAATCTCCTGCCTCGATGTAGCCATTAGCTCACTCCCTCCTTTTTAAAGGCAAAAATAGAACTTGGTACACAGTTCCCACTTTTTTTACAGTAGTGGAGTTTTAGAAACTATTTTGGAAAGTGGAATGGTGAAAATTGGATGTTTTCGAATTCCCATGGGCTGAGCAATCTGCATATAGATGTTTCCCATCGTGAAAGACTGTGGAGTGGGAGTGAGAGGTCAGAACACAGTAGCAGCCCAGTGGCTCCTTCAGTAATTTGCTTGGGTCCTCAGTATCCCCATCTGTAATGTAGGGATAATAACAGTAAGTACTTCATAGAGTTAGTGTGAGTGTTAAGTGATTTAATTGGTGTAAAATGCTTAGGACAGTGTCTGGCACATAGTGAGTATTCAAAGTCTGTTAGCTATTATTACTTTGTAAGTGATGATCTTACAAAGACAAGGCAAAATGTACTCCTCAGCCTAGGTATGGACCACCAGAAACTGTTGAATGACTGGATCAAAACAAGATGTCAACTAGAAATCAGGTTTAGAATGAGTAGATTTGCAACATGTCAGGGGGAAAAAATCAGAAACTTAATGACACAGTTAAAATTCAACATTAAACAGACCTATCACAATGCCATGAAATTTACTATCTGCACCGTCAATATTGGTTAATTTCTTCCTTGCTTTACAAAACAAAGGTCCAAGGAAGTGCTTTCTTTACTAAATTCTTTTTCTCTCCTTCCTCTGAAGAGTTGAAGAGTGAGACAGTGACTTGCCTTGTCTCCTGTTGGAGCTTGAGCCACACTCCCTGCGAGGTGACGTGGTGACGTGATGAAGCAGGGCTCCAGTTTCACCTGGTGTGAGCGCCCCCAAGCCTCCAGGCTGCAGGTTGTAACTTGCTTCTCGGTCCTTTCTCTCAGGCCTATCTCAGGAACACTTTCCACGGGAAGATAAAGACATTTCTCAGGCTCTCTGCTCTAAGAATCCTCCTTCCTCGTCTCTATTGCAGAAGTCAGAAGAGAGAAGTTAGTGTGAATCGAAGTCAGAAGGGAAAATGGCTCATGAGGGGTTTTCTCTACAATCTCTTGGGAAGCTACTATCATTTTCTTCCAATCAAATGTTTCCAGGACAATTTGTATGATTTTGGAACTTTAGAGAAAATCCTCACCTCTTCCCTATTACTCTCTCCCCCCACCCCCACTTCAACTCCTTAGGGGCTTTTTTTCTCTCTGAAATTTGAGCTTAAATTTAAACACAATGTTCCCACAGAAACTGTGCAGCCTTCTCTTTTTCTGCCTGTCTGACCTCTGTTTAAAAAGCTAGATTCAAGCTATCATCACAACATGCCTTTTAAAACCAACATTTGCCAGGTTATAAAAGAGATATAAAAGGAAGAATGTCTGCCCAGGAACTCTGACACATTGCAAACCCTTACTTGTTATAATCTGAAAGTGGTAAGATGGTTATTAGGAAGTGTTTAAGACCAGAGTACCTAGCTCTGGTAAAGGGGACATGACAAAAATTTTTTCAATGCTAAATAAAAGCAAAAGGACAGTAGTGGGGTTCTTCATCAAGAAAACAATTTCAATATAACAATATATCCTTTGTAACCTTTTTCTTTTCTTAAAAGAACGATAGGGACTGTAGATAGCAATTTTGTGCATTAGTTTTTAAGAAATTTACCTAGTAAAATTAAAAAGCTGGCAATCCTAAGTTGGTTCTCTTTATTTTATTTGTTTACTTTATTGGCTGTGAAAATCAAGACTTACTGTATTAATATCTACTGCTTCTGCAGCTGAGAAAGCCCTCTGAAACCTCAGAGAAAGTGCCCCTATGAAATAAATTCCCTTCTTTTATTTATTTATTTTTATTTCTTTTTTTAAAAAAGATTTTATTTATTTGAGAGAGAGAGAGAGCATGGGTGGAGGGAGGGGAGAAGGAGAAGGGGAGGGAGAGAGAATCTGAAGCAGACTCCATGCTAAGCATGGAGCCCAACTCGGGGCTCCACCTCACGACCCTGAGATCATGACATGAATGAAATCAGGGTCATTCGCTTAACTGACTGAGCCACCCAGGTGCCCCAATTCCCTTCTTTTAAAGAGGGCATTCTGGCATACCTTTTTCTATTTTTAACTTTTTTTTTTAAGATTTTATTTATTTATTTGACAGAGAGAGACACAGCCAGCGAGAGAGGGAACACAAGCAGGGGGAGTGGGAGAGGAAGAAGCAGGCTCATAGCGGAGGAGCTTGATGTGGGGCTCGATCCCATAATGCCGGGATCACGCCCTGAGCCGAAGGCAGATGCTTAACGACTGAGCCACCCTGGAGCCCCTATTTTTAACCTTTTTTAAAAAAAAAAAAAAAGCTGTGGTGATACATATATATAACATAAATTTATCATTTAAACTACTTTTAAGTGTACAGTGGCATTAAGTACATTCACATTGTTGTGCAACCATCACCACTATCCATCTCCAGAACTTTTTTATCTTCCCAAACAGAAATTCTGTACCCATTAAACACGAACTCCCCATTTCCCCTCCTCTCATCCCTGGCAACCACCATTCTACTTTGTGTCAATTTCATTATTCTAGGTATCTCATAGAGTTTTTTTGCGTGGTGTCTGGCTTATTTCAATGAGCACACCGTCTTCAAAGTTCATCTACATGTGGTATGAGAATTATATTGCTCTTAAAGGTGTTTTTAACCTTTTTGACAATTCTACCTGTTTCAAAGCTCTTTCAACCAGTTGGATGGTTGGTAAAAGGGCAAGTCTTGCTGGCTTTCTGTATGGACTCATCTGTAAAATAGTTCTGAGTTTTGTACAATCATTTAAATATAACCAAGTAGGCATCACAAACCTATGGGATCCAGGCACACCAATGGTAAAGCAGGGTGGAGGGGGGCAATGGCCAAACGGAGAACCTTGCCTCCCATGAAGGTGGCCACTGTAACCCAGTTCCAACCCATTATTCCTAATAGGTAATGTAGACCCAGAATTGAACGGACAAGTCTCCTAATTTTCATGCATTGGCCAGTACTGTTGTGCCAAATGGAACATATTTGCAAGCCAGATCTGGTCCACAGGCCACCAATTCACAGTCTCTGCTTGGGCTAATAAAGAGCTAATTTTAGTGCGGCTTCATGCAAGCATGCATGCATTCATTCACGCAATAGGTGTTTACTGGGTCTCTACTACAGACTAGGCTACACATACAAGATATGGTTTAAAAAAACACATGATAGGAGAGCAAATAATGGCAGAAATGCTATAATAAAGGGAAGATAATTATGACTTAGAGTTATTGAGCACTTCCTAAGTACCAGAGAATTTTTAAGAACTTTACACGTATTAACTCATTTAAGCCTTGAAACAATCCTACGAAAAAGGCATAAAGTGTTTCCATTTTGATTATGAAAAGACAAGCCTTAAGCGGTCAAATCACTGGTCCATGGTCACACCGCTGGAAAGCGCAGACGTGGGATTTGAATTCACATTGGCTCAGAAGCCCAAGGTCTTGACTGGAAGGGGTTCAAAGGGCGGGGTCGTATAGGGTTAACCTGTGGATCTATGAAGACTTCCAGAAGAGGTTAACCTTTGCCTTGTCTTTAAGGATGATTTCGGCAAACAAGGCCAGGAGCTCAATCCAGGCCAAGGAAGTTGAGCCAGAGATCATACTTTAAGGTTGGCAGGAAATGAGTCTGAAGAGGTCGCTCTCAGGGTCTACAATGCCATCTAGTCAACTCTTTGTTTTCAGGTGCGATATCAGCTTATTCAAGGCTTATTTTTTATTACTAACTGTGAGAGCAGAATGGTGTAGAAGAAGAGTGGCATTTACACGTTCCAGGCAGCGAAGCACGCCTGACTGCTCCCGCCAGAGTCCCTCCGCCTCTCTCCTGCCCTCGACCACCTTCAGGAACTACAAGTCCCGTCATGCAACGAGGACGCGCCGGGAGCCCGGCGACCTGCCCC
>NC_048222.1:80343527-80414394 GCF_002007445.2 Ailuropoda melanoleuca | reverse complement strand
CTTCCTCCTTCCCCCCACCCCTGCCCCTTGCTCGTGCCCCCCCGTGTCCCCCGCTTTCTCCTTGCCAGCTGTCAGAGTGGCCCCCGCCTCTCGCGTCCTCACCTCCCAGCCTGGTCGGGACAGCCAGGGACCCCGAGGCCCCACGTCTCTGGCCCAGTCACCCCAACCCTGCACTTTTGTGGTCCGTGGCAGGAAAAAATGGGAGGGAATTTGGTTTACTCCTGAGAAAGCACTCAAGTGCAAAAATTCCTCGTCTGAGTTTTTCACTTTATGTATGTTTAGCCTGAACGGTCATAAAGAATTGTAAAGACTTTGATTGAAGTTGGGTAAAACAAGTGCCCTTCCACCCCCCGCTTTTTTTTTTTTGACTGTTGAGATAGTTTTGTTTTTGCTTGCAGTCATATTCGTCATCTCTCAACAATAAATAGTTTAAGTGCCAAGATTCTTGTGAAATTGTATCTTTCAGACATTCTCTCAATTCTGCAGGGAGGGTAGAGAAAGCAGATAAACCGAGTACATTTTAAATAATCTTTAGTCAGTCAAATGGAGTGAAGAGAACCCCCAGCTTGAAGTACCAAGAGAAGGTGGGTTGGGCCTTGGCTTTAATGCTATGTAGCAGCGTGACTGGGCAAGTAACTTTAAATGAGATAATATATTTGAAAACACTTTCTGTACAAGGCTATGTTATTGAGGTCACTGTTATAATCCCAGCAGATGACTTTTCAATTGATAATACTCTTAAGTAATCAAAATCTTGTATCGGAGTCACTTCTAAGAGGTTTTTGCAATTTATTTGTTCATAATCGGTGTTAAGTCTATGTAGAAATTATGAGCTGTTTTCCACTTTTCCTTTTCTTTGCTGTCTTTTGTGTAGATTGAGATATACAGATTAACCAGTTGGCAGTATGTTTTGTTGGGTTGTCCTTCTTTTGGAAGTAGGTTTATTTCTTGTCTTCGAGTCATCTCTTCTATTGGAGCTGGTGATTCCTCCTGTCCCTGCTAGGTCAGTTTAAGGTTGTCACGTGACACAGAAGAGTTCCCGCCCCCCCCCCCCCCCCGGGGCGCTTTGGGTCTTCAGTCTTTTCTTTGACAAAGTTAAAGGATCTTAGATGAACTCTGAAAGTTTTCAGAAACTTCTGTTCTTAAGTGCTCAGGCATCTTTATTCAAGTTTATTACCACCACAATGGTAAAAAAACAGGAAAAAACAAGCGACATAAAACAACTTATCTGGGATTTGATTCTGAAAGGATGATATCAGCACATTCTTAAAATTGCCTTTTCACAAAAAACTTGGAAATGTCAATGCTAAAAAGATGCAGCTAACCAACCATCAGAAAAGACCTATCTCAGATAATTAGAATCCTTCCCTCTCCCCCTCCCCCATGAATCTATTGTTATAAATTGTCATTAGTTAGATTGTAATAATTGGCAGGATCAGAGTTTACAGGGACACATAGAATAATAATAATTTTAGCTGTGGAATGGATGTTAGCTGTTCCTTTGGTTGAACTCATTTCAAAATTAAGGTTTATACATGGATCTATTACTCTATTAGTAGAAGTGCCTTATTGTGGTAAACTGCTTCCCCCTCATTTAGTGCCATCTCTTACCTAGCCTTGTATTTCCTGAATGCATATGGACTTCTTTTTGCAGTGATTACCATGATAATTAAGGTTGTTGGTTCTATATCTATTTTGTCATGAGGTTGTCATTTACATAAATCTAGAAGTAATGGAATACATTGTAGTGGAATTTTAAAGCTAGTGATTTCTTTTTTTTTTTAAGATTTCATTTTTATTTTTATTTTTATTTTTTTTTAAAGATTTTTATTTATTTATTTGACAGAGATAGACACAGCCAGCGAGAGAGGGAACACAAGAAGGGGGAGTAGGAGAGGAAGAAGCAGGCTCATAGCGGAGGAGCCTGATGGGGGGCTTGATCCCATAACGCCGGGATCACGCCCTGAGCCGAAGGCAGACGCTTAACCGCTGTGCCACCCAGGCGCCCCAAGATTTCATTTTTAAGTAATTTGCACACCACGCATGGAGTTTGAACTTATAACTCCGAGATCAAGAGTTGCATGCTCAGCTGACTGAGCCAGCCAGGCTTCCTTAAAGCCAGTGATTTTGAAACTGCTATCTGGAATTTGTTTAAAAAGACTAAAACAGAAATATATTTTCTTTCCAGTAATTTTGAAAAGAATCATATTACCTTGACTAATCATTACTTCTGGGAAAATTAGTGTATTAAGTAAGTAGTAGGGTATAATTATGGCAAATAGTAAACGTTTAGTCGTATATTTCTCTTTTGGCATATCAGTTCAGGATGCAACCTCAGAAATCGCTCTTCACAAATAAGAACGAGAAGAGAATGGGTTACCAGGATGATGAAGTTTTGCTGTATAGATTCTGATGTTTGGAATTATATTGGCGACTTTTTGAGGAAAACTGAAATTTGCAAGAAACTTCTAGTGTACCATTAAGTTCTTCATGTGATTCAGTATCTGTGCTAAGGTGTTAAGGTAGTTGGTTTATTATTTAACATTTATCATGGAAGTAAGAGTTTGAGTCTTTTTTGCTGAAAGTATATGTGGGTTTGGGAAACATAGTTATTTCAACATTAAGCATTATGTCCTAGTTCAATAATAGCAAGAATTTTGTCATTAATATTTTTCTTGTTACATATTTTAACATTGCACTAACAAAACAAAACATGAAAGGGAAAACGTCTGTAACATCCTTCCATTTTAACAATTCATGCTTTCATTTTCCTATTTCCATTCTAGTTTGTGTTCACATGCATATTTTATTTTACCTATTTTAAATATTACAACTTTTGTTTTTGCTTTTCTTCATCTGAAATATGTACTTAAACAAGCTGAAGGAAAGCTGTAAACTTGTTTTGTTATGAGATCTTGAAGTTCTTGTTGCAGATATTATTTGGTGTTTCATGTTATTTTTCAGACTTGGACAACTCACCAGGTAAGTCCGGTTGTGTTTTTCTATATACTGTAAGGAACACCCATTCATACATTATTAACCAGTTTGATTATTAAATGAACTGAAAGGTTTGCAAGCATAATCGATGGTACTAGCTAGATCAGTGACACTCTCCTGTTTAGGAATTTGATGTTTTATAACTTCAGATGGTTTAAAAAATATTTAATATTTACTGAGTGCCTGCCAGGTGTCTAGCTTGTATTGGGTATTACAGGATCTTATTGTCTTTCTTCAGGGGACTTCCCATGTTTAAATATTTATAAGATCAACTACCAAAATAAATACGTTAACATCAAAAGTGTTTGGAAAATACCTTTCCTAGCTACCTAGCCTAAGGTATTGAAACCAAGAATTACATTAGATATTTAGCTGGAGAGAAAAATAGTGAAATGGGTTATTTCATTTGTTAGGGAACGTGGATAATAAATACATTTCAACAGGTATTTCTCAGGGGATTACTTTGCATTTTATAGTACTTGATGCAGTGAAAGGCACAAAGACAGAAAGAAGAATGTACCATCTGACAGAAGTCAGTGCTTAAGTAAATCATGGTCTAGAATCTCGGTGGAATGATTGTTATGTAGATATTAACGATGAAAATCGGGATCATTTACCAAGAAAGACAGTTTTCTATAGAAGTTAGCAGAAAAAGCAGAATGGAAAGCAGTATATGTAACTGTACAGTTGCATCTGCTCTTTTGATTCTTACTGTGTAAAAATGTCAACAGGAATGGGCAAGAGCTAGAAAGAAACATGAAAAAATGAGATTGCGTGTTCCTTTTGGGAGTCTCTCATGTCCTGAAAACTCTCTCTTAGTGTTGACTGCTATTGTAGTGTTCAGCTTTTTAAAGTGTGCTTTATGGTTCATGCTCATGAGGAAATGGCTCTCCTGTGAAAAGATAAGATTAAAAGGTAAACAAACACCTATCGCAGATTGCCAGGTGAGTGATCGGAAAATATAGGAATTCAGAGCGAAAGATCCCTTGAAGCCTGGTGATCAGGGAAGGCTTCTCTGGGGAGGGAAAACCTTGGTTAGATGTGGAGGGAGGAAGCTTATGATCAGAATGGGTGCATGGGGAGCATTGGGTCTTTGGGGGAGGAAGTATGTATGGCCTGAGAGCAAAGGCACAGAGACAGGAATGAGCCAGGCAAGTTCAGGCGGCAGAGATGGGATAAGCCTGCCAGAAAGCAGGGTTCTGTGAGTCTGACTAGAGAAGGATGAGATTAGAAAGTTAGGGTGGAATTGCAGGGAGCCCTGAGTGCTGGTTAGGCCTAAAAGTCTGCGTTAGGGTGGCTGGTCCAATGCTTTGTTTAGCTCTGTAGAACTTCATATGTATCTCAGACACAAGCATGAAGGAGGAAGATTGCCAGATCTTTGAGCAGTATCGAAATGCTGGGTAGATGCCTGATTCAGGGCATAGGTGGGTATCATTTAAGAGCAGGTGATGGAAATGACGCCATGTGAATAGGAAGAATCAGGAGGCTGGTCAAACTTAGGTAAGCAGTGGGGACTTAGAAGACAACATAAAACTGAGGAAGTGGAAAGCTGAGAGAATACCCCTGAAGTCTGTGAAGACACAGGTAATCCTTAGGAAATGAAGGGACTAGGTAGCAAGGAGATTCGGAAACAGGAAGGTGATTTTGACCCTCAGGTCATTGGGGGTCTCAGAGAGACAACTGATCTTGGACTCAGTCAAGGATGGCTGTGGATGGAAATTTCTGACATACTTTCTAAAACAGAAGACCCTTGTTTTCTAGCATCTGCTTGATATGCTAGCAGAGAATGAGACACAAATCTATTACAACATTGTTTCTGCTGTCCACTCAATGACTGGAATTGGGATTTATCCGTACAGCGCCAGAGGCTTTTGGAGAAGAAAGTACACTTTTATATGATAAAATAAAATAAAAATTTGTTTGAGTTGGCTTTTACTTTTACCCCCTCACCTCCATGAAGCAATGACTAATGTCTAACTTTTCCAGTCCTTAAGGTCTGAAGATAGAGGAAACCACTGACAAAACTATTCATTAAGCTGATGAATGGAGTTGTTTATTGAGGGGAAATGGATTATTATTGATCTCTTGGCTTGCTGATCAGGTTCCCCTTGTGTTCAACAGAGCACATTAAAAAAAAAAAAACTTGGCAAAGATGAGCAGTGTAATTTATGGGGAAGTGTGTGACACTAACTGATCTCTGGGACACAAATCCATGACTTAATTTGTCCTGGGCTTGAGCTTTCAGGTGCCATAGATATCTTTAAAAGATGGTATTAGCCCATTCGATATGTGTTGATTGAAGAAAAGAAGAGTAGCTACTTCTTTTTGAGAGCTTTCTGTTTATGAGCTACAGAGTTGAGTATTTTTTATATGTTACTTTATTCAAACGAAATTTGGAAGGTAGTTTGTGGAATTATCATTTAACAGAATCTCAGAGAGGGGTAAGTAAACTTTCCCAGAATTACAAGACCAGTATTTTAGAGCCTGAATTTCACCTACTGTGCCAGTAAAACCTGTGCTTTTAGTGCTGTATTGGACATGATGATCTTTAAAGGGACCTTGCATTCTTGAATTTACATAATTTTCAAAGATGTACGGATACATGAGAAGCATAAGTCATGATCTTTGACCAAAGGAGCTCAGTGTCTTCTTGGTAATAAAAGATGTACAGGTGAGTCAGTTACAAGAATATATGTACACAGTGATGCCAGTGCATTATGAATTAAAGAAATGGGAGTGAGACTTGAGAATGATAAGGACTGTGCTAGAGACAATGGGCAGTGAGGGAGAGATGGCAGATGGGATATAAAACACAAGTCGTTGGAATTAATCTGTGTGTTTTTACCTGCTCATAAGCTAATAAGTTAGGTAGTTATAGGTTCATGGATGCTGGTAGAAGACATGGGACTTCTGGGTCAGAGGACTTATTCATGGCATGGCAAGCAGTGTGTGCAGCTCCCATTGCTTGCCAATCCCACAAGACTGTAGAGTCCAGATAGCTGCTGTGCAGTGCAAGCAGTGGGTTTGTGTTGCATCTGAGGAACACTGGGCTTGGGGAATCCATTGTTTTACGTGGTTAGCAAGCCTGCTCTTTGTCCCAGAGGAAGACCTTGTCCCTCAAGGTTGCTGGCTGCAAACACAGTCCTGAGAGAGGGGCTGGGTAAAGAGCATCCGTGGCCTAGCATTCTAGGTATACCCAGCAAGAAAGTGTCAAAGCGGCATGGAAGCAATGAAATTTAGGAAGTACAGGAAGACCGCAAAGCTTCTGGTGTAGATGATTTAGATGACTAAGTGAATGAAAGTTGGGGTTATTAACTGACATCGGAAATATGGGAGAAGCAGGTTTTAGGGTGGAGGTGTAGGAGATGATGAGTTTTATTCTTAGACATTCAGCAGTATTTAGTCAGTCCTTATTATGTGCCGTATACTGCACCTACAACTATGAATAAGATATCGTGTATACCTGGAAGAAACTCAACAGACTTGTAGAGTTTTAGGTGTCTGAAGTGTAGTCAAGTGGGTGGATCCAGAATGCTGTTGTATATGAGTCTGAACCTAAGCGACTGGAGATGTGCATAGAGTCACACATTTGGGAGTCATTACTGTAGGTAGAAGATAGAATACCAAATTAAGGTGTGTGTGAAGGAGGAAGTCACAGAGGCCAAGAAGACATAAGGAGAAGCAGATATAAGCAATATGGAAGCCCAGGGGATGCCTGCGTGGCACAGTTGGTTAAGAAGCTGACTCTTGGTTTCAGCTCAGGTTGTGATCTCAGGGTTGTGAGATCAAATTTCACATGGAGCCCCATGTTGGGCTCTGCGCTCCGTGCAGAGACTGCTTGAAATTCTTTCTTTCTCCCTCCACCCCTCCTGCTTGTACTCTCTCTCTCAGATAAATAAATTAGTCTTAAAAAAAAAAAAAGTAATATGGAAGCCCATAGAGAAAATGTGTGAAAGGATGACTAGTTGGTAGTCAGATATCACAGGAATGGCACGTAATAATTATGTTCAGTGGATTTGGCATCATGGCAGTCAATGGTAATTTTCAGAATAATTTTGACTGAATGAAAGAACGAGTGTTGGTATGTTAATAGTGGGCTGAGAAATAAGGGGGCTGCCAGTATGGTGGCAGTGAATATACAAGTTTCTTTCAAGAAAATCCATTTAGAAGGGAAGGGTAAAGAGTGGTGTTTGGAGTCGTACCTAGGAACAGACCTTTTTTTATTAGATGTTTGAGCCTTTTTATAGCCAATAGAGAGGGAAATTCTTGAAATATGGGAATAAGATAATTATGTAATGGCAAAGGCCTGGAGTGCATAATTTTCTTGATGAGGTGATTTTGAGGTGGTTATTTGAGAGTGAGAAGAGTTGGTTTGGCTGGTACCTTCAGAGTAGTGATTGTTTAGAAACGTAATTGAAGAGCTTTAACCATATTTTATATCTATTGAGTGAGATAATTCTAATTTTTTTGAGATATAATTCATCAAAAGTGTACAATTCAGTGATTTTAGTGTATTTACAGAGTTGTGCAACCATCACCATTATCCAGATGAAGGACATTTTCAACATCCCAAAGAGAGACTCTGTCCTCACTAGCAGTCACTGTCCACCCTCCTCCCTCAGCACACACCTATCCCTCTTCCCTGCTCCTGGCAACCACTGCTCAACTTCTTGTCTCTATGGATTTGCCTATCTGGACATTTCATATAAATGGAATCATGTGATATGTGGACTTCTGTATCTAACTTTTTTCACTTGGTATAATGTATTCAGGGTTTAGTCATGTTGTAGCATGAGTCAGTACTCATCCCTTTTTAAGGGACTAATATTGAATATATTATATATCAATATGTAATATTGAATATTGAATAATATTATGTGGTATGGATATGCTGCATTTGTTTACTCATTCATTAGTTGATGGGCATTTGGCTTGTTTCCAATTTTTGGCTGTTATAAATAATAATGCTGTGAACATTTGTGTATAACTTTTTGTGTGGATGTATATTTTTATTTCTTCTGGGTGTATATATACATAGAAGTGGAATTTCTGGGTCATATAGTAACCCTAACTTTTGAGGAACTGCTAAATTGTTTTCCAAAGTGACTGCACCATTTTATGTTCTCATCAACAATGTATGAAAGTTCCAGTTTCTCTGTGTCCTTGCCAACACTTGCTTTGTCTGTCTTTTTGATTATTGCCATCCTAGCATGTGTGAAGTAGTATCTCATAGTGGTTTTGATTTTCATTTATTTCTCCAGTGTCTAATGATGTTGAACATCTTTTCATGTGTTTATTGGCTATTTGTAGATCTTTGGAGAGATTTCTATTAACTATCATTTTATTTTATTTTTTTTTAAATTTTAATTTTTTTCAGTTGGCTCCAAGCTCAGTGTGGAGCCCAGTGTGAGGCTTGAACTCACGACCCTGAGATCAGGATCTGAGCGGAAGGGCGCCTGGGTGTCTCAGTTGGTTAAGTGGCCAGTTCTTGACGTTCAGCTCAGATCATGATCTCAGGGTCCTGGGATCCAGCCCCACACTGGGCTCTGTGCTCAGCTCAGCAGGGAGTCTGCTTGAGGATTCTTTCTCTTTCCTCTCCCCATGCCCCTCCCCCTGCTCTCTGACTCTCAAATAAATAAATAAATAAATAAATCTTAAAAAAAAAAAAGACCTGAGCTGGGATCAGAGTTGGACACTCAACTGACTTAGCCACCCAGCTACCCCTCAAACTATCATTTTAAAATTTGGGCTGTCTTTTTATTATTGAACTGGTGGAATTATTTATATATTTTGAATACCAGTCCCTTATCAGAGAAATGATTTGCAGATATTTTCTTGATTTTTGTGCATTGCCTTTTCATTCTATTACTGGTATCTTTTAAAGCACAAAAGTGTTGTTTTTGTTTTTGTTTTAAAGATTTTATTTTTAAGTAATCTGTACACCCAACTTGGGGTTCAAACTCACAACCCTAAGATCAGGAGTTGCATGCTCCACCAGCTGAGCCAGCCAGACACCCCTGCAGCACAGAAGTTTTTCATTTTGATATGGTCCAATTTATCTTTTGTTGCTTGTGCTTTTGATATCAGATATAAGGAATCATAACCTAACTCAAGGTTATGTGGATTTATGCCTGTATTTTCTTCTAAGAGTTTTATAGCTTTAGACTTTATATTTAGATCTTTGATCCATTTGGAGTTAATTTTTGAATGTGATGTGAGGTAGAGGTTCAATTTCTTTCTATTGCATGTGGATATCCAATTGTCCCAGCACTATTTGTTGAAATGATTATACTTTCCCCATTAGATTGTCTTGGCACTCTTGTCGAAAATCAATTGACTGTTGAATTTAAGAGTAAGTTACAGTGAGCTTTTAAGGAATGTGACTAGTAGGTAAAGGGAGGTACATTTTTAGTTCTGAGTAATATATTTGGTTTGAAAATTATTAGTAATTTTCTGGAGAATTAGAAAACAGGTTACTAAATGGGCAACTCAGACTTACTTTCTTCACACTGAGAATGATGCATTTCCTCAGATGGAATATGAGTTATGGCTCCCTTTAGGGAGTGTCCCAGACCCTGCCCATCTTTCACTATGATGTCATTGAGGAACGAGCACAGCTGATTTATGCATTGAAGGAAGACTTGTTTCAAATTATTGTTCACTTTTACAAGGTGACTAATTTGCTGGCTGAGTAAGCGGAATTGTCAGCTGTTAATATTTTAATATTCATCTTGAGGAACTTGACCTAGAAAAGGATCGTGTTTGGGAAATACTGTGGGATCTTTAATGTTAGTGGATTAAATTTCTTTCTTTTTTCTAAGGACTCATGGATACGTCAAAGCATTTATGGTTCTAAGTACGATAGAGCTTCATTAGTCATGATATAAACTTATAGTATTACTTAACTTTAAGATCACTCTGGTTTTTTATTGGTTTTCAGACATAGTACTAATTAAATCCCAATCTCATGATTATAGGCTTCTCTAGGAATAAACTGTTGTCCATGTGTTACTTATTATAATAATGGTGAGCATTTAGTGCTGTTTTTTTTTTTATTGTGGTAAGGTATATATAACATAAAATTTACCATCTTAAACCATTTTTAAGTGTACAGTTTAGTGGAATTTAGTTGTTGTGGAACCATCACCACTCTCTACGTCTAGAACGTTTTTATCCTGTAAAACTGAAACTCTGTATCCATGAAACTCCCCCATTGCTTCTTAAGCCCAGCCCCTGGCGTCTACCATCTTATTTTCTATCTCTGTGAATTTGACTACTCTAGGTACCTCATATAAGTGGAATTATATAGTATTTGTCCAGCTATCTTACTTGGCATAATGTCAAGGCTCATCCATGTTTTGGCAGAATTTCATTCCTTTTTAAGATTGAAAAATATTCCATTGAATTATATCAAATTTTGTTCTTCCATTCATTCATTGGTGGGCACTTGGATTGTTTCCACCTTTTGGCTATTGTGAATACTGCTATGAACATGGGTATACTTTAATGCTGATTTTGCAAAGGCAGCTCATAGCAGCTAGGTCCTTATCTTTTTAATCTAAGTATGTTCCATACTAAGAGGAAGAAGCGGTTTCTCTTTTGGATTTTTGGTAGGTGTTTTTGAAATTTTTTTTTGGTTTTTGGGATGCCTGGATGGCTCAGTTGGTTAAGCATCTGCCTTCGACTCAGGTCATGGTCCTGGGGTCCTGGGATCAAGTCCTGACTTGGGCTCCTTGTTTGGTGGGGAGCCTGCTTCTCCCTCTCTCTGCGTGCTGCTCCCCCTGCTTGTGGTCTCTGTCAAATAACAATCTTCAAAAAAAAAATTTTTTTTTTTAGTTTTTAAAACTCAGATTAAATTTAAGGCCTAAATTTGTTACTGTTATTTAATTACTGCTTGCTTTCTAAGCAGTATAGAGCAAGAAGTTTTAAATGGAGAAAGTGTCATATTTAGAATCTTGTTGAAATGTAATTTTTTTTTAAAGATTTTATTTTTAAGTAATCTGCACCCAGCATGAGGCTTGAACTCACAATACCGAGATGAAGAGTTGCATGCTTTACTGACTGAGCCAGCCAGGCGTCCCTTTTACAATATAATTGAATTCAACCAACTAGTAACATTTGATGGTTCTCTAGCTGTAGCATTTATATTAAATGTTTTTCATATATCTGACCCTTAAACTCTCTTCAAATCTCACTGCTTTTATTTGCTTGGGTGTGTGTGTCCTAGATATTCCACCCATATTCTAAACAGCCTTGTCTTAATATCTGTCCATCAGTCAACAGAATCAGAGTGGGAATTTTGTTTGATAAAAATGGAGCTACTGAAGTGAAGATTGTGTTCATATTTTAAAGGCCAGCTTTCATGGGTATTAGATGTGGGGACATTTGTAAGTGTTGCAGCCTTTAGGACAAAATGAATTTAGGTTGAATATATTAGTTATTAGGTGATTCTGGGTATTGTATAGGATTTTCCCAGGATTAGTTCCTTTATCATGCCATTTAATGCTTCCAAATTATTATTTCTATCTAATGAAGTCATGAGACAGAAAAAGGAGGAACTGTGAAGAGGATAGAGAAAAAGCATACAAATACTGAAGGAAAATGTTTGGATCCCTTCTCAGTTTAAGATCATTTGAAATGAAGGCAGAGCACTTAGAAAATACTTGATTTACAGTTTTTCAGGCACGCATTCTAATGTGTACATCTGCATCCAGAACTATACATGCAGCTCCTTTGCTTAGACCAATCATTCTTGTGAGACACTAATAACTAATTTTGTGGTGGGTGGTGAGATAGTAGATTCTGAGTCACACAGCACAATTTCCGGAGTGTTGATAATACATTTGTGTGTAATACAGATTTGACTGTAAGGGGCTCGTCAATACAATATGGTCAGAAACCATTAAGGAGTAGTATTAACAAAGTATGACGATCACAAACTTTCTTGAGCTCTGGGCCTATAGACTGTAGTGATAGTTGACCCACAGTGGAACATTTGTTGCTTTGGAATTAGTCTTGTACACCTAGGTAAAACATAGCTCAGTAGTTTTCCTTTTAGTTTTTTTTGCCTGAAAAATGTGTTGGTTAAAAGACTGCTAAGGTTTTTGTACCTTTAGAATGTATCTTTGAGACCAACTGTAGAAAAACCAATATAAAAAAAGTTGTGGCAGGTACAGGGAGGGCAATTTTTGTTTTTGCCTTTTTTGTATTTGTCTCACTTATGTAAGTTAAAATGAAAAAAAGAAATGACCTTTCCTGGCAGTGGAAATACTCATAAGTTATAATGAATATGACATTGACATTTGGCCAAGGTTCTTTGGGAAATACAAAATAGCTCCAATGTAGTGCAGCTCCTTTCCTTAGAGCTTATTTTTCGGTAATGGAGATAAGGCAACCAGTTACATACTTTGGGTCAGAAAAATGTAAGAATATAAGACTATGAGGGAGCCTGGGTGGCTTAATCAGTTGAGCGTCCTACTCTTGGTTTTGGCTCAGGTCATGATCTCAGGGTCATGAGATCAAGCCTTACGTGGGGCTCTGCGCTCATAGTGGAGGCTGCTTGAGATTCTCTTTCCCTCTCCCTTCCCCCTGCTCATACACACTCTCTCTCTGATAAATAAATCTTTAAAAAAAAAGAATATAAAAATATGAGAACATGAACATGCCATGGCCTATACTTTAAAAAAATAGCTTTATTGAAAAAAAAGAAAAAGAAAAAATAGCTTTATTGAGATATAATTCAGATATCATACAATTCAGCCATTTCAGTGGTATCATGCTCACATAATTGTGCAGTTATCAGCATAATCAATTTTAGTACATCTTCATACCCTGAAAGAAAATTATACCCATGTAATCGCATGGTGACCATAGTTAGTGATACCGTATTGCATATTTGAAGGTTGCTAAAAGAGTAGATGTTGAAAGTTCGCATAATGGAAAAAATTTTTTGTCATTATATATGGTAGCAGATGTTAATTAGCCTTATGTGGTGAGCATTTTGCAGTATATACAAATAGGGAATCATGTTGTACACCCAAAACTCATAATGTTACATGTCAGTTATACCTCAATTAAAAATAAACAAAACACTATACCCATTTGCAGTAGGCAAACTCCCCAGCCGTAGGCAGTAACTAGTATATTTTCTTTCTTTCTTTTTTTAAATTTTTAAATTTTAAATATTTTTTATTTTAATTTTTTTTATTACATTATGTTAGTCACCATACAGTACATTGTTGGTGGGAATGCAAGTTGGTACAGCCACTCGGGAAAACAGTGTGGAGGTCCCTTAAAAAGTTAAAAATTGAGCTACACTAGTCTATTTTCTGTATCTTTTTGCCTTTTCTGGACATTTCAAATGAGTAGAATCATGTAATGTGGTATTTTGTAACTGGCTTCTTTTTCTTCGTACACGCTTTGTTCATGTTGTAGTATGTATCAATACCTTAATCCTTTTAATTGCCGAATACTGTTCCATTTTATGAATATTCTAAATTTATCCATTCTTTAGTTGGTGGACATTTGGATTGTTCCACTTTTTGGCTGTTATGAATAGCCAAATACTAGCATTATGAACATTTATGCATAAGCTTTTGTATGGACCTAGGTTGTCATTTCTAATAATATAATATAATATAATATTTCTTAGATAATATATATGTAGGAGTGGAATTGACAGGTCATATGCCAGCTGTTTAACCTTTTGAGGAACTGCCAGACTGTTTTCCAAAGTAACTACACCATTTTACATTCCCATCAATAATGTATGAGGATTCCAGTTTCTCCACATCCTCCCCTAACACTTGTTATTATCTGTCTTTTTGACTATAGTTATGCTAGTGGGTATGAAGTGGTATCTCCATGTATTTTTGGTTTACATTTCCTGATGCGTAATTATTTTAAGTATCTTTTCTTCTGCTTATTGGCCATTTTTGTATCTTTTTTTGGAGAGATGTCTATTCAGATCCATTGCCCATTTAAAAATTGGATTGTCTTCTTATTATTAAGTTGTAAGAGTTCTTTATGTTTTCTGATATAAGTCCCCTATTAGATACATAATTTACAAATTATTTACAAGTTTGTTCGATTCTATGGGTCGTCTTTTAACTCTCTTGGCAGCGTCCTTTGCAGTATAAAAGTTTTTCCATTTTGATGCTGTCCAATTTATCTGTTTTGTTGTTGTTGTTGTTTATGTTTTTAGTGTCTAAGAAATCATTACCTAACCCAACATCATGTGAGTTTACCCTTCTGTTTTCTTCTAAGAGTTTTATAGTTTTAGCTCTTACACATTTATGTCTGTGATCTTTTGGAATTAATTTTTATGTATGGTGTTCATTCTCTTTGCATGTGGATATCCAGTTGTCCCACCACCATTTTCTGAAAAGACTGTAATTTTCCCACTGGATTGTCTTGTCAAAATCGTTGGCCATAAATTTGACAGCATATTTCAGGACTGTCTGTTCCATTGATCTGTATGTCTTTCCTTCTGTCCTTATAGTAGTATAGCACCGTCTTGATTATGTAGCTTTGTAGTTAAGTTTGACATTGGCGAATATGGTCTTCCTACTTTGTTCTTTTTCAAGAATATTTGGCTATTCTGGGTCTCATGCGTTTCTATGTAGATTTAAGATCAGCTTGGTTAGAAAAAAAAGCTACCCTGGGATTTTGATAGGGATTACCTTAAATCTTGTAGACCAATGTGGGGTTTATTGGCATCTTAATAGTATTAAGTCTTTCAATTCGTGAGCATAAAATAACTTTCCATTTGTTTAAGTCTTGAATTTCTTTCAGCAGTGTTTTGGAATTTTCATTGTACACGTCTTAGTTCTTTTAAATTTATTCCTAAGTAGTTAAGTCTTTTTGATGCTATTATAAATTGTTTTCTTAACTCCATTTCTGGGTTTTTTATTGCTGGTATATAGAAGCACAACTGATTTGTATAAGTTGATCTTGTATCTACAATTTTGCAAGACTTGTTTATTCCAATAGTTTTTAAATGGATTCCTTAGGATTTTCTATGTACAAGATGATATCATTGCAAATAGAGGTAGTTTTACTTCTTTCCTTTCAATCTGGATCCCTTTTATTTGTTTATCTTGCCTAACTGCCCTGACCAGAACTTCTAGAACAATGTTGGATAGAAATTGTAGTCATAGAACTTCCTTGTCTTATTCCTGATGTTTGAGGGTAAGCCTTAAGCATGACGTTAGCTGCAGGTTTTTGTAGATGTCCTTTATTAGATTGCAAAGTTCCCTTCTATTCCTAGTTTGTTGAGTGTTTTTATCATGAAAGAGTGTTATACTTTTATCAAATGATTTTTCTGAAATAAATTACTTTAAAAATGACCGTTTTCTCTGTTTTTTTTTTTCTTTCTCTCTTTTTTATCCACAGAAATTGACTTGCATACCAAATGTGTGGTGGATGTAGATGCAAACAAGGTTATACTTAGTCCTGTAAATACTAATCTTTCCAAAGGAGATGCCCGGTAAGTTAAGAAACAGTGTTATATTCAATGGATTTTTAAAAGACTGAAAGCAACAATGGCTGCTGAGCTGAGTTCAGCTTAGCAAATAACAAATGCTTCATTACTGTGTAGAGACACAGAGCTGTCGAGTCAGAGGGAAGGTCTATAATATGGAATGACTAAATGCCAGAACAAGTGTTGTAGATACCAATTATATCAGAAGCTCAGAGAAGAGAGCTTTAGGTTAGGAGGTGGAGTAACTGAGGAAGGCTTCTTGAAGGAGATGGTACCGGCTAGAGGAGTAGTAAGATGTAAATGGGAAGAAGTGGGGTAGAAGAGAAGACCTTTAGGTTGTTCCTCAGCTTCGGTTGCTTTTACTTCTGCCACTTTGAATCCTGTCACTTAGAGCCCATTTTGGGTGCTACTTCTTCTTCAAGGCATTCCCACATCCTTCAGTGATTCCCTTCCTCTAAATCCCTGTACGCCATAATCTGTATTACCTGAGTTATTATACATTGTTTTGGATTGCTACCTGTGGCTCTATGGTGGATTTTAAGGTCTTGGAGGGAAGAGACTCTCAGTGGTTGAAGATGAATCACTTCTGGATTTGGATGATAGTATGAACAAAAGGAAGGGCCAGAAAGTGTAAAGAAAGCAAATTTGGGGAAGAAGCAAGAGATTCATTTGGTTTTTCTCAGCAAGTGCAGGGAAGTTAATTTAATCAAATAAGCTAGGGTCAGATTACAGAAGACCTTGAAAGCCAATAAGGAAATTTGACCTATATTTTTATGGGTAAGATGTCATCTTTGACAGTTTTTTAATATTGTGGTTAGGGGGTGGATTAGGAAAAGTTGTCAGTTGGCCGCATAGAGAATGGTTGCAGGTGGGGAAGACTGACTTCATAGAGATCAGCTTGATTTCGGAGATGTTTTTCTACTGACCCTGGAAGTGAATAGCACAAATTAGAGAGACAGTGCCTTCCATGGTGCTTTGCATGAAGTAGATACTTAAACTTGTAGAGACAATGTTGTGAATGGAAATACATACAGAAGGCACTCCATAAATATTCTTTCAGGTTGAGTCATTGAGTTGAAAGGGCATTGGACTTGGAGTCAGAAAATCTTAAACCCCTACTTAACTATGTTGTTTTTAACTAGTTGCTTCTAAACTAGTAGCTGTTGTTTTTAACTTTTTTTGAGTCTTATCTGTATGGTGTATTCCTTACCAATCTCATAGAAGTGTTTTCTGAAGATCAAATTAGTGATTGTTAAAGTGCTTTGTAAAGTGCTCTGTAATTGTTCAGGCTTATTGTCTTTGATGTAGAGCTATTTCATAAGTATTACTAGGATATGGGTACTATTAGATATGATTTTATTAGGGTGTAAAGGGTATAGATGTGTCAAAAATGATGCTAGGATTTTGAGCTTGCTAATTGATCTGTTCTGAGTATTAACTGAAATCATTAATAACGGAGGCTGTTTATTGCTCTTAGAATTTTCATTCTGGAGATTGTTGCTTTATTTAGAAATGTGGTTACCTCTGAACAAACTTGGGGGCAATATCCTATGGTAGAAAGAGTGTAGGCTTTATCTGTAGGCTGACTTGGATTCAAATTCTGGCTTTGCCACCTGGTAGCCTGGTTGCCCACCTGTGTTCCTTATTTATAAAGTGTTTTAGTATTCTATTGCTGCATAACCTATTATCTTTAAAAGCTTAGAGGCTTAAGGCAACAGTAATCATTTATTATCTCATGATTTCTGTGGGTCAGGAATTCAGACAGGGCACAGCAGGGATGATGGCATGTCTCTGCCCCATGCTCTCTGGGGCATAGCTGGAAGACTTGAAGGCTGGGAATTGTAATCAGCTGGAGAAGGCTCAGTCACCCAGATATGGTGGTTGATGCTGCCTGCTGGCTGGAGATGTAGCTGGGGCGGAGGCAGAATACCTGCTCACAATCTGGTGGCAGTTTCCCAGGGCAAGTGTCCTGAGAGAGTGAGAAAGCCGGGTGGAAGTAGCATTGCCTCTTATGTCCTAACCTTGGGAGTCACACAGTATCTTCTGTCACATTTTCTTACTCAAGGTTGATCTAAAGCTCTAAACAATTTCCAGAAGAGAAAATATAGACTCATCTTTTAATGGAAGAACATCAGTGTCACATAAGAAAAGCCTTTGGGATGGGATGTGTATTATTGCAGCTGCCTTTGGAAAACACAATCTGCCACAAGTGTGTAATAGTATCTACCTGATAAAGTTGTTGTGAGAATAAAATGGCAACATAAAAGCTGAAAAAATATGTTTTCTTTCCTTTTGAGGTCTTTAAATCTCAGGGGTTTGTGAAAGAATTACATAGCTCTTCTTAGTTCCATAGAATGTCTTGGATGGCTCTTTTTTCCATGAGCTGCAGATACAAATTGAGTATCACTCAGTGCTATAGAGGATTGTTTGATAAAAAAACTTTTAAAAATGACAACTTCCAATAAGGTTGGTATGTCATGGTTTTTAATGAAGTTAAGCATAGATTTAAAAAAAAACAGCTTTTATAGAGTGAAGTGTATATAGCTTGATGAATTTTCATAAGTTGAATGTAACTCCTGTAAGTGGCACCAGGTAAAAACCAAGAACATTGCTGGGGCACCTGGCTGGCTCATTCGGAAGAGCATGTGACTCTTGATCTCCCGGTCATGAGTTCAAGCCCATGTTGGGTGTAGAGGTTACTAAAATATATAAATAAACTTAAAAAAAAAGAACATTGTTGGTGTAATAAAAGATTGCCTTTTGAGAGTGCTTTTTCTTTTATTATTCTATTAAGGTGAAAAGAGACAATAGAAATTTTGGAATGTAGCAGTCTAGCAGTGCATGTTGACTTTACATCAGAAACCAGGGATGTACTGTATGGTGACTAACATAATATAATAAAAAAACATTAAAATTAAAAAAATAAATGAAAAATTGGAAGAAAATGTAAATTAAAAGCTGTTTTGTGTGATGTTAGGTTAATTATAGTCTAGTTTGTAGAATGACTAATCCATAAAATAAGTTATGATTTTATAGGATTATTTTTGTAACTAGAGAGTTAGGAATTTGAAGTTAACATGTAAGTGATTTGAGCCAGTTTAAATAAGTAGTCAGAAAGGTTCAAATTAATGTTTTTTCTTTTAAAGCCTTTCTTTTAAATCCTTGCTTTTAGAATAGTATCCAATTCTATTAATCTAAAACCATGACTAATTTTATATGTATACTTAACAACTCAAGTTAATATACTTTGAAAGTGGACAAATATACATTTTAAAATAATGATTTGTCTATTTTTCTGATTAATTTTGTATTTCTGACAGTTTCACAATTTGATGTTTGTGCTTATTAAAACTAATAGAAAGCATGGTTAAATGAATGGGTAAACCATTTCTAGTTTAACAGCTTAATCATGGGAACTTGGGAAACATTTCTTGCTGTGCTATATATGGAGTTTCAAAACTTTTCTGAAAAATAAAATGCTTAAAATTCAGAAAATTGATAGCACAGGGGCGCCTGGGTGGCACAGCGGTTAAGCGTCTGCCTTCGGCTCAGGGCGTGATCCTGGCGTTATGGGATCGAGCCCCACATCAGGCTCCTCTGCTGTGAGCCTGCTTCTTCCTCTCCCACTCCCCTTGCTTGTGTTCCCTCTCTCACTGGCTGTCTCTATCTCTGTCAAATAAATAAATAAAATCTTTAAAAAAAAAAAAAAAGAAAGAAAAGAAAATTGATAGCACAAGGCTAAGAGATTAAGAATGCTGACTTTGGAGCCAGAAATCCTGGATTGAATATCACCTTCACCACTTACCATGTGTGCTGTGGAGCAGGTTAGTTAATTGTCCTCTGCCTCAGTTTATTCATTGGTAACGTGGAGATTATAATAGTACCTTTCTGTAGGTTGTTATGACAAAACAAGTTAAAATACAATAAACTTTATATAAGTGTTAGCTATTATTTTAAATATTACTGTTATTGTTATTATGGGCTACATTTATGATATGTTTGTTGAGCTATAATATAACTTCTAAAGGAAGTAAAATTTTTTAAACCAAAATGTAATTCAGTTCAATACTAGAGTGTACATGCTTATTAAGAAATTATCTAGTTCTAGGGGTGCCTGGGTGGCTCAATCAGTTGGGTATCTGACTCTTGATTTCTTCGGTTCTGGTGGTGGTCTCAGGTCGTGAGATCGAGCCCTGTGTTCGGGTCTGCGCTGAGTGCAGAGCCTGCTTAAGATTCTCTCCCTCTCCCTCTGCCCCTCCCCTTCAGCACCCCCCCCCCGACACATGCATTCTCTCAAAAAACGTTTTTTTTCTTTAAATTAAAAAAAAAGAAATTAGTTCTGTAAAAATTCGGCTTTGCAATGTCAGAAATTTAACTTTATCCATTTTTCCGCAAGTTGATGGGGGCTCTTAGGGAGTAACATGCCATATGTTAGAGAGCTGCGACCCCTAATTTAATGTTTACAGTGAATAAAATATCAACTAACTTGGGAAACCAGGTCAAAACATTGGTTTAGCATAGGGTGAGAACGAAAGGACATTTTATCAAATATGGAAAAGATTAAGGACGAAGTCTTTCTATTTTAAAACACTCTAGTCAAACGCTAGAGACTGATATGCTCGCATCCACCAGATCCGTCTTTTTCTTACGTGTGGAGTACTGGACACACACTCCTAGATTTGCTCTATATATTTTCTCCTGCGGCACCACACCGCTTAGACTACTAGCACAATTACATGTCTTTTTGGAATTGCTTTTTTTTTTTTTAAAGATTTTATTTATTTATTCATTTGACAGAGATAGAGACAGCCAGCTAGAGAGGGAACACAAGCAGGGAGAGTGGGAGAGGAAGAAGCAGGCTCATAGCAGAAGAACCTGATGTGGGGCTCGATCCCACAATGCTGGGATCACGCCCTGAGCTGAAGGCAGACGCTCAACCACTGTGCCACCCAGGCGCCCCTGGAATTACTTTTTTTGCCCCGCATCAGTGTAGTTTTCCAGATTGGTCCTTGGGATTTTTCAGATCTTCATCAGCAACATGTTTACAACATGTTTACAAGTCATCTTTTAGGGCTAAGAAGTGACCAGTTCATTATATATTTTTAGTAGATTTTTACAAGTATAATTCTCAACATTTGAATCTTTGCATTTAGGAGCACTTTAAGTCCCTTCTGTAACTAGTTCTAAATAATACCATGGTGTAGAGCAGTCCCCTTTTACTTTTTAAAGTTTATTTATGTAAGTAATCTCTACACCCATCGTGAAGCTTGAACTCACAACCCCAAGATCAGGAGTCATACACTCTTCCGACTGATCCAGCTGGCACACCTAGGACAGTCCCTTTTTAAATAGCTAAATCAATCTTTAAGCCTTATTTTGTTTGAATTAAAACGAAACTTAAAACTTAAACTCTTAAAATTTGTTAAAATTTTATCCTGTAATAAATGTTAATGCTAGTTAGCCTGTCACCATGATAAGGCAAAATAGTTTCTTAGACTAAAGTTTATCTTCTGCCTTTTGCCTTCTTCCCTCCCTCCTCTGCCCACCAAACAGGCCTTTCCTGTTAACTCTGGCTCAAGTTAATTGAAATACTAACATTGGTGGGGTTTTTTGGAAATACTAATATTGTTTTAAAAGGGAGTAAGGTGTGATTTCCCATGGAGAGTGGCAGCTGCCACTTTATGAAACAGTTGTGTTATAAAAGTTATATTAGGTGAATTTGGAATGGGATTGCATTTTCCCATAGGAACTGACAGTTATTTCTAGTAAAAATGGTGTTCTATTTAAAAAATGACTAGTTTGGCCCACGACTCATGGAGTTACACATTTTATACTTTGGTATGCCCCAGTGGGGCTTCATTGCTACTTCCCATTTTGTCGTATGTGATTTTATTTAATTAATTAATTTATAACAGATTTATTTTTTTTTAGCGAGAGCAGAGCGAGAGCGGCAGAGGGAGCTAGCGAGCAGGGGAGGGGCAAAGGGAAAGGGAGAGAATCGCAAGCCGACTCCATGCTAAGCTAGGAGCCCATTGGTTCCGGGGCTCAATCTCAGGACCCTGAGGATATGGCCTGAGCTGAAACCAAGAGTTGGATGCTTAACTGACTGAGCCACCTAGGTGCTCCTGTCACATGTAATTTTAAAAAGATATGTACTCAAGAGTTGAGACTGAATCAAATTCATAATTTTTCCTCCTTATTGAGGACATCCTGAAGTAAGAAACGACTTTTTTTTTTTGGCTCTGGGTGTGTGGCAATGAAGAATGTAATGACTACCAGTAACTAGTGTCACTGTGCCAAAAGTGCCAGCTCTTTTACCCGCCATTGTTTTTGCACCATGCGGGCTAGTATCAGCATAGTGAAAAAGGCAAATATTGGTATTGTTCTGAAAATAGTTTTTACCTCAGGAACCGTGTCGTCTTACCACACGACAATTTAAGAATCAAATTTAGGCATTAATTCACAAGCTCTAAGAACTGGGTGGATGTCTTTGGTTTATTTATTATTAAACTACTTTATTGAAATGTAATAAATATGCTATATAATTCACCCCTTTAAAGTGAACAATTCAGTGGTTTTTATTATATTTAGAATTGTACAACCAGCATTATGATACAATTTTATGACATTTTAACCATTCTATAACTCAGCTTTCTGTCTCTATAGATTTGAGATTTGCCAATTTTGGACATTTCATAATAATGAAATAAAATACATGGTCTTCTGTGATTGGCTTCTTTTACTTAGCATAATGTGTTTGAGCTTTATCCAAATAGCATTTATCAGTATTTCACTCCTTTTATGGTGGAATAATACTTCGTTGTATTCTGTTCAGTTTATCCATTCATCAGTTGGTGGATATTTGGGTTTTTTCCACTTTTTGGCTATTATGAGTGATGCCGCTGTAAACATTTGTGTACAAGTTTTCGTGTGGACATATGTTTTCATTTCTCTTAGGTAGATATCTCGAAGTGGAATTGCTGGGTCATATAGTAACTCCGTGCCTAACATTTTGAGGAGCTGCCAGACTTTCCCAAAGAGTCTGCATCATTTTACATTCCCACCAGCGGTGTGTGAGGATTCCAATTTCTTAAGCTTTGAAAGAATTCTCGTTTACTGAAAAGGAAAATGGTGGTGACTCTGGCTAATTGGAGAGTGCATACCCTGCCCGAAGGCATTCAAATTATAGTTAAAAAGCAAAACAAAACATTGTGCTGTCCAAACAAAACAGGTCTTGGCCAGATTCAGCCCTTGGCTGCTGATTTGGAACCCCAGATTCTAGTATACTTTTCTACTGAGCCATACTTCTTGACAGGTTTTTAAAAATTGAGCAGATTTTAAAAAGTAACAGTATGCAAGGAGGTTTAAAGAATAACACACTTTTATGTATTAACCTAAACACTTTTATGTTAACTGATCAGGTTAACAAACCTTTACCAATACAATTTAAGCCTTCTGTGAACTTCCAGCTTTAATCCCTTTCCTCTCCGCCACAGTTAACAACTTTCCTGAAGTTGGTTTTTTATCTTTTCCTTGTATTTCTTTATATTTTCTATACATATATATTTATATTTATATATTTGTAAATTGCACACCATTATGTGTATGCAAATGACTTTTTCTAGTAAAAGGTCAGATATGTGACTCAAACTTTGACTACTTATACAGTATAATGCCTGATACTTTATTTATTTATTTATTTTTATTTATGTATTTAAAGCATGGGGACAGGACCCATGGACAGGAAAAGCTGCCTAATGCCTGATTTTTAAAAGCAAAAGAAAAAAAATGTTAATAGGAGCTAAAAAAAATCCTAAGTTCATCTTGGGGAGAAAAGCTAAATGTTGGTATTTTATCAAATACCCTATTCCTCCTTTTTTCCTTCTGAAAAAACCAAACCAAGGCAAAAGCTTGTCCCTCCTCATCTGTTGTTTGTAGTGACTTCCAAGCAAGAGTAGCAGTGAAATTGTTTTGGTGTACGTCCAACTCTCTGAGGAGTATATGGATCAGTGAGCTGTGTGCATTCACAGGTGCTGCTTTAAATACCAAACTGAAACCTAAAAGGGAAGGAAATTCTCAGGAAAAATTGCATTGTTCAGTCCCTAGATCCGTTAATCCACTTTCCTCTTTAGTCCTACGTGTATGTGTGTTAACAGTATAAGAGTTAGTACATTAACTTGGGAGTTTCTCTTACCATTCTTTTTTACCCTGCCCTACCAGCTGTAAGATTTTAAGGTGAGAATTGTGTGAAGTAGAAAACATTTGAGAGTTAGACTTTAAGACCTTAATGAATCTGAACACGGATTTCTTTGGTATTTTGTGAGATGGTCTGTTCTTTAGTACATGTAGGAAAGTCTCTTCAACATGGATGGAATTAGCCATAAATGGCACAGATATGCAGAGTTTTTCTGTTTTACAGTAAAGCAGTGGTGCTTCCCTGTTTTTCCCATTTGGTCCTGTTTAACCTAAAGTTTAATTGATACGTGAAGATGATAACTGCCAGTCTAGTGAGAATAATATCTGAGATGTTGCTCTCAACCAGTACTGGGCAGTAAGGTCATTAGAATTCTTTTTATTCCTTATTATTTTATACTAGACATCAGTTTAGTCAAGTCATTATTACTTAACACGAGCAAAGCACACTCAGTCCTTCTTTGGAGGTTTGTAGGACTCTGATCGTGGTAGAAGAATGAATATATGCATATATATTCAAATATATGCAGAGTTTAGTGAGGCTGACACATGCACATACATTTCTCTTGCAAATGTACTGAGTAATGCTGCCTAGGGGAGGGCCTAATGCAGATAATTGCTTTGAAATATCAGAAGTCATTTTCAGAGTAATTCCTTGTTAGTGAAAGGCATCATTACGTCATATTAGATAATGACTTTCAAAATTTCTCTAATGCTGTATGGATACTAATTTAAGTAAAGATTTTAATTGAAGGAAGTCATGCAAAATGTAATTATGGTATGTACAATAGACTTGTTTGTTCTCTCTGCTGTGAAATGACTTGAGTGAGGCTAATAATTCTGCCCAAATAGAATTTACTCCTCTGGAGAACAGTATGTGGTATGTTTTAATTTCATAAAGAGGCTCTTCCTTAGGGAGCCTGTCCACCCTGATTATGTCAGAGTAAAGTGGGGAGAGCATTGTTTGGTGTACTCAGAAATTTTGGATGATTTTTCCCCCTTTTTAAAAAAACACTGTGATTATTGACTGTATAAATCATCTACTACTTTTGAATATAGTTGTGAAGAGGAATCACAGAGAGTCTTAAAAGCTAAAAAGATAATGAAAGATTGTATTCATATCTTTGCACAGTTAATAGTAGTAAATAACCAAATAACAATAAATGTAGGTTTTTCCAAGTTTTCCAGCAAAGGCTAGTAGATTGCCAAAATGAACTGTATGATAGTTTGTTAGTAAACCTGTCTGAACGAAAATTAGATTATTGTAGTAGAATTGGTGATATTTTAGCATTGTCATTGGCTATATAAATATTATCTCATTCTTTTATTGGTACGGCAATATGAAGAAATAAACTTTTTTAAAATACAAGAATAGAGAGTGTCTGTCACTGAGCTTGAAATACTACTTGTTTACTAACATTTGATATAATGAGGACTCAGAGTTATTGCATATGGTTAGTTATTAGATTAAGTTATGGTTAATAGGAGGGGTGCCTGGGTAGCTCGGTTGGTTAAGTGTCTGCCTTCTGCTCAGGTCATGATCCCAGGGTCCTGGGATTGATCCCTGTGTTGGGCTCCCTGCTCAGTCTGCTTCTCCCTCTCCCTCTGCACGCCCTCCCCTCGTGCTCATGCTCTCCCTCTCTCTCCCTTTCTCCCTCTCTCTCTCTCTCTCTCACCCTCTCACCCTTTCACCTCTCTCTCACAAATAAATAAATAAAATCTTTTTTAAAAAAAGTTATGGTTAATAGGAATTAAATGTTTTGAATTTACCCAGAATTCTGGATTCAGAATTAAATTATGAGATAATATATGGTATATTAGATATCTAATTTCAAATAAAGTTTAGGTAAAACTATCAAGTCCCAATATTGAGGTATTGAAAATTGTCTTTCTTTTTGTTTGGTAATGCTTTTTTTTTTTTTTTAAGGGTTCTTTGTCTCAATCTCTAGTGTAGAAGTTGTTGCTAATATAAACTAGATATTGTGTAAGAATCTGGACTTCTCTTTTAAAGATGGAGGTAGCAGTGCTCCCTGAGGAAGTGTCACATGAGAAACCAGTCTAACCCAAAAATTTGCTGTGTCACAGTATCTTAGGAATCTTTATGATCCTTTCAACAGTTGAACATCAGCTGTTTGCCAAGTATCAGGCTAAGAGTTAGGATAATCTTTATTAATCCTTAGTTCCATTAAATTGTGATCAAATTATTTTTAGCACAGAATGTCTGTAAACATACTAGTAGAACAAAAAACAAAGTAAAACAGAAAATTGAAGAGTAGAGAAGTTGAATTAGTCTCTTGTGGACTTTGTAAGGTTAGAGTTTTGCAGACTCAGATTTGAAATGATTCTATTGTTTAATTTTGAGCATTGTGCATTTTTTTATGAGAGTGATATTTAGCTAACATGAAAAATGATTTCTTTTGAAAATTAGTAGTTTAGGGTTCTGGAGCCCTTTTTCCTTCTTCCTAAGTTTGCTAAAGAAGTGTCTTGTATGACGGTGAATTTTACTTATGCTTTACTTTCATCAAATCTCGTTTATATATATTTATAATTAAATAAAAACTTCTATAGAATGGGTCCTAATTAAGAGCAATAATGAGTTTTTATCTTCCTGTTTTGGCCCATATATGAAACAAGTCAATAATCTTTTGTTCTACTTTTAGGAAAACAAATAGAATTTACATAAAGATCATTGAGTAGGTAAAAGTTGTATTTGCCATTTAATTTTTTTAAAAACTTTGTGTTATTGGGGTGCCTGGGTGGCTCAGTTGGTTAGGCATCTGCCTTTGGCTCAGGTTATGACCTCAGGGTCCTGGGATCGTGCTGTGTATTGGGCTCCCTGCTTAGTGGGGAGTCTGCTTCTCCCTCTGCCTCCCCCCGCCCTGGCTTGTGCTCACACTCTCTCTCTCTTTCTCTCAAATAAATAAAATAAATAAAATCTTTAAAAAAAACCTTTTTGTTATGGAGATTGTATTTTTTATTTTTTAAAAAAGATTTTATTTATTTATTTGTCAGAGAGAGAGAGGGAGCACAGCAGGGGGAGTGGCAGGCAGAGGGAGAAGTGGGTTCCCGCCAAGCAAGAAGCCTGATGCAGGGCTCCATCCCAGGACCCTGGGATCATGACCTGAGCCAAAGGCAGACGCTTAACTGACTGAGCCACGTGGGCGTCCCTGTTATAGAGATTTTCAAACATACACCAAAGTAGACAGGATAGTACAAAGAACTCCTATGTGCCTGTCACTTGGCCTCCAAAGCCAGTAACCTATGGCTAATACGGTCCTAACCACATCTTCAATTCTTTCCTCTCTCCTATATCATTTTGAAGTAAATCCCATTTTAACCACAAATATTTTAATGTATTTTTAACATAACCTCCACACTATTCGTACACCTAGGAAATTAACAGTATTTATGTAATAGCGTCAGATTTTCAGTATTTACATGTTTAATTATCTGATAATGTTTTTTCCCTATAGTTTGTTTAGAATAGCATATAAATATGACCTATACATTGTGATTGGATTATTTATCTTTGATTTATTGCTCCCTCAGTTGTTGAAGAAATTCAGTCACTTGTTCTGTAGGTAGATTAGTAGGTGAATTTATTACCAGGGTGTGTTATTCTTAGTCAAATGCCAAAACATGCTGATTTTTCTGGTGAGTATTTTTATCCCAACATTCCTTTCCTCTCTCTGACATTACCTAGTCAAGGACTGTAATTGCCGTATGTTTAGATTACAACATAGCTTTTAACTGATTTCTGGAACCCACTAATACCAGACTGATCTTCCTTCAAGACTGCTTCTCCATCCTATAATCTAGAATCTTTTGAATTGACAGCATTTATTATTTCTAGTACTTAAGCACCGCCACTGCCTAGGTGACATCTTTTATGTTTGTCCTGCCCTGTTTTCCAATGCTTGTGTTGTTCAGCATTTTCTTGTGTGTTTTGAGGCCCCTGCCCCTCTTAGACTGGCTACGTGAAAGCCGAGACCACTTCGTTTCTTTGTGTCACTTCCAGTGCTTTCCACACAGAAGGTGCTCAGTGAATGGCTTGTGATTGATTATAGCTGTTGTATTAGTGCTTGTTCTCAAAAGTCCCCCGTTCTGATCTTACCCCCAGTGAGTAGCTGGAAGGGTGATTTGTAAGGCTGGAAGTTAGATTTTATGAAGAGTATTTCTCAAGACAATGGTAGAGCCTGATGAGCCGTCTCCATCCGCTCTGCCATATGGAGGGCGGTTTTCTAGCATCCTTGCCCACTAGATGCTGTCGCTTGTTTGCTCCCACAGCACCATGGCTTTTGTTTTATTTTTGTCATTTTGACAGCAAGCTTTTGTTTCAATGCTGTTTCATTATATTTGTGTATTGTTTCCTAGTGATCTAATATTAGAATCATACTGTAGGGTAAATTTCCTTTGAGAAGAATTTCCTAAAGATTAAATAATTCTGTTGCTAATAAGTTTTGCAAACTGGGATGCCGTGGGGTACATTTGGCTTGCAGTTTCAGTATTTAAAAAATCAGGAAGTTTCATATAAAAATTCAGATTTGCAGTTTTTCTTTAACAGCCTGAAAATCCAGCAAAACTGGGCTTATTGCCTCCTTTGACAAGGTCATGAGCTCTCAGGTCCCCAGCTGGTCAGCTCCTTCATTTATGTTATTTACCTGGCCCCTGTGGACCTTTCCGTTTACAACCCTTGGTGTAGATTCTTATTGGCTTCACCCACAAAACACGTTCTTTCCTGACCTTGGCCCAGGGTTTTGGGGCTCACATTACTTTTGGAAACTATCGGTTTCTGCATTCTGAATATGTCATGTTCTCAATTTTTCTTTAGTTTATTAACTAATTGTTGACATGACTTTATTTATAAATTATTAAATGTTCAACTTAATACATTACATTAATTTGTAAAAATATAAAACAGTACTGTTCTTCACTAAACATATAGTTACATTTGTGTATTTTTGTTTTGGAGAACAGTGTTATTTTTCTTAACAATATTAATTATGTTAACATGTAATCTTGTTGCTTTTAAATGAATTAATAAAATATTTTAAAAGTTTCTCATCTTTGATTTGTCATTGAAAAAATTTTCCATGGGGTGTAATCCATATAATAAAATGCTCTTTAGGGTCCTCAGTAATATTTAAGAGTGTAAAGGAGTGCTGATACCAAAAAGTTTGGGAATTTCTGATCCTAAAGGATAATGTAAATTAAAATTGTCTGGTACTCACCAAGTTGTCAGGTAAATTAATTTAATTGTCAGGTAAATTAAAATTGTCTGAGGTACTCACCAAAATGTTAGAACATAATACTTTTTCCCCTTCTAAGCAAGATCATATACATGGGTAAACCATCTCTAGGTCCCTGCAAAAGCCTATTTAACCCTTGGTATTTCTGAAATGTATAGCACTATCTAACTAAGACATTTTAAGCAAATAATTCTTTGATTCAGTGTTCCAGGTCAGCAATGCCAAGAAATCTAACCTTCTTTTCTGGGTTAAGGGGTCAGGGATTACCTTGTTCTAAGCCCTTCTGATTGTTCTCTTGCTCTTGATAAGAGTTTACGGGTAAACAGCGGAAAGAGGATTGGAAAAACTGAGACGTAATTTTTTTTGTGATTTGGGATTTTTTTGGAGGGCTTCCAAATGAGATTCAGATGCTAGAGGGGTAAGAGAATGGGCAGTTGTGGAGAAGAAAACTGGGGTTTCTTAAAGACTGGAGAGGAATTTGAAATAATCCTACCTCCTTCCCTTTGAGGAGTGGACAGCCTAGAAAAGAAGCTGGGATGCCACGACTTCCTGAAGTTTTTCCTTCTCCCTCTTCTTTCCATCTGTCAGTCACCTATTACTTGTCCCCAGCAGAGGATCAAGGAGGAAGTCTTTTTTCCTTCCTCTCTCCACTTTGGTGTACTCTCTTCCATCATTATAGTGTCCTCACCTTATATTATTGGAGTATTAAACAGTGAAAGCAAAATAGGGGTGGAAAAGAGGAATTCCTTTGCTTTTGCTGTGGTGAGATAGACAGGAAGGTAGGCCGTACAGAGAAACATTCCCAGCAGCTGTTAGAGGGCAGGGGAATTCCCAGACCAGTTCCGTTGGGCAGCTGTCCAAGTAGGACAGTACGTGTACTCCTGATACACGCATGTTTTTTTTCTCTAGTTGCAAACACCTATCTTTCTTGTCCCTCCAACTATTTTTTAAAATATTTTTTTATTATATTATGTTAGTCACCATACAGTACATCCCTGGTTTTTGATGTAAAGTTCAATGATTCATTAGTTGCGTATAACACCCAGTGCACCATGCAGTACGTGCCCTCCCTACCACCCATCACCAGTCTATCCCATTCCCCCACCCCCTTCCCCTCTGAAGCCCTCAGTTTGTTTCCCAGAGTCCATAGTCTCTTGTGCTTCATTCCCCCTTCTGATTACCTGCCCTTTCTTTATCCCTTTCTTCTCCTACTGATCTTCCTAGTTCTTATGTTCCATAGATGAGAGAAACCATATGATTATTGTCTTTCTCTGCTTGACTTATTTCACTTAGCATTATCTCCTCCAGTGCTGTCCATTTGCAGCAAATGTTGAGAAATCGTTCTTTTTGATGGTTGAGTAATATTCCATTGTATATATGGACCACAACTTCTTAATCCAGTCATCTGTTGAAGGGCATCTCAGCTCCTTCCACGATTTAGCTATTGTGGACAATGCTGCTATGAACATTGGGGTGCATATGGCCCTTCTTTTCACTACGGTTGTATCTTTGGGGTAAATACCCAGTAGTGCAATGGCTGGATCATAGGGTAGCTCAATTTTTAACTTTTTAAGGGACCTCCACACTGTTTTCCAGAGTGGCTGTACCAACTTGCATTCCCACCAACAATGTAGGAGGGATCCCCTTTCTCCACATCCTCTCCAACAATTGTTGTTTCTTGCCTTGTCTATTTTTGCCATTCTAACTGGCGTAAGGTGGTATCTCAGTGTGGNGTAGTCCTCCAACTATTTTTTAGATCCCTTTGGGTTAGGGATTGAATCTTATCCAATAACTTTACAGTTCAAAGGATTTATCGGTATAGAGTATCTGTATGTGTTAGTATCTAGCATAGGGCTGGGCACACAGATGCCCAAGCAATACTTTTTTTTTTTTTTAATTTTTTTATTATTTATTTATTAGACAGAGATAGAGACAGCCAGCGAGAGAGGGAACACAAGCAGGGGGAGTGGGAGAGGAAGAAGCAGGCTCCCAGCAGAGGAGCCTGATGCGGGGCTCGATCCCGGAACGCCGGGATCACGCCCTGAGCCGAAGGCNTCCGAAGGCAGACGCTCAACCGCCGTGCCACCCAGGCGCCCCCCCCAAGCAATACTTTTAGATCGAAAAAAAATGATGTATATTGTCCTCTTACCCTAAGAGGAAGGTGGAAAGTCCTCAGTCTAATCTCATATAGTCTCCTTCATGGGGTGGGATTGCAACAGGCTCTAAAAGTCTTATAAGAGTATATGTGGAGAAGACAAGTTTAGACGTATTTTAACTGTAGTGCTGATTAAGGAGGGTCTTGGGCCTGCAGTTCCCAATGCCTAAGGAGGGCTAGTTCTGCTGGCTCTCTGGGTCTGTGCTGTACCCTCCAAGAAGGAGCTCCTCTGGGTGTGAGATTCTCAGGATAGGTCTGTTCTTCATAGTAGGTTATGTGAAGTTCTGTGTCTACTGGGATGTTAAGAGAGGACAGAGAAGGCAAGAAAGGAGTATATATTAAAAGTGATCTGAAGAAAGCAGGAAACCTTTGACAAATCAAAATTTTTACTGTCAATAAGATGGATTTATTTGGTTATAAATTTGTGTGTTTAAAAATTAACAAAAAAAATATAAAAATATTCCTAAATAGAAAGATCGATAACTGTAAAGATTTCAGATGTCAGCAGAATGTAGTCCCTGTGAGGGTAAAAAGATTTTTACTTTTCATTGGAAATATAGTAAAGTTTCAAGATGTGATACTGGGTGGTTTTTTGGTTTTTTTGTTTTGTTTTGTTTTGTTTTTAGAGAGGGAGAGCGAGGGGTTGGAGGGGCAGAAGGAGAAGGAGAGAGAATCTTAATCAGGCCCCACGCCCAGTGTGGAGTCTGATGCTGGGCTCAGTCTCACAACCCTGAGATCATGACCTGAGCTGAGATCAAGAGTTGGATACTTAACCTGCTGTGCCGCCCAGGCTTATGTAGCTAGAACCTTGCAGATTTTTGGAAGCTGAATTTGTAATGTATAAGCTCTTTGGATTGGAGTCCTTTGTTTTGCAGCCTGAGACTTTTATAGCAACTTTATGCAATAATACCTGTATATCTAAATCTCCATTAAGGCAAACCTTTTCCTTTTTATTTTTTAGATGTTGTAAATTTTATTTTTTTTAAAGAATTTATTTATTTGAGAGAGCAGGAGAGAGAGAGCCTGAGAAAGGGGAGGGTCAGAGGGAGAAGCAGACTCCCTGCTGAGCAGGGAGCCTAATGCGGGGCTCGATCCCAGGACTCCAGGATCACGACCTGAGATGAAGGCAGTTGCTTAACCAGCTGAGCCACCCAGGCACCCCAGATGTTACAGACTTTAAAAAAATTATCAAATGTTTTAAAAAATAAATTTTACCCTATGAAATGAAAACCATCATAAGAATCTGCAGAGTAGCTACTGTTGTTATAATTATACTTCATTATTATTTTGTTTTACTTACATATTCTTCAGTGTAGAAAATTGGGTGACTTGATGTTTTGGTCATATGTCACAGACTTCCTTGGTCAACTTTAGTCTCATCAAATGTTACCACAACAGAAACCCCATGCGTAAGCAAAATCTTTGCCTGTTCAGTTATTACTCTCACTTAATCACTCGGCCGGTCATGGCTACCCTTGCAGTCTGCTCTCCTCTTTGGGGGATTGGAAACTGCAATATAATGGAAGGAACCAGACAGCGTCTACTCATTTGGTACTATTTCACATTAGTTATTCTTTTTTTTTTTTTTTAAGATTTTATTTATTTATTTGACAGAGATAGAGACAGCCAGCGAGAGAGGGAACACAGCAGGGGAGAGGGAGAGGAAGAAACAGGCTCCCAGCGGAGGAGCCCGATGTGGGACTCGATCCCGGAATGCCGGGATCACGCCCTGAGCTGAAGGCAGACGCTTAACGACTGTGCTACCCAGGCGCCCCTCACATTAGTCATTCTAATTAAGTTATGTAAGTAGTACAGGAAAACCCTATTGTGTGAAAATCCTTTCCCCAAAAGTTTGATTTATTACGACTGAACCTATATGCTGGTCTTTATCCACTTGCATCAGGAAGGATGCCTAAAAGTAGCATTCTGGGACAGAGGCTGGTTCAAGATTAAGTCATGCCTTGGCACTGAACTAAGGCCTTGTCATTTCCATAAGCTTCAGAGGTTTTCTGACTCCACTTTTGCCTTCGTCTCCTGTATCAGGCACCTCTGATGTGCCGCCTCAGATCTTCCTGGCCTCACTCTCCCCAGAGCCTTTGATCTAGTCATAGCCCTGGCTGTTGCCAACTCAAACTGGACCCTGACCAACTTCATGTGGACAAAATCTGACACCTCATGCCTCCTTCCCCTCCTCCTCTTCCCTGGGACTGTGCTCTATGATAAGCCTTAGGTTTTGCTTTCTGAGGAATCCACACCGAGCACATCTATTTTGTGTGCCCTTGTTCTATGTACTAATGGGTTCTCTTGATTAATATATAAAAGTGACTGTTGGTCTGATTATTTTGGCCTGATCTGGCACTAATAATAAAGGCCTGAACGTAAAAGTTAGGAAGTGGGTAAGTTTGTTCTTCATAGAGTGGGTTGATTTTTAAATTTATCAACCTCAGTAAGAATTAGCAATGATCCATGATTGAGGTGCTGCCAGTAGAGTTTAACCATCATCGTTGCTTATAAGGACAGGAAAAGGCGAGACTTGCTTGAGGAGCATCTGAGAAGTATGACTCAGACTACGCTTTGAGTTCTGGGTCTACCATTTACCAGCTGCGTGACTTTGAAAGTTTCCTGCACCTCCCTGAGCTTCAGTTTCCTTTTCTGTAAAATGGAGGTAGTAACACCATAACATGGATCTTTTAAGATTCTTATGGGCTGAAATGAGTTATTTATATAAAAAGCCCAGCACATGGAGATCTGGTTGGCTCTGTCAAGTAAGTGTCTGCCTTTGGCTTAGGTCATGATCCTGGGGTCCTGGGATCGAGCCCTGCATCAGGTTCCCTGCTCAGTGGGACGATTGTTTCTCCCTCTGTCCCTCCCCTCCACCTGGGCTCTCTCAGATAAGTAAATAAAATCTTTAAAAATAAAATGCCTGGCACATAGTAGGTTAATAGATGGTAGCTGCATTGTTATTCCTGGATTTATTTATTTTGATTTGAATTTTTGATTTGAATTTTTATAAAAATTTTATTTATTGATATATGTCATATTTTAAGTAATATTTTTTTCAAACAACACTGGCATATGCTAGATACTCAGTTAATATTTATTGGCTGGGTTAGACATGAAGTAAACTATCGTATCATGTTTCTAATAACAAATAATGCCCTTTTGCTTTTAATTGGCAATAATCTTAGGTGATTTAAGCTGTTGTTTTTAGTTTCTTAACCCTCCAGATAGCAACTACAAGATGTTTATTTCAGGGATTGTGGGTTTCCTCTGAAGTGTAATTGATTTGCATCCTATTTCTCAGGGTTGGTTTCCTTGTTTTGGGCAGAGAGCTATTATTGTTATAGTAAAAGGAACTCAGTGGTCAAGGTCTTTGAACACTTAGAAGGTGTGAAAAATACAGAGACAGCTAGTACAGAGTTCTTGGAATTACAAGGAGTGAATAGAATTTAGTTTTTGGATCTTCTGAGTGATGATAGCTAGCACTTATTTATAGGCAATCTTATTGCTTATACTGTGTTAGGTCCTTTGCAAGGTTTTTACCTCTAAGTACAGCAAAAGTACCTACAACAAAAGATACAGGCACCATCTTTTCTCATAAGTTTCAGGAGGGGAATGAGGTAGTAAGACTTTCCAAGATCACACAATTAGTAAGTGGCAGAGCTGGTATTTGAACTGAGGTCTGCCTGAGCTCAGTCTTCCAAAGCTAGAGGAGCTCACTGCTTCTCATTGCCCTCTAAGATTTTACAGAAGAGTTTCTTCTTGATTTGTAAACATTTGAAAAAATTATAATTGGTTAATTCAGATTAGAGCAACACTATAGGGATTCAGCAATTATTAAAGATGTTTAATATATGCAGTCCTAACAAGGTACCCGATAAGGGAAAGGTAAATGTGACATGCTCTGTTAATTAAATTAATTAACTAATTAATTAATTAATTATTCTTTAAGTAGCCTCCACACCTAGCATGGAGCCCAATGTGGTGTTTGAACTCATGACCCTGAGGTCAAGACCTGAGCTGAAATCAAGAGTTGGATGCTTAATCAACTGAGCCACCCAGGTGCCCCGACATGCTCTTTTAAAAAAAAAAAATTTTTTTAAATAAGCTTTTAATTTTGGAATAGTTTTAGACTAAAAGAAAAATTGCCAAGCTACTACAGAGTGTTCCTCTGTGTACCCCTCACCCAGTTTCCTTTGTTTATTTTTTCATTTATTCATCAAGTATTTATTGAATGCCTACTATGTGCCAAGCATTATTTTCAGTGACAGAGATACAGCAGTGAATAAAATAAATTACCCTGGTCTCATGAAATTTACATTTTCGAGGGATGAATTCATTTGGGGACTAAGGATTGGAATAGCAAGGTACAAAAGAAAGACTTGTCCAAGATATAACCAGAACATACATACATACACTTCTTTTCTTTCTTTCTCCCTCCCTCCCTCTTTCCTTTCCTTTACCTTCTTTTCTTTTCTTCCTTTTCTTTCTTTCTTTCCCCACCCTCTCTCTTTCATTCTTTCTTTCCAGAACTTTTAATTTCAAAGCTTAAATAATCTGGGATTTATTGAAAAATGTTTTACTCTATATCTGGCTTTAGTTTTCTTTTTTCAGACTGAATATTCCTAGTGTTATTTAGTTATTCCTTTGTAGTCTAAATAGCCTTTTCATTTTTATTTCTTTAATATTTTATTTTATTACTTTTTGAAATGTAGACACACAACGTTACTTTAGTTTCAGGTGTACAACATTGTGATTTGACAAGTTTATGCGTTATGCTGTGCTCACCACAAGCGTAGCTACCATCTGTCACCATACAACACTATTACAGTACCATTGACCATGTTCCCTATGCTGTGCCTTTCATCCCTGTGACGTATTCTTTCCATAACTGGAAGCCTGTATGTCCCACTCCCCTTCACCCATTTTGCTCATTCCCCCACCCGCTCTCACACGGCAACCATTAGTGTGTTCTCCGTATTTATGGGTCTGTTAGCTTTTTGTTTGTTTGTTCATTTGTTTTTTAGATTCCACATATAAGTACAATCATGTCTTTCTCTGACATGCTTTTTTAATTTTTTTTTATTTTTTATTTTTAAAGATTTTATTTATTTTATGTGACAGAGAGACAGCCAGTGAGAGAGGGAACACAAGCAGGGGGAGTGGGAGAGGAAGAAGCAGGCTCCCAGCGGAGGAGCCCGATGTGGGACTCGATCCCGGAATGCCGGGATCACGCCCTAAGCCGAAGGCAGAGGCTTAACGACTGCGCCACCCAGGTGCCCCATATTTTTTAAAGGAACTTAAATTTTGGAGTTAGGGAAACCCATTCACAGCTAAGTATATCACATTCATTACTTCATTCAGCAACTATTTGTTGAGTGACCTCTGTGTGTGTCAAGATGGTAGTCACCCTAAGAAAACAATGATGAACAAAAGGAAATTTGGTTCCAGGTTCATGGAGCTTTTTAGTCTAGCAGGGGTATTATGAATTGCCATTTTGGTTACTTATAATCAGATTAGATGTAGATTAGATATAATCACCTAGGTTTAGAGCTAGGTGATTGCTTATAGGCATCCCCCTGCCATAACCACAGTACCAGGGGGAATGTGGGAATGTTACCATGAAATTCTGACTGAATTCTGCTACATACTTATTAAAAGATAGGCACAACATTAGTCAGACAACATGTTCCTATAAGCTCAGAGACGTCATAGCTTTCAGATAAGCATCTTTCTAGAAAGTTTCCCTTGAGACAAATATAGCAGGATTTCGTACCCCCTAATTAGAATTATGTGACCGAATCTGAATTCAGGTTAGGCTAGAGCCCTAGGCCAAGAACACTGTTCTCACTGGCATGGGATGCTAGATTTTGAGAGTCCTATACTTTGTTCTCCTAAGAATGGAGCTATCTATGTAATATTTCTCGTCAGTCTACAGAGTTTTAACACAATGCATCTTATCAGTGAGAAATTATTTCTGACACTCCTTGTGTTGAGTAACAAACTCTCTCGTTGATCACAAAAAACGTAGCTGTAGGCATGTTAAACCTGCCTCTAGAGCAGAAATTCTTAACCCGTTTTTGCCATGAACTCCTTTGGCAGTCTGATAAAGTCTGTGGGCCCTTCTCAGAATACTATTTTTCCAAAGCATAAAATGCAAAGGATTACAAAGGAAACCAAATATGATGCAATGTAGTTATTAGAAAATACTTTTAAAGACATGTGACATACAGTAATATGTGCTTATTTATTGATGTATTAACTAACAAGATCTAGTGTTGGGAATAATTGCTGCTTTAATTACACAGTTGTGACAAATGTAAATGCAAGATATTTGCAACAGTTGAAATGTCGCTTGAGGGGTGCCTGGTTGGCTCAATAGGGGAGCATGTGACTCTTGACCTCGGGGTTGAGAGTTGGAGCCCCACATTGGGTATAGAGATTATTTAAATAGAAATAATTTTTTTTTAAAAAAGAAATGTGACATGAAAATAGGTATGATTTTTATTGGTGACAAAAGTCACTGCTAATTCTATAATTTATTGCCTGCATTACTAATTGAGGGTAATTGCTAAACTTCAGTTAGAAGCTCATCCATGTTCATAGATGCTCATTCATTCTATCCAGTTCATTCTTGATTAGAATCTCTCATATGCTACCTCCTTAACCCTGGAGTGTATATTCATGATTTGGATATCCAGTGTTAATCAGTTATCCCTACATGTGGATTAAAACTAACACTTGCATTTATCACCATTTTCCCTTTTTTGGGGTGTAATTTAGGGAGGGATGATGACATTGTACAAATAATACAGATTAAGGAGTTCCATAGGAGAGAGCTATGAAGTGCTATGGGATTATGCTGAGTATTTTAAAAAACAGGCAAGAGGATCTTCTCTAAAATAGACGTAATATGATAAGATGATCTAGATAAGCATGAATATAGTGATGTATTCTGTAAGTGTTGGAAGAAAAGTGAGGAGAAAGAGTGAAAGTTGTAATTACTACAGTTCTTTCTTTGAGGTTGAAAAAGACATCACAGGAAAATATATGATTAACAGGCTTTGTTCTGTCTGGTTCAAAAATAAAGATATTTCAGATACAGAGAACAGAATGACGGAGGGGGTAGAAGCTGGAAAGGCAGAATGGAGTCATACATGAAGGAGGGGAGGGCACAGAAGGTTCTTTCGCATGTGAGTGACATAATTATCCAGGCATGGTATAAGCATTTTACACGTGTTAAGTTATTTAATCCTCACAACAATCTTATTATCATTTGCATGTTGTGGATGGAGAAACAGGCATGGAGAGATTAAGTATCTTTTTTTTTTTTTTTTAAAGATTATTTATTCATTCGACAGAAAGAGAAAGGGAACACAAGCAGGGGGAGTGGGAGAGGAAGAAGCAGGTTCCCAGCGGAGGAGCCTGACGTGGGGCTCCGTCCCAGAACGCCAGGATCACACCCTGATCCGAAGGCAGACGCTTAACGACTGAGCCACCCAGGCGCCCCGAGATTAAGTATCTTGTCCAGAGACAAAAACTAGGCCTATCTGGCTCCACTGGACTCAAAGCAACTCAATACGAGATCACACTGATGACAGTGGAGAGGATAGGGTAGGCAGGAAAGCAACTGGAGATAGGAAAATCAGGTCAGACACTGTTAAGGTGATAGTGGCAAGAAATGGTAAATGTGGCCTGAGCACTGAGCAGGGAGAATAGGTGAAAAGAATTTTCCAGCTTGGAAATCGACACGTTTGTGTGTTCAAGTTAGACAACATCTGCAAAAAAGGAAGTGACAGTCCAGGGTTCTGAGTAGAGATTTTTACCAGCCCATTTTTAAATACGTACTTGGCTGGATCAATTCCTGTGTTATAAGTATCTCTTGCTGACTGAAGAATGATCACGGTGGGCAGAATTTTATTGTAATCACCAGTTAATGTTTATAGGAAGCATCCCCTTAGCCGTTTGTCTAGATAAGAATACTGGTGGAAAGCTTTCCAAGTGTTATATTGTACGATGACTAAGCTCGCAGTTGTAAAATACACATACCTAGGCCTTGTCACAACAAAGGGAACCTTCAAAATCTGGCTCACTTGCCAGCAATCATTTTGAGAAGACTCCAGAGAAGTAGGAGGGAAAGTTTTAGATCAAGAGCAGATTAACAGTACATTCTGGATCTGGAGCAGGATTGATCATACTTGATGTAAAATGCAGCAGACACCTCAGTAAGTCCTGATTTCCTAGGCCCAGGAAAAGTTCTCAGTGGTGTAGTGAGTTCTCTAATAGACAAATTCAAGAGGGCTCAAAAATGTGAACTTGCACCACTGCCTGGCAGATAAATAACCAGGGTCCATAGTTCTCCATGTTATAGATGATTGGCACTAACTGGGAGTTCATAGAACATATCTAATCCACATTCTGCATTTGCGGGAATTAAGTAAATTGGTCCCTGTTCACAAAGTTTTCTGTTGGCTGCATCCAGATTCAGCTCCAGGCCTCACTGACTGGATGGACATTTCTTAGGAGCCTGTGGTGGGTGGGCAGGAGGACCTGCGGATGTCCTTCCCCAGCACGCTCATCCACACAGCCTTTCTAGCTCCTCCTTTAACCCCAGACTCCCTGATATCTCTGTGCAAAAGTATGGTGGTTTTGTTTTTAATCCACCATAAAGCAGTGAGGATTTTCAGGTCAGTCAAGACTAAATGCTAAAATTTTCACCTTCATAATCACCCAAATATGTTCTCTGCTGCATTCCCATTTTTACTTCCCATATTTTTATTTTTCACTTCCGTGTTGACCGACTAATGGTCTGTTACAAGTCATGGTTTCTTAATAAATCGCTTCTTTTTAGATCTAGTTGTTAATTATAGTTACCAAATTGTACATTTCCAGGCTGGAAAATGGAAGCAAATCTTTTCTGTTCTAATATTCATGCCTGGGACAAGCTGTTAATTTTAAGGCAAAGTATTTTAAGGTAAAGCAGGAAAACTGGAATTATTCCCTTAGGATGCATTGGCTAAATGTCCAGATAAAATTTTTATGCCTTTACTTTCAGGTTTTTGATGTACCTTACTTAATAAGGATTCAATAAGGTGGTTGAAATGTACTTTTATTAAATCACATCATGAAGTATTTATTTCAATTATAGTAAATCCTCATCTCATTTCAAGCTATAAAATATTTAATATTTTCTGCCACCTGCTAATAAAAAACATTTTATGCCAACTGCTAGAGTGGTTTATAGTTCTATATACTCTTTCATTAATTATGTAGGAGTGGTCTAATGTCGATGTTTAAAAAAGTTAATGGACTTCTTTCTTATTATTTTTAAGAACTCAATTACTAGAGTTTGATATATGTTAATGCAAGGAATACCATATCTTTGTCATACTCCTTGTTCTGTAAATAGCTCCTAGTTTTAGTAATACATTAAATTTTATTATTATAAATCAGTTAATGAGAAACAACATATTGATCTATCTTGTCTTTTATCCATTTTAAATTACTAGATGTATATAATTTAGATCCTTACCTGATTATTTTTAGTAATCTGTCTTACAAAATGTATTCCATAGTGTAGTTCTTGAAATGAGTGTTAAAACTTGTATTTGAATTTAAAAAAGAGGTCAGGTTATTTTGTACAGAAAACATGTTTTATTTATCTGGTTAGTTTGATAATAAGATAATCAAGATTTGATAAGATATGTAAGATAAAGATTTGATAATAAAGACACATTCCAGGCAGATTATAGGACAAACTTTCCCATAAATTGAAATAGCTAAAAATGCAGCTACAACGTTTTGAGGAAAATATATTTAAAGCATATCATAAGATGACATCTCGTCAAGTAATAGTATTTTGTCAAAGGTGTAATGAAGTTAAAGTTTGATTTTTTTATTTTCTTTTTTTTTTTAAAGATTTTATTTATTCAACAGAGATAGAGACAGAGCAGGGGGAGTGGAAGAGGAGCCTGATATGGGGCTCGATCCCATAATGCTGGGATCACGCCCTGAGCCGAAGGCAGATGCTTAACCGCTGTGCCACCCAGGCTCCCCTGATTTTTTTCTTTCTGAGTTTCAGAGGTTAAGCAAAGTTCCACTAAGTAAAACTATAGCAAGTGTGATTAACTTGTTATGATGAAGTCTTTGGCATATATCCAAGAAATTGAGAAAATGAGTTCTCTCTGACCGGGGTACAACTCCTCTTGGAAGTCAGGTAGTTTCCAATTCTTTCAGGAACCAAACTGATTCATTAGCTTATAGATCATTGCAAACAATATTTGATGTTAGATCACTATGTGATTGTTTTTTGACATGTACCGTGGAAGGTGTGCAAGGATTTGAGTAATGTTGCTATAACAAAACTTCTAGTCTTATACCCTTATATATTTGAGCAAAGTTTTCAGTGCTTTGCTTCAGTACAAAAGAAAACAGGAATAGAATTAATGCTGAGTGAGCAAAGAAACTGAATCAGTAATCAAAAATTCGCAACAAACAAAAAAGTTCAGGGCCAGTTGGCTGCGCAGGCGAATTCTACCAAACATTTAAAGAAGAGTTATTACCTATCCTTCTCAAACTATACCAAAAAATAGAAAAGGAAGGAAAACTTCCAAACTCATTCTATGAAAACAGCATTACCCTGATACTAAAACCAGATAAAGATTCCACTAGAAAAGAGAACTACAGGCCAATATCCCTGATGAACATGGATGCAGAAATTCTCAATAAAATATGAACAAACCAAATCCAGCAAAACATTAAAAAAATCATTCACCACAATCAGGTGGAATTTATTCCTGGGTTGTAAGGATGTTTCAATATTTTCAAATCAATCAACATGATAGACCACGTTAATAAAAGAAAGGATAAGAACCATATGATCATTTCAATAGATGCAGAAAAAACATTTGACAAAGTACAATATCCATGCATGATAAAAACCCTCAACAAAGTAGGTTTAGAGGGAACATACCTCAACATAATAAAGGCCATATATGGAAAACCCACAGCTAATATCATCCTCAATAGGGAAAAAATGAGAACTTTTCCTTTACATTCAGGAACAAGGCAGGGATGTCCACTCTCATCACTGTTATTTAACATAATACTGGAAGTCTTAGCCATAGCAGTGAGACAACAAAAAGAAATAAAGGGATCCAATTGGCAAGAAAGAAGTAAAACTTTCACTCTTTGCAGATGACATGATCCCCTATATAGAAAACCTTAAAGACTCCACCAAAAAATTGCTAGAACTGATACACAAATTCAGTAAAGTTGCAGGATACAATATCAACATACAGAAATCTATTGCATTTCTACACGCCAATAGTGAAGCAGCAGAAAGGGAAATTGAGGAATTGATCCCATTTACAGTTACACCAAAAACAATAAGATACCTAGGAATAAACCTAACCAAACAGGTAAAAGACCTATACTCCGAAAACTATAAAACACTGATGAAAGAAATTGAAGATGATACAAAGAAATGGAAAGACATTCCACGCTCATGGATTGGAAGAAAAATACTGTTAAAATGTCTATAATACCCAAAGCAATCTACACATTTAATGCAATCCCTATCAATATACCACCAGCATTTTCCACAGAGCTAGGACAAACAATCTGAAAATTTGTATGGAACCACAAAAGACCCCAAATAGCCAAAGCAAACTTGACAAAGAAAAGGAAAGCTGGAGCCATCATAATTTCGGACTTCAAGTTATATTACAAAGCTGCAGTGATAAAATCACTATGGTACTGGCACAACAGACATGTAGATCAATGGGACAGAATAGAAAACCCAGAAATGGACCCACAACTATATATGGTCAGTTAGTCTTGGATGAAGCAAGAAAGAATACCCAATGGGAAAAAGACAGTCTCTTGAATAAGTGGTGTTGTGAAAACTGGACCACTTTCTTACAGCATATACAAAAATAAATTCAAGGTGGACTAAAGAACTGAATGTGGGACCTGAAACCATAAAAATCCTAGAGAACACAGGCAGTAACCTCTTTGACATCAGCTGTAGCAATTTCTTTCTAGATACATCTTTTGAAGCAAGGGAAGTAAAAGCAAAAATAAATTATTGGGACTTCATCAAAATAAAAAGCTTCTGCACAGTGAAGGAAACAGTCAACACAACTAAAAGACAACCATTGGAATGGGAGAAGATATTTCCAAATGACATATCTTATAAAGTGTTAGTATCCAAAATATATAAAGAACTTATAAAACTCAACACCCCAAAAATAAATAATCCAGGGGGCGCCTGGGTGGCTCAGTCGTTAAGCGTCTGCCTTTGGCTCAGGGCGTGATCCCCGTGTTCTGGGATTGAGCCCCACATCAGGCTTCTCTGCTGGAAGCCTGCTTCTTCCTCTCCCACTGCCCCTGCTTGTGTTCCCTCTCTTGCTAGCTGTCTCTATCTCTGTGAAATAAATAAAATCTTTAATAAATAAATAATCCAGTTAAAAAATGAGCAGAAGGCACGAATACACATTTTTCCAAAAAAGACATACAGGTGGCCAACAGACATGAAAAGATGCTCGACAGCACTCATCATCAGGGAAATGCAAATCAAAACCACAATGAGATACCACCACACACCTGTCAGAGTGGCTCACATCAAGAATGCAAGAAACAACAGGTGTCGGCAAGGATGCGGAGAAAGGGGAACTCTCTTGCCCTGTTGGTGGGAATGCAAACTTAGCCACTATGGAAGACAGTATGGAGGTTCCTCAAAAAGTTAAAAATAAAACTGGCTTGCAACTCAGCATTGCTGTACTAGGTATTTACTCAAAGAATGCAAAAATACTAATTTGAAGGGATACAAGCACCCTGATGTTTATAGCAGCATTATGAACAATAGCCAAATTATGGAAAGAGCCCAAGTGTCCACTGACTGATGAATGGATAAAGAAGAGGTTATTATTCAGTCATAAAAAGGAATGAACTCTTGCCACTTGCAAAGATGTGGGTGGAGCTAGAGAGTATAATGCTAAGCAAAATTAGAGAAAGACAAACACCATATGATCTCACTCATATGTGGAATTTAAGAAATAAAACAAACAAGGAAAGGAGACAAAAAAAAAAGGGAGAGAGGGAGACCAATCAAGAAGCCAACTCTTAACTATAGAGAACAAACTGATGGTTACCAAAAGGGAGGTGGGTGGGGGGATGGGTGAAAAAAGTGATGGGGATTAAGGAGCACACTTGTGATGAGCCCCAGGTGATGTATGGAAGTGCTGAATCACCATATTGTACACCTGAAATTAATGTAACACTGTGGTATGTTAACTATACTGGAATTTGAATAAAATTTTAAAATAGCCAAAAAAAGTTGTGCCTTCTACTAAGCAAATCTGTGCTTAATTCATCTTTATATTCTCAATGCCTACCACAGTGAGTAACAGGTGTTCAGTAAATTTTTGATTGATGAGAGAATAACTCATCACAAAACTACACAGGGCTCATAAAATTATTTCTTCATTTTAAAAAAATAGAAAAGAAAAAGGTGTATTAAGTAAAATATTTTGTTCCAGGTTGGCAACTCTATACAGAGTTAAACTGTCACTAGATTTCCTATCCTCTAGCTCCCAGTCCAATATCCAATTCACCACACTGCCTCTATAGACTAAAGGGAACCCTGAAGACTGGAAGAGACTTGGAAATAGGCTCTCTCTTCACCAAACTCCCATTACAGTCCTTACTATCTATCTCACGCAATCACTGACTCTTGTTATAATATTTTGTGTACACATCTTATCTCCCTTACCAGACCCTGAGCAATTAGAGGGCAAGGAGGGACCCACATTTCTTTACGTTCTCCTCATAGCACTTCATAGCTTTTGTTCTTTCTCATTTCCATTTATTTCATACATACTGAATCAATTAACAAATGGCTGTGTGCTCTATTCTTTCTTTCTTTCTTTATTCCTTAAACAACATTAAGAAGCTAAAAGTAAATTAAAGTGATCGTGAGTAGTCTTGACGTTAATCAGAAAAACAAGGTCCAAAATGTCAGCCAACAAAAGGAATCTGTGAGAAAGACAGAGTAGTCCAGCTGAGTCTATAAGACAGTGGAAATCCTTTCCTATGACTCAATCAGCTATCAGATTAGCACGAGGTTCTTCACCCCAAAATCTCAAAGGCAACTGTGTGGTTCGGTGTGCCCCAAATCCCATTGCTTCCAGGTTCTGGTGAATCAGGTTCTTAATCTATTAAATCTATGATTATCATGTAACCAGAGAATTTAAAAATTTTAATTTATGTAGATTTTTTGCAGAAAAGAATGGTACAGTGGTTAACAAAAGATTTTAGGATAAGATCCTTTGTGGAAAGTGGAATGGAAGCATGAGTTCGTGGGGGAAAAGTAAAGTATACAATTAGTATTAAAGAAGAGTCTTTTCATTTAAAAAATAGTTGATAGTATCAATAATAAGAAATCATAAAATACTTCAATTTATAAAAATTTATGGTACATGTTTACTCATGGAGGTGTTTAAAGGAATTTTAAAATACAGTATTTCAGAAATTGCATCTTCTGTAACTATTTAAACTCATTTTTGAAAAATTTTATATGTCAACTTAAAAATATATAAGAAATTACAAGGTATTTGGGGGTACATCAGTGAAAAAGCTTGAGGATTACTATAAGTAATGTGCACGTGCTTTGATTTATTAATCTTAGACATATTCATTGATTTACTGAAGAAGATTTAATTTATATGTATAAGCTTTTTACACTTACCAGCTTTTCCCACTCTTTGTTTTTTATATTATTTTTATTTCATCGTTGGTCATTTCTGTGATGTTTTTACATAACATTGAAACCCGTATTTCTTATTAGATCAGCTTTAAACATTATCTCTTAACTACTTCATTTTAAAGATGTATTTATTTTTTTATTTTAGAGAAAGAGCGCAGGGGGTAGGGACAGAGGGAGAGGGAGAGAGAAACTTAAACAGACTCCATGCCGAGCACGGAGCCTGATGCAGGGTTCCATCCCATGACCCTGAGATCACGACCTGAGCCGAAACCAAGAGTTCTAAGCTCAACTAATTGCGCCACCCAGGCATCCCTATCTCTTCACCACTTCTTTACCAAGCTAAGGACCCTGCCCTCCTCCTATCTCTATCCCTTTTCACAGCCTACTTGCTTTATTCGTAAGTTGACATAATTTTATATGATATGTATATGTATCCATCTATCTACCTACTCACCTGCCAGCTTGCCTGCCTGCCTGTCCATCTGTCCATCCATCCAACTATCTATCTATCCATCCATCCATCCATCCATCCATCGGTCTATTTATCTCTTAATGCTAGACCTAATAGTGTGTTAGGATTGCTTGTCTTTCTCTAGATTCAGTATCACAACCCATAGGTTAGTTGATGGAGATTATTCTAGCATAAAGTGTAAATGAATTCTCTCTTCTTAAATTTTATCGGTTGTATTAGATTGTACCACATTTTTGTTTGCTTTGTATTTGGACCATGACTTACTAGAGTAGCTTTTTATTTTTCCTGCAGTTTTTAAAATTTTTTATTGTCATTAGTATATTCTTAAATTTTTCCTTCCAAATTCTTAGCTATACTATTCTACTAATTTCCTCCCTTTGGAGATTTCTGCCTCAGAGCCTTCTGTCCTTGGTTGCTCTCTAGACCTGCCCTGTATAATTCCTTATCTGGAATTCAATGAGGAATAATTAACATTTTGTGTCTCTTTTTAATTTTTAGATCACAGTTTCTTAAGGGAACTGGTAGTTTGGAGTCTAATATGTAACAATTCAGGAAGGACAAGATGTTGACAAAGAATATACATAGGAAAAGTGGTGGCTGAAGATTTCGGGAGAGGCTTATAAGGAAAGATTTTTTTAGACAGGGTGTAGTCATGGTTAACCTAACTCTTAGTCTCTCATTTCAATAAACATTCACTGATGCCTACAATTTGGCAGGAACGGGGCTAAATTTAGGTGCCGAGATATCTAGATGAAGGAGCTGCTGTGGGAGCAGAATCACCTGTAAGCAGTTGATAAAAAGTCATCTCTGTTATAAGGAAACATATTCAAGGAATTCTGGGAATTTTATAGTATTTTAATCCTTTACTGTTGTAATTCTTTTATCTCATGCAATAAGCATGATGTAATTATGCTTATAATATCCTAAGATACAATGGGTGTTTCACATAAGAAAACAGGTTTAAGGGGTGCCTGGGTGGCGAAGACAGTTAGGTGTCAGACTCTTGGTTTTAGCTCAGGTTGTGATCTTGGGGTTGTAAGATCACTTCACACAGGGTTTGTTTGGGATTCTCTTTTCCTTGCCCTCTGCCCTTGCCCTCTGCGTGTGTGCACTCTCTTTCTTAAAAAAAAAAAAAATCTTAAAAAAATAAAACAGGTTTAAGAAGTTCAGGGGGAGTGCATTGATACCCATAAAAGAGAGGGAAGGGGGAGGTGGTCCTAGGAAAAGCCACCTACCTTTAGCATTTGTTATTAATGAATGATCCATTTAGTACAGCAAAGTATAATGAACCGTCTTGAGCGGTGTGCCCTGACAGCCCTCTGCCCTGGAAAAAAGCTGTACTATTGCAAATTCATTTCCAGGCGGTGGAGTATGGCTGGGGAGATTTAAACTAGGCACTTTAGTGCCTTGTCTCCTCTGGACCAGCTCTTATTCTGGAGTTTCCTCCAAACTAGTGCACCAGAGAGTAAAATAAGACATTTGCATCATTTTGTCATTGTAGCTAAAAGGCATTCCTCCCCCTTACTTTTTTTTTAAAGTAGGCTCCATGCCCAATGTGGGGCTTGAACTTACAACCCTGAGATCAAGAGTCGCATGCTCTACCGACTTAGCCAGCCAGGCGCCCGTCCTGTCTTACTTTTGAAAGAGATTCTTTCTCTCTGTTGGGATTGTAGTCATGGGGATTAATTAGTAAAATAGAGGAAATAGACAAACCAAAAATAAAAACACTACACGTGGTGTTTGCATGTGGCAGGCACTGTTCTAATCTTCAGAGCAATCCTGTGAAATAGGTTCTCTTACTATCTGCATTTTACAGATAAGGGAAACTGGATCATGGAAAGTTTAGGTTAGCTGACCAAGGTCACATAGTAAGCAGTGGAGCTGGGATTCAAAATCAGGCAATTTGATTCCAGAGCCTGATCTCTTTAGCACTATTTTTCTGTGTCTCATTTCACTTCAGTTACCGATAGAGCTGATGGAGATAATGGCTTTTGGACTGTTGGCCAAGTGGGTTTCCCGATGCCTTACCTCTGGGTTACAGACTTTCCCAGGCACAGGCAAACTTGACACCCATAGGCCTCTCTTGTGGTGTGGAGGAACAGATCTCTTGTATGCTGTTCCTTCTCTTGAACACCACTGATTCGATAACTCACCCTTCCTTTCCTCAGGAGGATAGAGTGAGGGGGCTTAGAGGCATCAGGAGTGTTACTCTGAATTCTTCCACATGGAAACACGAGGAGTGAGGAATTAAATATCTTCTTAGCACTCTTGGTTCGTTAAAGGCCAAATCTTCTTTGGGGAGTTAGCATGAGTTAGCATAGGTTGGTAAGAGCTAGAGAAAGGCAGCCTTCCCCCCAAACAAGATTTAAACTAAGCACCCGAAGCTCATATAGCTTCAGTTTTGTGCCACTGTACATACTTAACCGTATATCTTTCCCCAGTTTATAGCCCACTTTGTTATGCTGCCCACTTCTATTTGAAGGCAAGAGAATAAACAAACAACAAAAACTAAAAAACTCCAAATCAGGTCATTTTAAAGAAACATCCTTCCCTAAGTTTCCTGAAACAAGCAAAGTTGTTTTTAACTTGTTCTCCCACATCATGTGCCATAGAGAGAGGCAAATGTTTAAGTAGAAAGAGCATAGTTTTAGAATGAGAAACTTAGGTTTGAATCTCAATTTTGCCACTGAACAAATTATTTAATCTCTCTATGCTGTTCTTTCCTTATTACCCTATAAAAGAGAGAGTGCAAGACCCACCATGTAGGGTTGGTATGGGGATTAGAGCTAAAGTATGCCAGGTATTTGCCACACAGTAACAAAAGGTAGCTTCTAGTGTTAATAAAGATATGAAAAATACAGACTTAAACTTGTTGAATGACTAAAAAATGATTTCACCTGTTTGACACAACCAAGTTTCTTAGGCAGATCTCCTATCAACACTGCTGGGAAACAGGTATGAATACTGATTAATATTTGGGTATTTTATCTGGTTATCTGTAGGCACACTCGTGTCTGAAGGTGAGTGCACAAAACTTTTTTTTTTTAAGATTTTATTTATTTATTTGACAGAGACAGCGAGAGAGGGAACACAAGCAAGGGGAGTGTGAGAGGGAGAAGCAGGCTTCCCGCCGAGCAGGGAGCCCGATGCGGGGCTTGATCCCAGGACCCTGGGATCATGACCTGAGCTGAAGGCAGACGCTTAACGGCTGAGCCACCCAGGCACCCCTGCACAAAACTAATTTGCCAGTAAGCCTCCTCTGTGTAGTACTGGTTATCTCTATGTTGTATGCAAATTGAGTTTTAAATTTAAGAATTCATAGCCTCATTTATTTTTTATTTCTAAGAGTCTAAATTTGCATTCAGAAGCCTCCAGTGCTTTTGTCTTTGTCCTTCAAGCTAATGCATTCAAAGATTGCTGCTTTCTTCAAAACATTTTAGCTCAGTCGAAGAATGCTATAAATTCTGAAGGCATAACTGTTTAAGAGTTTGTTGGTTATATCTTGGGACGTGAAATAAACAAAGGATGTAGGTTTTTTTTTTCTTTTCTAGGACATTTCCCTTGTTGTCCCACCCCACCTCCCCCCAGCTCCCACTGCTGTGTTGCACAAAAATTGATGTATTTTGCTTTTTGTTAGGTAGGCTTGACAAGCCCCCTCCCCCCGTTCCCCACATACCACTTAGTCTGCTTGGGGACTGGAACTCAGTTCCTCAGGGTTTGTTTCCCTATTCAGGAAACCAGACTTCACAATGGAGGGAAGGAGGACCAAAACAAAACCATGAGAAACTAATGCAGGGAAGGAAGAGCCACCACACAAAATTTGCTTTCGCAACCTGGTCATGGAAGGAAAATGCAATGTTGATGATCTCAAAAGACCTGTATGGTTTTGATTTTGTCCCTCTAGCTGAGTACTGCTTCTGTCTTGATTTGAATCCCCAGTCTAGTATTTAATTTTTGACTTTGAGCAAGTTACTCAATCTTTCTGAGCCTTGGTTTCCTCACTTATAAAATGAGGGCAGTAATAGGATCTATCCTTTAGGGTTGTGGTGAGGGTTAAAGAAAATAATACATGGAATGAACTTACAATAATGCTTGGACCCAGGAAGATCACAGACCTTTATTGGACCTAGATTTGAACCCACGTCTGCTTAGTTCCCAGGCGATATTCTTTCTGCCATCACAGGACATTGCACAGTAGTGTGAAGTAGGCTATGTAGGGAGTAGTAGTTCCACCAGATTACTGAAGTAGCCGAGAGGTTTGATGAGGTTAAGTGACCACTAGGATCACAAAGCTAGTGAAAGGCAAAACCAAAATGAAGAAGGGTTTCTATCTAACTGCTGGTGTAGACTACTTTTCCTCCAGCAACATGCCATGAAGACTGTCTTTGATGTCTAATGATTTGTTATTTTATCCCCTGTCTTGCAAGCTGCTTGAGGACTTTAGTTAAGTGCATGGTGCCATCTGATTATAGATGCTTAAATAGTTAGATACTGGAGACAAAGTAATAAAGACTGTTTTAGCCTAATGATTCAGGTGTATGTGTTGAGTCATCCAGTGTGGACATGAGTAATTAAATACAGTTTACTAAAATTAAATTTTTACATGTTGAGCTTGCTCCAAAAAAGGTTGGTCTAAATTTCGAGTGGGCAGTTTTGCACATATGGACCATAAAATCCATTAAATGTGAAGTGAAATAAACACTGAACATGTGACCTAGCAGGTTTTACTCTTAGCTATCCAAGGGAAATAAAAATGGCTGTCTACACAAAGGCTGTGAAGTGGCTCAGAAGTGGTTAAAGAGGTAACAGAAATGAATGAAATAATAGTAGGAAATGGCACAGAGGAATAACTGTGAAGGAGAATAAAGAAAAAGTGTGGATTTGACCAGGAGTTTGTCAATCCTTATATAGTCTCTAAAAGTAAGAACAGAAACTTGATTATAGAGAATTTTCTGTTCTCTACAGTGAAACAAACACTTCTTAAAAGACTCAACCTCATTGGTCATTATGGAAATGTAAATTAAAATCTCAGTGAGAGGCCACTCCACACCCGCTTGCATGGCTATATACTAGACAGACAATACTTAGTGATGGTGATGGTGCAGATGGAGAGCAACTGTGGTTGGTGGGAGTTAAGTGCATGTGCTTTGGAAAACAGCTTGATTGTCTCTGGAAAGGTAAATCTACACTACCCTATGAACCGACTTTTCTTCTCTTAGGCACCTCTTCAAGAGAAATAAAAATAAGTGTCTACACAAAGACTTGTTCTTGAATGTTCACAGCAGCGCTATTCATAATCGCCCCAAGCCAGAAACAATCCAAATGCTTAAACAGATAAAATATTATTCAGCAGCAATGAAAAGGAAGTGGGAATCGATAACATGCTACAACACGGACGAACCTCAGAAATGTGCCAAGTGAAAGACACTGGATGCATAAGACCACACATTGTAGGCTTCCATTTATATGAAATGTCTGGAAAAGAAGAAGGACAGAAAGCAGATGAGCGGTTGCGGGCTGGGAGTAGGTCCTGGGATTGACTGCAGTCAGTCATGAGGGAACTTTCTGGAGTGACGGGAATGTTCTCAAAGCATGGGGAATTTACTTGTGGACCAGCTGGATTGTGGCCTGTTTTTGAGCTTTGTTAGGTTGGGGACAGAGTAGCCTTTATTCTTGGGCAAGTTTAGCTGTACACCTAAATTGTGGGCTTTTTGGGCTCTTTACCGTATGCCCCCTACTGTTCAAGGAGATCTGTCCACTGGGGCTGGTTTTAACTCATGTCTCTGAGCCCTGTGTGAGCTCTGCAAATTGTTCAGCATATGCCTACTTTCCAGCAGTAGTTCTTTCCCAGATAGTTTTATGGCCTGTGGGTGTCTCCCCTTCTGCATATATGATTTAGTATTCAGTCAGAGACAGTGGGGGGCCCCTGCACCTTCCTGGAGTTCTTCCTCTGGACTGTTCCCTTCCCTCTGGCCAGCAAATTCCAGCTGCCTCAGATGTCCAATCTTACCATCTCAGCCCAGGCCAACCTGTTCTGGCTTGGTTCCCTCTTCCTGTACAGAATGTCTCTAGGTAGAAAGCCTGGGCAGTTGTAGGGCCCCCTCACCCATTTGCTTTTCCCCAAGATCATAATCCCTCACTGCCTGGTACCCATTTTATGAAAACATTTGCTTCATATCTTTTGTGCAGTTTTCTTATTTTTGTTAGGAGAGCTAGAACCAGTTTTCTGTCTTGGCTAGAGTTTCAGACTTAACATTAGCTACCTTGTTGACTAGTGAGGGGAGACGTTTCTTGTAGCTCCTATGGCAAACAATTATTGGAAGTCAGAGTACACTATAGAGCTTTCGTAGCAAATGGTGCTTTTGTGCAAATGAAGAAAAGGTGGCCCCTCTGGCCAGGCCAGTTCGAAACAGGCCTCCCTCCTGAGCTGCCCCAGCCTTGGGAAAAGCAAATGGTGCCTTTGTCTTTGAGCCCCTTGCTCTGCTATGAGCCGTTTACCGCTTGGTCCTTGTAGCGGGGGCTGTGCTTCAGCTCCCGCTGAACCTCTGGGCCAGGTGCCTTTGTGAAGTACACAGACTTACAACTGTGTATATGGCCAGTAGACTAGATTAATATGGTACAGCTCTTCCTCCAGCTGCACGTAGTATGTAAATTGCTGGAGCAAATGAAAATTAATACTGTTATTCTGGAACCTTTGTACTCCAGTTGTACCTCATATGTTGACGAAGACTTGCCGGAAACTTCTTTTTTCTATATCCCCTGTTCAGAAGAGGGGTCAGATAAACTTGGTCAGAAGTTAAAGGAAAAGGACAAGAAAGAGGTGCTTCACCTCATTTTGAATGACCATGGTAGGAAAATGTCTCAGGAACTCATTTTAGTAAATATCTTAAGATCGGATATTTCCTTTGGGTTCTCATTAGTTTGTTTGAAACAAATGTTATCTGCCACGCACATTTTGTTTCTGTCAACTAAACAAAATGCAGTCCTATAAATTTGGGGGGAGTGTGGTGTTTCCTGGGGGTCAGTATTTTGGGCAGCGAGGCTGGAAATGGTATTGGGTGTGTTTGGTGTGACTTCACCTGGAAAGTATCAGAACTAACTCCTTTGCTGGTGTTCCCTACGAGAAACATTTAACTACACGTTAAATGCGTAAGGGGTGATGGCTTATCAGACTGGCTTTGTGCTCTGGAAAGGTACCAGGAAATAATACTTCTATGAACTTTTATTTTTAGATTCTATCCCCTCGAGCCCATTACCCTCTGTCTTTTCTTTTTTGAGACATTATTGACATATAATATTAGTTTTATGTGTACAGCATGATTTCATAATTGTATGTATTGCTAAATGATCACAATAAGTCTAGTTAACATCCATCACCATACATGGTTGCAATCTTTTTTTCTTGTGTTGAGGACTTTCAAGATCTAGCAAACTTTCAAATGATACAATACCCTCTGTTTTAATTACACTTCTCGTTCATTCCTTGATCCACTGTAGTCTTGACTAACGATTGCAGCTTCGTGGCTCTCACGGCAGATCAGTGATCCTTTAAGAGCTAACCCTAAATTCTTTACAGCCCTAGCAGCTAGAGTGAACAGGAGGCTCACCATCTAGGTGCCTGCCCAAAGCTTGTGCCACATCCCAGTGATTTGCTAGAAGAGAACAGAAGCAACATAAGGTATCTTGCAAGTTATATCCTGCCTAGGGAGGAGAGTCTGAGTGAGGAGTTGTCTCACAGAATCACAGGGGAAATGAGCTCTAGGAGTGTAATTAAAGCAACTCTTTGAATTGGTCTTTAAATTGGACTTTGAGAGTCCCAGTCCCACTGTGTTAATTTCCCCTTCCATTGGTCTTTGTGACATTTGACTAATACCAATCTGGGATGCACCACAAGGTGGAAGGAGCTTTTTTCTTGAATTTCTGAAGCTTGTGCAGATTGGTCCACTGCAAGCCACAGAGGGTAAATGAGGTGTGGCCGAGTCCCCCTCAAAATTGGGAGACAGACCAAAAGGAGCCTTCTACTCCCACCTTGCCCCCCTTAATTTGCTTGCTCTCTCAATAGGGATCGATACTGTTTATGCTCCTTCCTTCTTGAAACTCTCTTTTTCCTGTGATGCTGTTCTCACCTGGTTTTCCTCCCTCTTTGGTCATTCCTTTTTGCTTTCTTTTCTAAGTACCTTATTACAGAAATATAAATTTGCAAGGTAGTGTTATTTTCTTATTGTCCTGATGCCTTTCATTTATATTTGGTCCTCAGTGCCTTTCTTATTTCTTATCTAAAATGTTAGCTAATCGGTCTGTGAATATTAAACAAAGACCATGCAAATGAGAACAAATAGAGGCTATTTGTTCAATGTTTACTATAGCAAGGGAGTCAGCTACTGTCACTTGGGTTTGGCAGAGACTCAAAGGCAGGCAGGGGAGCACAAAAGCTTTATAGTAAAAAAACAAAAGAAAAGGAAAAAAGGAGGACTTCAGGTGTGCTTCTGAAGAAGGTTGTTGGCATGAGGAAGCTGGCGTCTGGTTAACTAGAAGCAGATGTCATTTGCGATTGGTTTGGGAGTATATTGGGCTTTTTTTCTAGTTGGTCCTGAGTTGCAAGCAGGGGCAAAAAAATAGGAAAGCTGACAGTCACTGACCAATTCCTGACTGTTCTGGGTCAATTGACACATAAGTTTTGGGTTTTAGTGTCACATTTGGTCTGGGCATTGTCCATTTGTGTATTCAGTCTTTTAAGCCAAACGTGGGTTAGGACATGAAGCTCCATAGCTCTTAGGAAAATGTCTCTACAGCATTCTTGCTTATTAACCTTTTTTGGGTTATAGACTCTTTAGAGAATCTGAAAGTTATAACTCCTCTGCCTGCCCCCGCCCCCCGCCAAAATTCAGGAATTCACAGACCCGCTGAGGCCCATCCATGGACCAAAGATCTCACATATTTTCATGCATATTTAACAATTTCCTTGTGGTGTTACTATAATTCAGTATTTTGTTTATGTGAATTTTTGACTATTACATTCTTTGTATATTGTAGGAGTCACTATCAACAAGTATATATGCAAATGTGTTTAAACACCATTTTTATGCAGTATCACAGGAGGTGATATGCTAGATGAGTCAACATTCTGTGATACTGAGGAATAAGCTCATTCAATAGCAAAAAAGATGAACTTTTTATCATTTCAACATTTTTTTATATAAAGCTTTCTGAAACACATCTTATTTCCCTGATGGGGGGAAATATCAGTGAAAGATAATAATGGCTTAGAGTCTTTTTCATGATGAACATGAAGAGCTTCTTAATAGCAAGTACTTGTTCCTTATTTAATTTTTTTTTTAAGTAGGCTCCACGCCCAGCGTGGAGCCCAATGCAGGGCTTGAACTCATGACCCTGAGATCATGACCTAAGCTGATATCAAGAGTTGGACGCTTAACCGACTGAGCCACCCAGGTGCCCTAGTCCTGTTCTTTTCTGTAGAGAAAAGTATGGTGTCTGTTTTTTTTTCTGTTTCTGGTAATATTTTTTGCTTTCGATTCAAACATATTCTGAATAGTTGGTAAATGGTATTCTAATCTGGCTAAAAAGGTATATTACTGTATATTTCTCATAGCAAATATTTTTTGGATGAGTATCAGGACACTAGAAGAATTATAGAGACCTGGGGATAGTGTAAATCAGGAGTTAATTTAACAACTGAACAATTTAAACAAGCTCATCATCTCATGGCAAATTCCAACAAGCATTATTGAGTGCCTACCGTATGTCAGGCACTGGGAAAACAAAGAAGAATGAAACATGCCCTGTGTTCTCAAGGAGCTCATAATCCAGGGGAGGAATTAACTGCTACAATACTTTCTTAGGAAAGACCTAGGGGACTTAAATTTCCTAAAAATGGATGGAGAAGGTACCTTTTTGGTTTTTTTGGACAAATAGACCATCACCAGGCTGAAAAGTGGAAGGAAGTACACAGGTCACCGAAAATACAAAAGTAACCAAGCCTGAAGGATGTGACATGTCCAAATAATGTGTAAAGCACAAGGCACTGGGGGGAGGAGCAGTAGGAAACTGAGGCTTGGGATGTGGGAAGAGGTTAAACCCCAAGCTAACATTGCACCATGACTCAGATCACAATGATGATATCTAACACTTACGGAGCACGCGCGAATGTGCATCAGAGCCTTTCCTGCTCGAGGAGTGGATTGTATCTTCTAGGGGATGGGGAGCCAATGAAGGGTTTTAGGCAGAGTTATGACCTGCTGAGACATGTGGTTTAGATACATAGTGGATGAGTGAAGAGTTGTAGAGAAGAGATAGGAGGCAGCGTGAGCAGTTAGGAAGCTATGTGGTAGTAGACCTAGAGGCAGATGAAGAAATAGGGCGTTGCTGTGTCTGCTGCCTCTCCATGTGCTTTCTTATTTCCCATAGACCTCTGTGCAAATGCCACTCCACGAAGCCTCTCCTGACCACCCTGTTTAAAATGTCAACCCCAGCTTCACTCCGTACTCCTCTTCCCTGCTTTATTTTTTTCCCCATAGCACTATGATGTTACATATTCATTCATTCATCCAATTGTAGTAGAATTTAAGCCCTTAGAGAGCTGGGATTTTTGTCTGATTTGTTCAGTGCACTTTTGCCAGTCCTGAGCTTAGGACCTGGCTTATCATAGACAGTAAATATTGCTGAAGGAAAGAGTGAATGTGAGAATGGGAGAGGGGATGGGTTTGAGAGACGTTTCAAAGATGAAAGTCATGTCTCAGGAGAAGGATAAACACAGCAATCTTCAGTTAGTTAGCTAAGCAGTTCTTACCCTTGTAAGTAGTAAAGTATTTAGTTGGGGAATGCTTGTAAATTGAGTTTCCACTTAAGGAAGCTAAGGAGATCTTTGCTAAGCAATGGATTTGGGCAGTAATTATAGTAATGAGCTAGAAATTACAGTTTTTCTCAACCTGCTCGCTGACATAAACCTCAAGTTAACATCGGTTCATGAATCAGAATGGAGCATGCACGAGCATATGTGCACCAAGCGTGATGTATATGCTCTTTTTTGCCTTGAAGCCCACAGTCTTTCCACTTCAAGTCTGAATTGTAGGCCTGTTACTGCTTATAGGGAAGATAAGCTTTAGCTTTAGTTCTGTTCTATAGCTACTAATTCTAATGACATTATTGCTGCCTGTGACATTTGAGTTTGGGATTCCATGTTTAGGATTTGATAGCCAGGATTGCATGTGGAGGTTTCAGAGGGGATTGTTTTATTTAATTGGGTGCACAGAATCTGTAGTGTAGTCGTGGATAGGATTGTGAAGACACTGTACCTAGGTTCTCAGGATTGGATTTAGAAACATTCTCTTTATTTTTGTGAATTTGCAGGCCTCTGTTTTGAGTACGACTAAAACCCTGTTCTACTTTCTTTCTTAATAGCAGGAATTTAAAACTCAGCTGCCTCCTGGCAGATAGATCCACGTGGAAGACAGTAGTAGTTCAGGTCTAGCCAATGTTGGTGTGTGGGAATTTAGGCCTCATGTTTCCAGATCCTCAGAATTTTTAAGAGAATTTTTGATGTGGAATCTTTTGACTTTTGGTCAGTACTGTGAGGACTAAACTAAAGACAGCTGTGGGCTGTATTTGGGCCAGTGGACCTCGAGTATGTGACTTCTGGTTTGGAGACAAGTCTGGATCTGGATAGAAAGAGTAAGGAGACAGGAGGGTTAATTTCATACTCAGTAAAAACTTTCTTCTGCTAAGTCCAGTTCAATCAAGGAGAAATCCAACACAATAAAACTGGAGAAATATGGGTTCATAAAATTAGAAATCAGATAATCACAAATACTGAGAGAAGTAGTTATAAGAGTTTTCTTTCTTGGAGTCTGAGATTAGTCTTTCAATAATCTATCCTAATCTCTTATGTACCTTGAAATTATTTTAACATGTAATTATTAAAGTGAATATGTATTATTCTGTTAACATAGATATGAATATATTTCACAAACTCCCCCCCCCAAGTACACCAATATTGATTTAATCTTTCGCTAGATTTAAACTTTCTTAGAGCTCAAGTGGATGGTGCCTTAAAACTTACTTTGTGTGTTTGAAAGATGGGAAGAAGCAGGTGATTTGCAAATGACCGAGTTAATAGTGTATTCTTTGAATTACGCTATCCCAGTATTGGTAATTGAAATTGTAGGGGCGCCTGGGTGGCTCAGTCTTTAAGCGTCTGCCTTCGGCTCAGGGCATGATCCCAGAGTCCTGGGGTCGAGCCCCACATCAGGCTCCTCCTCTGGGAGCCTGCTTCTTCCTCTCCCACTCCCTCTGCCTGTGTTCCCTCTCTCACTGGCTGTCTCTCTCTCTGTCAAATAAATAAAATAAAATCTTTAAAAAAAAAAAAAGAAATTGTGGAATTTACAAGCAAGGGTTTTCATATTTCTGAAGTTTTGTGATTGTAAAATATGCTAGTTGTGGTTCAGTGGCCATATTTTTTGGATGTTCCTCTGTTCTCAACCAGTTGTAGTTTGTGTGTGTGGAAGATTCCAGTAGAAAAGGATTATCAAACTGTCTTTTCTCTTGATTTAAAGCAAGAACTGCATATCAGAGATAGTGAACCAAATGTTTTTCTGTTTTTTGAGGCCCCCTCCGCCCTCAACTTCTGGGATACTCAGCACTGCCCATTTCTGATCTTTTCTGGCATTCCCTGGATGCATTTTCTGTCTTCATGTAATGTGTTTCATTATAATTATCTTCTAGTTTCATTGAAGGTGAGGTTTGTATTTGTTCTTTGTTTGCTTTATTGTTGGGGGATGATTTTAGAGAGCAGAAATGGTGGTGGAAATGGTTTTATTCTATCAGGAATAAATGCGATGGAGAATAACATAAGGGACTGAATTTAGATTGGATGCTTAAGAAAGATAGAGGTAGGGAAATACTAATTAAGCTGAGAAACCACGTATGGATATGAGTTAGCCTCAAGATTTCAAGGCAGGAAGAAAATCACGAATGAAAGTCCTGAGGCTAGAAAACTGGGTACCCTGGGCTAGTCAGAGATGGTGGCCAGTGTGGGCGAAAGGCAGACATTGCTGGATTGCAGGTAAGACAGAAGTGGGGGGCCAGGCCATAGGGAGAGCTTAAAACAGAACTTGCTGAATAACAGAGGTTTGTGTTGGATACTGATAAATGCGGAGAGGCATACTCTGTCTTTAGAGCTTATAGTCTAGCTGAGGAGATGACCCATACATTAAAAAGTTTATATCATGTGACCAAATGATAGGTAATATGTGAGCACTAGAGATAGTTTTGACTTGAAGGAATTAGGGGAAGAAAACTCACTTTTGGCTGGGGTTCTTGTGGAAGGTTTCTTAAGGGAGCTAGAGTTTGATCTGGGTTTTTCTTATGGGGTAGGGCTTGAATAAACAGAGCTGTCAGTGGGAGTGGCATTATGAGTGTAGGTCTGTGGCATGCAGGACATATACTAGCTTGCTGGAGAGGAGGAATCTTCCAGGGCTGTGATGTGGAAATGATGCTCGACCAGTAACTTGCTTTACCTCTGATGTACCAGGGGTCTGCAAGTATCAGTGCTAGAAGTAACCAGAAATAGAACTTGTTGAATGCTTGGTGTTCATGTTCTTATTCTAGATAAAAAGAGCTCTGCAAGTGATCCAGTGTATAACTTCTCGTTCCTTCTGCAACACCCTCATCAGCTACTTCTCTCTTATTATATAGTTCTACTCATGGGGAGCTGGTTGTTTAACTCAGTGCTAATTATTCTCGTATTGGAGAGATATCCCTCTTCTTTCAGCTTTCTCCAGTGGGTCCTACCAAATTCAGCCTCTAAGCTGACATAGAACAAGTCTGCTTCTCCTCCCCCCAAATGTGTAAGCCCCCTCGAATCTGAAGATGGCATCATGTCTTCCTTGAGTCTTCCCTCTGCCCGGATATGTCATTTCCAGTTCTTTGTTCTTTCAGCGGTCGTGTTTTCAGACACTTCTATATCCTCAGTGCTGTTCTCCAGAATACTCTACTTTATCAGTGATGCTTTTAAAATTTATTCTTCAAAAATGAAGGGAGTACTCCAAATGTCAATGAAATGCTAAACAGGGCTTTTGGTGTTGTTTGTACTTATTAAAACTGGTGAGATGAGCAAAGATTGACTCTTTTGTGAGTCTAGTCTGTGTTGAAAATTTTAGTCAGATCAAGCTTTATTCCTTATGCAGAAAGCACATCGGGGGAGGGGTGACCAAGAAAAAATAATGATCATCACACAGATTGTTGTTTGGTTGCTGGTACTGCCAGCTAAGTCCAAAAAAGCAACAATATCATTACGTAGTATAGCTGTATCAGAATAAGCTCTTTGTGATGTATACATCCGTTATGGAGTGGGATGGAGAGAGATCCTGTTAGAACAGAGATTCCAAATATTTCTAATTGTGAAGTTTTCAGAAACTTAAACAAATCTTTAAAATTAAAAGAGGTATTGATATTTGGACATGACGTTCAATTTTGGTAGTTGGACAGCAGTAATTGATTTGTAACTTGTCCTTCTACCGATACTACTTTGTGTTTTATACATACAGGATATTATGTGGTTTACTTTGGACCCAATAACGATTTTATTTTATTTTTTTAAGATTTTATTTATTTATTTGTCATTGAGAGAGCGCACAAGCAGGGGGAGCAGCAGGCAGAGCAGGCAGAGGGAGAAGCAGACCCCTGCTGAGCAGGGAGTCCCATGCAGGACTCCATCCCTGGACCCTGGGATCAATGACCCGAGCTGAAGGCAGATGCTTATCGACTGAGCCACCCAGGTGTCCCTTGATTTTATTTTTATTATGGTCAAAAGTGTCAATAAAAATTTCCAAAGATGACTAATTTATATAAAATCGTCATTAAATTTCTTCTTCGTATTGTGGCGTTTAAAAAATTAGAAGTATAATTGGACTTAATTTTATGGTATACTGTACTATTTAAATGAGAAGTGAGCTGTACCCCTAAACCAGGTCAGTAAAAAGGAGATGAGTTGCTTCTTCACAGATAACTGTTATACCCAAACTATGCAACTAAATCATTTGCTTCCCAAGTTTACTTCTTTCTGAAAAGCACATCTGTCCATGTCGATCCACCGGGGCTGTTAACTTCTCCAGTAACTAGACAGTCACCATTTGGGAAACAGTAATTGTTGCAGGCAAGATTCATCAATGGATGCTCAAATTCGTGGGTGAAAGTATGATGAGAGACAGTATTTATATAATCTCAAAGTCTCCCCCAACAAGAAAAATGTACAAAGGGAAAACTAATAATGTTACATGGAGAAACCTAGTAAATGCAGCCGTAAGAAATGATCACAGATCATCACATCATCAGTTATGAGACACGGATGGCCATCATGTGCTTTCTGGTATGAGGCCCTGAGAAGAGCACAACATTACCTGTGGTGTTGTGCTTGCCAAAACACATAACCCGAATTTAGTTGTGAGGAAGCATTAGAGAAACCCACATTGAAGGACAGTCTACAAAATAATTGGCCAGCACTCTTCAAGTGTCAAGGTCATGAGAAACAGACTGTCCCAGATGGAAGGAAACGGACTACCGCAGGCAGGGTGTGATCCCGGACCAGAAAAGCGACATCAGTGGGATACAGTTGGCAAAACGTTTATATGAGGTTGGCTCTAGATTATTTAATAAGTTTTCTGTTGATGGTTAATTTACTGGTTTTGATCATAATGACTATGGTTATATAAGACATCCACATTTGGGGAAGCTGGGTGAAGGGTACACAGGAATTCTTTGTACTATTTTTGGAATGTTTTGTGAGCTTGAAGGTATTTAAAATGAAATTAAGCAACAGCAATAAAAGTAATTCAACTCAACTGAGAGAAACTAAGACTTTCATGTTTTTACTTTGTGACAGCTCTCTTGACTGGTCAGGGGCTGGTTTTCTTTGCTTCCTAAATCTCCGCTGTGACCTGGATAGTTGAGGTTTCGAAAAGGGATTGGGGGAGAAGTTAGCCATTACCATATTGGATTGCAACTATACTTTGAAAGGTCTTGTCTCATTAATTAATTCACTTATTTATTTTTGTACGGAGCTGTAATTACATCTTTGGATTTCCATTGGCTCTGTAGGTTATTTGAGCTTGACTGCTGTAGTCACCAGAATCCCTAGCTGGAAACTTAGCTCTGTAATTAATTTACTGGTTTGTTTCTGTTTTTATTATTAGGTTCTGAATTCAGGTTAGTCTCATGGATTTTTCTGTGATGTGGCCTATATTATTGAATTTTATTAAAGCTTGTTGATTGTCTCTTAGGAAGAGCTGATTTTTGTATAAAATATTCAATTTAAACTTGAAATATCATATTAAATATCTTATTTTTCCCTCAGAAAAGACAGTCTGGAGTTTTATAAATATGATGAATAGTAAACTTCCACTGGCATAAGTACCAGGTGGTAACCTTTTATTGGTAATAATTAGAATGGAGGAAATTAATGCATTGGGAAAGCTTTCTGTTAGCAAGAACAGTTGTTAATGTATGACTCATAGATTAAGTCTAGAAGAAACTTGACGAGGTTGTTTTGATCAGTGTTTAAGAGGGGAAGAATGTGGACTTGGGAATCAGAAGACCTAGTTTGACAGCCCATCACTGCTTATTATTGTGTCTTGGACAGGTTCACTTAACTTTTCTGAGCTGTTAAGTTTCTCATCTGTAAAATTGGAAGTCAGACTGAGAAAGACCAATACCATATGATTTCACTCATATGTGGAATCTAGAAAAACAAATTAAATGAATAAATAAACAAAAAGCAGAATCAGGGCTGTAAATATAGAGAACAAATTGATGGTTGCCAGAGGGAAAGGGGGCATGGATGGGCAAAATGGGTGAAGGGGTGTGGGAGATACAGGCTTCCTGTTAGGAAATGAGTAAGTCAGGGGGACAAAAGGCACAGCATAGGGGATACAGTCAGTGCTACTGTAATAGCCTGTATGGTGACCGATGGCAGCCGTACTTGTGGGGAGCACAGCATAGTGCATATAAACATGGGCAGTCACTAGTTGAACACCTGAAATTAATGTATTAACATTGTGTTACATTGATTAACGTTGCGTATACTCAACAACAACAACAACAAAACCCTGAAAAACAAAAAAGAAAAGCACAAAGATGACAGCATTTGTCAGTGACCTCTACCAGTATCTCACAGGGTTTTTTGTCAGGAAGTTTTTCTGAGTCCGGAGAAACTACTTTCTTTTCTATGTCAGCCACATTGGCCGTCACCCCAGAATCTATTAGACAAGTGTCGCTCTTTGGTAGACTTTCCTTGGTGTTTCAGCGTTCTTACCTGAAATCATTTGATGCAAATAAGTGTTAAATTTTTTTTGAAGAAAATTTTTTATGAGACAGGGACAAGAAGTTGTAGAGACAGAAGGAAGCACTTCTGTGTTCAATTTCCTTTCAGGTTTTAGGTTTGAGGTGGCATTTTGATCCTTGGACACAGACCAGTTATTCCTAAAGTTCCAGTTACTCTTTTTGTCTCCAAAGTCCTTTATTTTTAAATTTTCTGATTTTTGACATTGTACCGTGGTTACGAAAGTGAATATCATTGTTTTGAGGAATTAGACACTGAAGTGTTTAGCATTAAGGGGCATGTCTGCAGCTTAGTGGGAGATGATTAGGAGAAAACTAATACATATATGTGTATCTCTATCTGTATATGGAGGAGGGGAGAATGATATAGTAGCAGTGGTGATGTTAACACTTGGTGAATTTGGGTGAAGGGAGTTCTTTGTGCTTTTCTTGCAACTTTTCTCTGAGTTTAAAACTATCTCCAAAGTATACTGGGTTTAGTTCTATCTCTGTACCCGAGGAAGTATGAGTCACAGTTTTGGGGTGAGGGAGCCTAGAAGCACCTGGGTAAGCATAGATCAATAGGTAATAAGTGAATAATTCAGTAAGTAGTAATTCCCTGGCAAAAGATTAGTTGTTCCTTTAATTTAACCTCTTTTCCTTAGCCAGAGCAGAATTCATTTTTTTATAGAAGGGCCTATATAGTGAGCTGCTGCTGTATCAAAGCAGGGAAAACTACTTGGAAGTGAAATCAGATGATAAAAAGTAAAGACTGTTTCTGTATTTACAAGACTGATACAAGGATAAGCAGAATGCATAAGGCAGAAATACGAGGAAGTTAAAAATTTTCCAGAGGAAAAATAGTGTTTCTTCTTCCTGAGAGATACCAAGTTAGTTTTCTATAATTAAGGACTCTACGCTACTAGTTCGTAGATATTAATTTATCCTTCATTTTAAATTGCTGTTGGATTTCAAAGTTAATATTTTGTATTCCTACTAAAAATTTACAAGGTATTTATTATCATTTTACCCTTAAATTGTCTCCTAACCAAAAAAAAAAATTTTTTTTTTAACTCTCTCCCTTTACTTTCATGTCCACAATGACACCTCTTTTGGAAACGCAGAAGCCAGCCAAAGGTAAGAGATTTGCTTTATTATGCAATGCTTGTAAAGATCTTAGGTGCATATTTTTGAAATACTAGTAATTTTCTTCTCAAAAATGCTTTCTGTCACTTTTGTAAAAGTAATGCAAGCTGTCAGCCTGTTCATAAATCCGAAATCATTTATTGGCATAGGAGGGACTGGAGGCTTATGGAAAAGTTGTATTTGTACTTTGACCAATTCAGGCCAGTTTCCTGGCAACTATAACACAGATTCCTTTTGTGCTCTGCTGTTCACCATGGATTGGCTTGAAACTGGTCGTTCCAGACTGTGGTCAGAACCGTGCTAGGCAGACTCATCTATGTTGTTCCCCAGACAGCTGGGGACACATTCTCAGGCCAACAGAAAGCCGCCCTGGCCCACAACTTCATCAGGCAAATGTGCTTTCATTTCAGATTTGAGCCCAGATTCTAAAGAAACTTCAATGGAGTGCATCAGTTCTTGTATCTCTCAAGGAATTTATAGGCGTGCCAAAGTGGGCACAAGGACTATATTTTTGAATTGACCATTTGCTGCCATTACTTGGAACTTGTCAGGAAATTCAGATTTTTATCTACATTCTTGGGATTTTGTTTTTGAGTCTGCGGTTGAATTGTAATTCCATTCTCTATTGTTGCTAAAGTATGTATAGACATGGCTCTTTGGGATTGAGTAATTTTTTAAATAGTTAAATATGGCATTGGATTTCTTGATATATGTAAAATCAACTTAATTAGTTTTTTCTCTTCTGTGAAAAGGTATTGGATTATTTCTGTTTCTCATTTTTTTGATGGAGCTAGAGACTGGAGATTGCAGTAAAGATGTGAGGAAACATTACACGGCCATTTAAAAACTATTCATGTTTTATGTAATTCAGTTGTGTCTTAATGTTTAGAGAAAATGTTGACTTGACATAAAAAGTATGGAAGGACCAACACCACATTACTAGCATAGTGGTTGTGTCTAGGGAGAGGTATGCTTGGTGAATGGGAGACTTTTATTTTTTACTTTATGTTTTTGTATTATTTGACTTCGTGCAATGAATGTGTGTTTCTTTACTGTTACTTTTAAAAAGTTTTTTTAAAAAAAATTTTAAAGGAATAATATTAGAAAGAAAAGGGCTTGTCTGCTTTAGGAAATTCTTGGCTGACGATTCCTATAACAATTTAAAGATTCCTATAATTGCAAAATTGCTAGAACTTGAAGAGGACCATTCAGTATTGTGAGCAAGTAGGAACTAAGTGTTCATTAGTTCCTAACTTTGTACCAGGCTGTGGTGCTTTCATATAATTTGGGGAATGGAGCCAATCCCGCCTAGTGATGGAGAGCCTAGTGATAAACAGCCCCCTGGAGGAAAGACTGGTTTCCAGTCCCAGCTTCCCCACCTGCCAGTCATCAGGTTCTACACTTCTTTGTACATCAGTGTCCCATGAACAGGGCCCAGTACCTGTATCGGCTACTGTAATGGTTCCTTTAATGGTAGCTTCTCTACTGGAATTGAGAATTAGAAATGCAGTTGTTAAGGAAATCCCTAAATTAAAAAAAAAAAAGAAAGAAAGAAGGAAAAGAAAGAAAAACCCATAATAATTGAGAGAGGAGTGCCTTATAGAGCCTGCTCTCTGATAAGTACGTGCATATGGTGACCGGCACCTTTGAAGGGAGAGCTAAGCTTACAAAAAAAGAGCAGAATAGTTTCTAATTAACCTTGTTAAGAACAGAATAAATAAAATTATAAGAGATGAGAGTTGAAAGCTAGAACCGAAGAAACTTAATTTGAACTTCACACTTTATTTATTCTCACCGTGCTGTAATGATTTCTCACTACGGCTGACAAATGTAGCTTGAAAAGCAGCCCCCTACCCGAAATTGTGATACACAGTCATTTGGGTCCACCTTCTATCTTCCTTCTTCTTTTCCTCCTCTCCCTGTTGGAGCGTTGCTAACACAGTGAACCACCACTCTTGACAGGTACATGTTTAGCTTTGGAAACGTGGAGGATTAGTAATGTACAAAACAGCTTCAGCTGGTGGATAGCTTCTGGGCTCCAGGGCTCTTGCCTCTTCCGAGGTCTTGTCAGCCATTAGGCTTCACCTAGCTTTCCCATCACTGCCGCCTTTCAGGGAACAAATGCCTCCCTTGCCTGCTGTTTTGCACAAAGATAGTAGTGTTCTGATCATTTCCTGCTTTAAAGGTCTTTTTAACCAGTCATCCTGGTGGTTGCCCCCAGGGTCCTCTCGTTGCTCATTTGGTTGTTCTCCTGGTGCCCTTCCAGTACTGGTCTTCCCTTTGCAGCCATCTTCTTCTGCACTGTTTTGGCCTGTGGTCTCCTTGTGGCCCCCACTCCACCCCATCCTCTCCCCCATGGGTCTCATTGCAACTATTTTTCAGGCAGTCTCAACTTCTCATCTAAGTACAAGCAAGCAGTCTAGCTTTCAAAAACTTAATTCTCCTTGCCCCTGTTCTACCTCCTTTTGGCCCTTTCCCTTTCTTTCTTTCCTTTTCTTTTTTTTTTTTTATAATTTTTATTTTGTTATATTAGTCACCATACAGTACATCCGCAGTTTTTGATGCAATGTTCCATGATTCATTATTTGCATATAACACCCAGTGCACCGTGCAATATGTGCCCTCCTTAATACCCATCACCGGCCTATCCCAATCCCCCACCTCTCCCCCCTGAAGCCCTCAGTTTTCCAGAGTTCACAGTCTCTCATGGTTCATTCTGCCTTCTCTTTACCCCCCCCCTTCATTCTTCCCTTTCTCTCTCCATCATTTTGAGTTAATTTCAGGTGGGAGAGGGATGTAGGCATGCATACTTAATTTACCACTTTCCTCTAATTTTCTTTCTTTAAAATATTAACTTTTACTTTGGTCCAGGTAGCCTTGTGAGTTCAGACAGATGCAATCTCTTGCCAGCTCCAAAATTATAGCAGGGACAGAGAAAATATTTTTAAAATATTAAAATTATGTCATCATATTAAAAAACAGCATAATGTAACTTCAGGGACTAGCAGCAAACTGGGGCTGAAGCCGTGTATTTACTGGGTCTTGGGATCTGAGGCAGGTTCTCGGAGGTGATTAGAAGTTTGCCTCTTGGAGATTAGAGGGGGCCTGATGTATGGGTGAGGACTGGAGAACTTGCCACTGAAGACTGATTTGAGTGAGACTCCAACACGAATGAAGGCTTAAGGAAAGGGTTCTGGCCACCAACATTGAGCTGTCTGTGTAAGTTGGAGGGTGTGGAGACGTTCAGCTTTGGGAAGATCAAAATCTGGGCTTCGGTAGCTGGGAGTGGTGGCGTGGCTAGCCACGTAAAGGTGGCCAGAGGGAGAGGAAAAAACACAAGCAACCATGTAAACCATAAAACACAAACTCCCAATTCAGATGCACTTGCAAACTAACATGTAAAGGCCCAAGAGGAAAACTGTCAGCAGAAAGAGAGGCAACAGACTCCAAAAATTGGAAAGTTTGAACTACAAGCTGAAATGATTTTAAAAACAATTACACTTGGCGCGCCTGGGTGGCTCAGTCGGTTAAGCATCTGTCTTCGGCTGAGGTCATGGTCTCAGGGTCCTGGGATCGAGCACTGCCTTGGGCTCTGCAGTCAGCAGGGAGTATACTTGTTCCCCTCCCGCTTCCTCTTTCCCTGTCCCCCACACATGCGCACACACTGTCTCTCAAATTAAAAAAAACCTTTAAAAATGATTATACTTAAAATCCTTAGAGACTTAATTATAAATGTGAACTCCAAAAAAAGAAAATTCAATGAAAAACTTAAAAGATAGGAAAAAAAAAAGCATGCGTGTTTTGGAAAGTAGTAAATGTAAAAGAACCAAACAGAGATCATCTGTGATGTCCCACCAGGTGGTATTAACCACTAACCATATTCCAATGTGTATCCTTACTACTTTTTATCTGTATAGATTTTGGTACAAACATGGGATCATAACTTTTACATTAATACAGGAACATTTTCTTACCAGCGTTCAACAGTCTTGAAGCTATGCAATATTGCATGTGGGTGTGTTATGATTTTTTGAATCTGCTATTTTATAACTACTTTCAACATGCCATAGTAATCATCTTTACATTTTATTCTTTTAAACATATCTTTATTTTCTCTGAGAAAAGTGAAAATGTAGAGAATACATGAAAGCATAAAGAAGACAAAGATTACTAATCTTATCATGCAGAGATAAACTTTCTATGTGTAACTGTGTGTGTGTTTGCATGTATATGTGTACATGATAGCCATTATATTATAAATACTGTTTTGTAACCTCCCCTTTTTTCACTTAACATTGTGAAGGGTTTCCATATGAACTAAATTTCAGTATCATTTATGGGATGCTTAGTTGTTCATTGTAAAACTGTACCATAAATAATTTAACCTCCATTGTTAAGATAGTAAGATTATTTTTATTTCGCTACTATGAACAGCATTATCAGTGTTATAACACTGTTATAACATTATAAGTATGTTAAGGTTTTGTTCTTAGTATATACCATATTTTTATTTTTCAATAGGTGTTTGCATATGATCACTGTTTCTGGTCTATGGATGAATCAGTCAGAGAAAAGTATGCAGGTGAGTACAGCATCCTATTAACTACTATAGAAAAGCTGTTTTAATTTATTTTCCATGAGGTATTACAGCATTATTTTGTGTAACTTTAAGAACTGTATTGAGAATTTCCTCCTGTCTTTGCTGTTTTTACATTGATGGGGAAATAGGAGATTGACAGTGTGCTATTCTTGTTATAAGACAGTAAAGGTAAATTAATAGGGTGTACAGTTGAGGTTATCAAACACATTCCCAGACCTTACATGAGACGTGGAGCACACAGTAGCCACTTAGACTCCCTTAGATGTCTGTGATGTGGTCTAGAGAGGCAGCTTGGTATAGGAAAGTTGAGCAAGGGGAAAAGGAAACCTGTAGTTTAGTCTAGGCTCTGCTCCTGCCTGCTCGGAATTCTGTTATTCTCTTACCCTCCTCACCAAGACTGTCTCAAGCTCCTTTACACCACAAATTTAGGACTACAGGGACAGCCTTTTAATTTGCTTTGTTCCTAACTGCTTATGACACCTGTTTCTAAGCAGTATCTTTTAAATATTGAGAGTCATATTGTATTGGCTTTTATTATGAGACACAGTAGTACTACAGCTTGTTCGAAAAGTTAAGGTTAATTTGCTCTAGCTGGCCCGAAGGATTGCTTACGGATTGCTTCTGAGTCGGAAGTAAGATGATGCTATACTAATCTGGGAAATTAACTAGGAAGTGGGGCATAATGAAATGTTATTTATAGCGTTCAAAGTATAACAAACATAACAACATCCAGTCCTTTCATTTTATATTCAAGCCTCAAAGAGAGGTTGAATGACTTTGTTTTGATTATTAACGTATTTAATTTAGCCTGTGGGGGAGAATTTGAACCTATTATTTTTGTTCATGATTGAAAGCTAGAAGACATTTTCAAGATATTCTTCCCTCCTCTAGCTGGTATGTATTGTAGGCCCTATAATTAAAAACTATCATTGAGGAAAAGGAGAGGAGATTGACATGTATGATTGTTTTGAATTCTAGTACCCACTGAATAAAGCATTAGCTGGTGGTATATAGTTGAATTCAGGTCCATGGAGGTCCCTAGTATAAATTTTGGGTATTTATAATAATTGTTTATAAAATTAGCAGTTCATTAGCTTTTTGCATTGCAGAGGATTTTTGTCCAGTGTTTATTTACTTTTTTTTTTTTAAAGATTTTATTTATTTATTTGACAGAGATAGAGACAGCCAGCGATAGAGGGAACACAAGCAGGGGGAGTGGGAGAGGAAGAAGCAGGCTCATAGCAGAGGAGCCTGACGTGGGGCTCGATCCCATAACGCCGGGATCACGCCCTGAGCCGAAGGCAGATGCTTAACCGCTGTGCCACCCAGGCGCCCCTGTCCAGTGTTTATTTATTCAAGTTCATATATCAGGAAATTTTTACTCATTTCCTATCATGTGCTAACTAGAAATACTTGAAGGCCATAAGCTTTTGGAAGCATTCATCAGGTCTAAAAATCTTCTTCTTTTTTTTTTTTTTT